>NW_006408716.1:4494096-4503447 GCF_000296735.1 Chrysochloris asiatica | reverse complement strand
TTGAAGAGCAAAGATGTCAGCTCGAGGACTAAAGTACGCCAGACCCAAGCCATGGTATTTTCAGTAACCTCATAAGCATGCGAAAGGTGAACAGTGAGTAAGGAAGACAATAGAAGAATTGATGCTTTTGAGTTATAGTATTGGAGGAGAATATTGAAAGAACCAACAGATCTGTGTTGGAAGAAGTGCAACCAGAGTGCTCCTTGGAGGCCAGGATGGCCAAACTTCGTCTCTAATACTTCGGACATATTGTCAGGAGGGAACAATCGGTAAGATGGAGGGTCAAAGAAAGAGAGGAAGACCCCCAGCAAGATGGATTGGTAAAGTGGCAGCATCAGTGGGCTCAAGCGTGGCAACAATTGTGAGGTTGGCCCAGGATCGGGCAGTGTTTTGTTCTGTTGTGTACAGGGTTGCTATGAGTCGATACCGACTTGATGGCACCTAACAACAACAACAATATTCAGTACATTCCATGTTCTGATTATTGGAGGATATTTACAGCTATTTCTCCTCGCTTTGACTTTTGCCTGTCAGCCTGTGAAGGTTCTGAAAGCTTTACTCTATGCATGTCATCTCAGTCAACTCAACTTTGAGAAGGTCGGTCTTCCCCAGTCATAGTTTGAGTACCTTCCAATCTGAGGGCTCATCGTCTTGTTCTATCTGGCAATAATTCCAATGCTCTTCATCATGTTTCAATATTTAATATTCTCCTGCTTTATGACAGTGTACCACTGCTAGCCATAAGATTTTCAATGGCTAAACATTCAGAAATGTTCTGCCTCTCCTTCCTAGTTTGTGAGCTCGGATGAAACTTGTCCACCCTGGGTGTACCCTGCTGGTATTTAAAATGCTGATGGTATAGCTTCCAACATAACGTGCAAGCCACCACAGTACGTCAAGCTGACAGATGATGCAACTTCATATAAGGTTTCTGAGACAGTAAAACTTTACAGGAGCAGAAAACCTCATCTCTCTCCCCCAGAACGACAGATAGATTCTAATTGCTGACTTTGTGGTTAGCAGCCCAACTTATAACCCGTTAGGTTACCAGGGCTCCTTAGGGTTGGTGATAAAGGTAGATAAAATTAATTCTTGGCCTCTCAATGCCAGGGAATTAGGAATCTGGAAAAACAAAATATATGTGAACATGTCCTAATGCAAGCCGTTCTTTTCTTTAGTGGCAGACGAAGCTCTGTCTGCATTACTCTTTCTAGTTTCTTGTGTTCTGTTTTTGTTTTTATTTTTGTCTCAGAATGTAACTCGCTTCTCTAATCTCACCAGTGTACAGGATGAATGGTGTCCTTCTTTGCTCATCACTGCCCATGCTGTTCCTACTCCCTGGAATGTACTGTGCAGATTATTGCATTGCCAATATTATTTTTCCCATGCATGGCGTAGCTTATAAACATTGCTTTTTCAGGAAGACTCAGATTCAGACTCAAAACTCCATTCTCTCTAGGGAAGGTCCTATTCCAATATTTGGAATCAACTCTGTTTCCAGAAGGATCTTGAGAATAGACCCCTGGTGGAATGAAAATTGCACAGACTTCAGTACTAGATTGATGTGCGTTACTAGGAAGTTCGGAAGTGTTAGGAAAAAGAGAGGAATAGAGACAAGAAACACAGACCAGAAGTAGGATCAGAGACGTTACATTGAGAAGATAGCGATCAGTGAGATGAAATGAAGTGTGTATGATTTGTTGAATTTAAAACCTTCACCCAATTCACAATAAAAAGTTAACAAAATATTGCTAAAAATCACAGAAACTTTAATAAACAAAACTATCAAATTGTGAAAGTATTGTTTCTCTACATATCCCTCCATCTAAGTCTATACATGGAGTTCTGATACGACGGTGTAGCTTAAAGGATAAGCACTGGGCTGATAACGGCAAGGTTTGTGGCTCACTCCTGTCTGCTCCTCAGAAACCCTTTATAAGCTCACTGTGAGTTGGAACTGACTCAACAGCACTTAACAACAACAACGGCGACAATTCTACACATTTCTGAAGGTGGTGTTTGCATCTCTCTAGCACAGTGGCTGTAGAGGAGAAACTCTAGACTGTGAACCACAAGGTTGGTATTTCCAGGCCACCAACCACTTCGCAAGAAAAAAATGAGACTTTCTGCTCCCGCAAAGATTTGTAGCCTCTTAAACCCTGTGTCAGTGTGGCGCTGTGGGTTAATGCACCAGACTGCAAAGCCATTTGAACTGCAAGGTTGGTGGTTCAAGCTCACCAGTTGCTCCTTGGAAACCCTATTCAGGGTCGCTTGGGTTGGAACCAACTCGACGGCACTTAACAACAACAAATCTGTGTCGTGCCATAGGATAAGCGTCAGCCTCACCAGCCACTCCTTCGAAACCCTATACAGATCACTATAAGTTGAAACTGACTTGAGGGCACTTAACAACAATAATAACAAAGCCTGTGTAGGGTAGTATGAATTGGAACTGACTAGATAGCACTTAACACTCAAAACTCCCGAAGAATTCTGCTCTCTTCAATTTACTCCACCTCCAAATGTCTTTTTGGGCATACTTGAAAGACTCACATTGTCTTCTTTTAAAATGTCCTTTAAATTTGGAGGACAAAAGGAAATTTGAGCACAGCAAAGGTCAGGACTGGAGGGTGGATGGGTAGTTTCCCTACAAAATTCTCACAGAACAGCCCCTCAAAGAAGGAGCATGCATGTTGTTGTGATCGGGGAAAAATTTCCTTGTGGCAACTTCCCTGGCCTTTTTCTCAACAATACAGTTTTCAGTTTTCTTAAAACAGCTTCATAGTAAATCCTGGTGATTGTCCTGGGGCCTTTGAGAATATCTACCTAAGCTTACCCTTCTGAAGTCCAAAAACACAGTTGCCATCACCTGAGCTGAACTCACTGCCTTGAACGTAACTGGCCGGGCAGATCCTCTCAGCTGCCACTATTTTGACTCCACCTTTGTTTCTGAAGGCACTCTAATAAGACTAAGACAAGAGTATTATTGAAAGATGTTTAAACATGCTTTGTTTAGAACAGAGCCATTTATGTGTGACCTAGAACCCTAGTGGACTCCTGGTGTGGTGCTGTAGGCTCAGTTCTGGACTGTGAACCACAAGGTCAGCAGTTCAAGACCACCTGCGGCTCCTCGGAAGGCCTATACAGAGCCACTATGAGTTGTAACCGACTTGATGGCCCTTAACAACAGTAGAACCCCAGTTGTGGTTAAGTACTGTCACGTTGATTCCAACCCATAGCGACTCTGTACAGGGTTTCCAAGGAGCAGCTGGAGAGCTTGAACCGCCGACCTTGCTGTTCAAACTGACTTTGCAGTCTGACGCATTAACCCACAGCGCCACACCAGGACTCCCGTAGCAATACTTAAAAAAATTACTCTCCTATATTTTACCTTTGTTTCCATTGTCCCTTGGATGGAAACAGAAATCCCTTCTTTTTAAGGCTGAAGAAAGAGTTATTAGAAACAGTTACGTAAACACAAGGAACCATGGTGTTGTAAGAGTGACACACAGGGCTGAAAGGTTGAAGCCTTGGTTCCACCATCTGCTTCATGGGAGTGAAGACCTGGCAGGCTATCTGCAACCTAGGGATTGTTGTTGTTGTTGTGAAGTGTTATCAAGTCAGTTCTGACCCATAGCAACCCTGTATAGGGTTTCTGAAGGGTGACTGGTGAGCTTGGACCACCTACCTTGTGGTTCAAATCTACTTAGCACCTTATGGGATTGTTGTACTATTTCCTGCCAGGTCGTTATGAATCAAAATTGACTTACACAACAACAGTGCATCCAGGAGCTGACTGCGCTCGAATCCCTGCCCACTTCCCCTGTCTTCCAGAGCACAAGGGCCACTCAGGTCAGACCCTTCCCTACCGCTCTCTGGGCTCTACTCTGATAGAACTTCATTGGAACTTACCTGCTCCAGGCCAACTTCATTTCATCCTGTTGAACACTTTGACTCCTGCCATTTTGTTTTAGAAATAGATTCCAGTTTTAGCACCGAGGTGACCCTGGCTATTTGGGGAACCAAGAAGTAACTCCTGCTCTGAGATGATCAGAGGAGATCTGTCACACAGTGGCCCCTTGCAGCCTCACATAAACTATCTAGACATTCTAGAATGTGCAGTCCAAGCAAGCAGCAGAAGAATTAATTTCTCAGCTCATTTGCAAACAAGAGCTACTTGGGGTCAGGTTTTCTCCTAGCTTTCATTTATTACATTCCTTCTTAAAGCAAAAAAATGATGTTTCTGATAACTGTGCCTGCCATTAACTAATGACAAACTCACTGACTAATTGTGCTTGAATCTGTTGATCAAGTGAAATTAATTGTCCTTGCAGAATCTGATTCCTGAGGGCTTGGGGGATAGCAGAAATTCCAAAATGCAAAGAACCAGCCAGATGAAAAAGCAGATTCTGAACCCCAGAGCCTGATGTGGGCCTTAATTCCCCACTTATGACTTCATCCCGTTCAGGTGCACATATGGTACCTGGAAGGCTCACAGAGTCTCCCAGTGGCCCCCGACACTGACTCTACCACTGATCTCTTGACTTGCCTCATGTGTCAAAAGAACAAGGCTGCCCCTCTTTGCACACCTGAAATGGACACCACCAATATTGTCTATGCAGGTTCCACAGGGGCCCTGCTGGTCACTGAAAGGACGCTATTCATTCCTCTTATCCCTGAAGGTAAAATGTTGACCTCACCATGCTTGTGATCTTCATCTGTTTGGAAGAGATAAATGCAAAAGAGAAAAGTATGGTTTTATTCTCTACCCCATAAAAATATTTTAATTAACTCTCTTTGTCATCTTCCCCGCCAAACATTTCCCTTAAGGAACTTGAGGCATACATTCCAAGGCTGAATCAGGGAACCCATCCCTCCCAAGTGACACCTACATAATGTCATGTCTCAAAGCAACTGTCACTATGGGTCTCTGCTTTAAACTCAAGCTCTTCCTCTAGGTTCTTGTCCCAGGAGAGCTCTTCATTGTAGGCTAATGTGGGAGAGGCAAGAGGGCCATGTTTATGCTAGATTGCCCATGCAGGGTCACATCACTAGCTCTGATGTATCTTCTTTACTCCCTCCTACCCATGTCTCTTAGGTGTGCACTACAATAGGGTAGGCACTAACATTAGGTTTCTCTGGACCCCCTTTCCAGCAGTGTAATTAATTTCTGAAAAATCTCCCCAAGATAGGTTTCTCTTCTTTCCTGGCAATTTTCCTGAGAGAAAATGACAAACCAGCAGCATTGAGCCTGACGGACAGTCTCTTATCTGCCTCGAAGCAGCTGTGATGCCATTGGTAGGGCATGCACGTGAACCCAGAAATGAATTCTGAAAGATCATTTTCAGTACATTCTTATTGAATATATCAGCAGTTTAAACAGAATGATTTTGTAAGTTTCTGAGCTTCATACTCAGGGTTTGTCCTAACGTACAGCAATTCCTGGGATGTGTCTTCACCTACAATTTACCTTAATAATGAGAAAGCCTCACATCTGCATACATTGGGTGTGTCAGGGCAGGTAATCCTTTTGACCCGCTATGGATGAATTTGGAGATCGTTAGTGGCCCAGAAAGTCAAACGCTCGCTACCGAAAGTAGGGTTGCCAGTTTGAGTCCCTTCCGAGGATCAGAAGATCAGAAGAAAGACCTACTCTTTGCCTTCTAAAAAGTCACAAACTTAAAACCCTATGGGGTGTAGTTCTCATGGGGTTTCCATGAATCCGAATCAACTCAGCAACAACCGGTTTGGTTTTGTGTTATGATTACATTTATGTAGCACTTTAAAAATAAGTCTACATTAATTGTGACTGTCACAACAGTAGAGGTAGTCGTTCTGTAACAAATGGGGGAGTAGTTAATCTTACAGTCCAGAAACAGAGGACCCTAGGACCATCAAGGGAGCAGGATGTGGGACTGTATCCAGAGAAGCAGTGACCCCAGAGATGGAGGCAGAGATGAGAACATGGAGAGATAGAGCAGCTGAGGACTCTAGACTCATGGAAAGAGAAAAGCTGTGTGCTGGCAGCCAGGAGGCAGGCTTGCAGAATGTGCCCTTTGGTTCCTTTTGTTGTTTAAATGATTATATATTCCTTAGTGTTTCTATGTACATCCCCACCCCCTGCAAAAGAAATCATGGAAGCAAATACTGTTGAATGATGATGCGCGGAGGAGTTTGTTATCATTGCAGTGAAAAAATTAGTGTAAAACTGATGTTCTTCCATATAAACTATCACTTAATTCACAAAAAATCTTTTTAAAAAAAAAAAGGGTCTACACTGTCAACTCTTGACTTCTCTTGTAGTAATGTGCTAACTAGTGCATCAAAAAGGATGAGTAATCCCATTCCATAATATACCTGCTCTGTGATCCTAAACATTATCCTTAACCTCTTGTTGTTGTTGTTGTTAAGTGCCGTCGAGTCGGTTCCGACCCATAGTGACCCTGTACAGGGTTTTCCGAGGGTATAAATCTTTACGGGAGCAGAACGCCTCATCTTTCTTAACCTCATAGAACCCCAGCTTTCCTAGCTTCAAATGGGAATAATTAAATAATAAAATAATAATGAATTACAGCTTATTTCATAGGATGATCATTTTAATTAATGAAGGTAATCTACATGAAGATTCTTAAATTTTCTAAAATGCCATATATGAGACATAGCATATACATTTGTGTAAATGACCAGTCTGTGAACTGGGACTTGTATCATTTGTCTTCCTTGAGCTTTGATGAAAGAGTGAATAGCGTAGAAGGATCTTCAGAGCTATTCTTAATTGATTTCGCCCAAACATACCTTTCCTGGCTATCTATGTGTGGGGTGTCTGTTTTGTCAGGGACATCTAGAGCCAAGATGGAAAAGAGCAGCCTTGTCCCTCTAGGGGAACATGAGGCTACTCTAGTCCACAACACTGTAGCTAGTGGGCTAGTCACTAGTGTGTAAAGGCCCAGAGCATAAAAACATAGAAAAGGCCCAGAGAGAAGGAGGAGCTCACACATGCAGTCTGGAAAGGTGAGTGAGAAGGAAGCATAAAGGAACAGAGTAGGTAGGAAAAGTAAGACAGGGAGAGGTGCAGGAAAGAGGAGTCAGGGCTTTTAAGTAAGGTTAAAAACCATTCTATAAATTCAGAAGATTGATCCAAGAGGAGTCCCTAATTGTACTAAAGCACAAAGAAACTGGAATACTAGAAGCCGAATAGGATAATGGAGTCCTCGTGTGGCGCTGTGGGTTAATGCGCTGGACTGAAAGGTCAGTTTGAACCACAAGGTCGGCAGTTCAAGCTCAGCAGCCACTCCTCGACCCTATACAGGGTAGGTATGGAATGGAATGACTCGATGGCACTTAACCACAAAAGCAGCCCAGAGACAGGTAACTGTAAAAGCGTGTCGGTGGGAATAAACAAAAAGAAAAAGATTGTTGAAGAAATATACATAAAAGGAAAGGATTATTGAACGCTCCTAAGACTTCATGTTGTGGGGAGTTAAGAAGATGTCAGGATCCTCAAGGGAAAAATGGGAAATCAGGAGAAATAGCTGGTTTGGGAAGGAGAGGGCTGAGTGGTAAGGATATTAGAGTGAGGGAAAGGGTTGGCCATGTCTTGGCCTTTTGATAGCATTTATTGTAAACCTGTGAGAATAAGTGGTTGTTGTTATGTACCGTGGAGTCGGTTCTGACTCATAGTGACCCTGTACAGAGTTTCCAAGGCTGCAAATCTTTACGGGAGCAGAAAGCCTCATCTTTCTCCTGCGGAACAGCTGGTAGTTTTGCCCGATTCATAACCACTACGCTACTAGAGCTCCTTGTGAGAATAAGTGGACCTGGGAAATGATGGAGAAGCATGAAACCGTTTATAAGTGCATAGAATAAGAAAGGGAAGAGGGAGAAGTAAAACAAAAACAGAGTAATTAAGATGAGTGCTCAGGGCAAGGTAATTTCCAGGCAATGGTGAGCCCTAGATTCCAGTGACCTATTACACTAACAGAATCCAATGATTGTGGGATGGGAGATGCGGGGTCTGAAGGGGTCTCAAAATATTCACTGTAGTCCTCAATTTTCTCTTTAAAGACCCCAGAGTATGTCTTTATTTTCTTTTGTGCCTGGGTCCCATGTGTACCCATTTCAAACTTCTGATGTTGCTTTTGGTTCTTTATTTATATAGAAGTATCTTCCTTTGTAACCGCTTTCTTGAGAACAGTGGTACGCTCAGTTAGTTCTTCAAGCTGGAAACACATCAATTACTCTTATGAGAGGAAAACGTCCTCATGTGTTTTTAATAAAATGCTTGATGCTGTCTGAGAATTGGGTACCCAGTTTGGATCCTTATGGTCTTTGAATAGTCTTTAAACATTTCCCAAAGTATATATACAGTAACTCTGTTTTCCCAAGATGAAAAAAAAAGTGGAGTTAAATAAAATTAATAGTTTTCTTTTCAAAAATACCTTAGAGTTTTCACTGTTATTATACATCTTAAGTCTCTGAGAGGGGATTATAATGTTCAAAAATTTCTGTAATTTTTTCAGAAATTATTTTTTAATTATTGACTATTAAATAGTTATCTAATTAGTATAGCCATTTTTAAAGAAGAGGAAAAATCACATAAACTTATTTGCTAAAGATATTTTCATTACCTTTTGAAAAGAAATAAAATGCTGTTTTATGACACAATTTTGTCAGTATTTTTCACTGTGTTAAAACTCACAAAACATATTGCTGGATGAAAACCAGAAATGAACCCAGTCGCCCTTCACCAAGCCTAGTGTATTACAGAATTTTTCCTATAAACTTGGTTTAATTTCTTTTTTCCACTTTAATCATCTGAGTTATAATCTAGAACCAAAATATTGGTTTTCCACTTCTTGTTGTTGTGAAGCGCCGTCGAGTTGCTTCCGACCCTGTATAGGGTTTTCGAGGAGCAGCTGGTGAGCTTGAACTGCCAACCTTGCAGTGCAAGTAGCTTTGCAGTCTGGCACATTAATCCACATCGCCACACCAGGACTCCTTGAGGTTGTAATAATTTGGCATTTTCCTTGTTTTTGTTTCCTTATCTTTGAAATCTTTTTTAAAGATAACATTATAGGAACTAATAATTTGTTAAATCTATTTTAGGAAACTGTAAAATTTCTGTTCTTGGACATAGGGCCCAAGAGGGCAGGAGGCCTGAAGGACTTCCATATACTCTGATTTAGAAATATGAAAAGCAGGTCTCATAGAACAGGACTGAGATAGGAAGTCATGAGAAGAAAATGAGGGAGTTGAACTGGAGGCACAAGAAGATAAAATAAGAAAGTAAAATGAATCAGGAGGCTGGAGAAAGGAGTATGAGGATGAATTAACAAAGTTCTAAAGAGTTTC
>NW_006408716.1:4473352-4493706 GCF_000296735.1 Chrysochloris asiatica | reverse complement strand
GCACTTAATAACAACCTCTATGTCTTAGGCTGGCTTCTTTAGAGAAGCAACACTGGTAGAATTTATTTATACCTATACATTGTCAGTTCTGACTTATAGCAACCTTCATACACAGCAAAGCAAAACACCGTCCAGTCCTGGACGATCCTCACAATTGTTAGGTTTGAGCCCATTGTTGCTGTCACTGTGCCAGTCTATGTTGGTGGGGGTCTTTCTCTTTTGTGCTGACTTTCCATTTTTCTAAGTATGATATCCTTCTATAAGCCGTGGTCCCACTGAGCAACATGTTCAAAGAGCAAGAGATGAAATCTCGCCAGCCTCTCTTTTAAGAAGCATTCTGGCTGGACTTCTTCCAAGATAGATTTCTTTGTTCTTCTAGCAGTCCATGGTAACTTCCTTTCTTCTTCACCACCACCGTAATTCAAATGCATCGATTCTTCTTTGGGCTTCCTTCTACATTGTCCAAGTTTCACATGCATATGAGGTGATTGAAAATACCATGACTTGAGTCAGGCACACCTTAGTCCTCAAGCTGACATCTTTGCTCTTGAACACTTTAAAGAGGTCTTGTGCAGCAGATTTGCATCATGCAATACGTCATTTGATTTCTTAACTACTGCTTCCATGAGTATTGTCTATAGATCCAAACAAAATGAAGTCTTTGACAACTTCACTCTTTTCTTCGTTAATCATAAGGTTATATATTGGTCCAGATGTGAGGATTTTTGTTTACATTGACGAGCAACCCATCCTGAAGGCTGTAGTGTTGGATCTTCGTCTGTAAGTATTTCAAGCCCACTTTGCTTCCAGCAAGCAACTTTGTGTCATCTGCATATCACAAGTTGTTAAATCCTGGTGTGGCACTATGGGTTAATGCGCTGGACTGCAAGGTTGGTTTGAACTGCAAAGTCAGTGGTTCAAGCTCACCAACCGCTCCTTGGAAACCCTATATAGGGTCACCGTGAGTCGGAAATGACTTGATGACACTTAACAACAACAGTAAGTCTTCCTCCAATTCTGATGCCTCTTTCTTCTTCATATAATCCAGCTTCTCTAGTGATTTTTTCAGCATACAGATTGAGTAACACACCTTTCCTGATTTTAGACCATTCAGTATCCCCTTGTTTTGTTCCAACGACTGTCTATTGATTTACGTATGGTTCCCGTGAGCACGATTAAGTGTTCTTGGCAATGCTGTCCATAGTTTGTTATGGTCCATTCAGTCGAATGCCTTTGTATAGTCAATAAAGCACAAGTAACCGTCTTTCTGATATTCTCTGCTTTCAGTCAAGATGTACCTGACATCAACAATGACATCCCTTATTCCATGTCCTTTGCTGAAACCAGCTCGAATTACTGGCAGCCCCCTGTCAATGTACTGTGGCAATCATATTTGTACTTATTCAGGAAAATTTAACTTACATGTGATATTAATCTTAATGTTAAATAATTTCCATATTCTGTTAGGTCACCTTTCTTTTGAATGGGTACAGATATGAATTTCTCCTAATCAGTTGGCCAGGTAGCTGCCTTCCATATTTCTTGACATGTGACTGCCTCCGGTGTTGCATCAGTTTGTCGAAAGATGCTGATTTGCATTCCATCAATTCCTGGAACCTTGTTTTTGGCCAGTGCCTTTTTGCTATTTGGACTTTTTCTTCAATACCATCATATGGTGCCTCTTAAAATAATTGAACACTGACCAATGCTTTCTAGTACAATTGCACTGTGTGTTCCTTCCATCTTCTTTTGATGTTTCCAGCATCATTCAATATTTTGCCCATAGAATCCTTCAATACTGAAACCCAAAGCTTGATTATTTTTCCTTCCATTCTTTCAGCTTGAGCAATGCTGTGCATGATCTTCCTTTCTGGTTTGGTAACTCCTGGTCTTTGCAGCAAACTTGTCCACAGTGGAAATCATTTGCCTTTAGTGTCTCGCCTCATAACCTCTGGAGAAGCCCTTGATGTTTCTTCAGGTCCTTGTTCCCTCTGTATGATACAACACTGACTTCTAGTGGTTTATAACACTGTTGGCTTTTTGTCAGTCCTGGAGTGGGGACTTCAAGATTATCCATGGGCTGTCTTCTGGTGGCACCAAGGATAGTCCTAACCTGGATAATGTTTGTAAATACCTGGCTGGGCCAGCATGAATCCAATGTGTCGTCAGGTCTCCTCTTTCTCCTCTGACCTCCTGAACTCTGGACGTTGATCCTTGGTCATGGTCATGGCTAAATTTCTGGACTCACAGTAAAGGCCATGAAGAAATTGAGAGAGCATTGACCAACAGGATAATTTGATCATCCACATTGACTATGGATATCGATGAGATTCCTTTAAGGACCTTGTGGTACAGGTACTGATGCTATGTGAGATAAATTATACCTTCATACAGTGGCAGTTTTATACGAGTTCCTCCGGCATTGTCCAGCCTTCTGACTATGAGCTGAGAGTCTGTGTGTCCTTGGAAAAGTAATTGTTCATTTGTGGAGCGATGGAGCAGCTAGAGACTTTAGATCCAGAGAGGCATAGCGACTGTGTGCTGAAGACCTGGGGGGTACGGGGGAAGGATTGCATGGAGGGGATTGTAACCATGGCAATGAGAAGATCTACGATAGAATGAATGTAAAACTAATGTTCTCCCATGTAAACTATCACATATTGCGCAATAAAACATTAAAAAAAAAGTAATTGTTCATTCTGGTCATCAACTTCTTGGTCAATAAAATTAGAGAAGTTTCTAAGCGATTTCTGAAGCTGCCCTTTGCTCATAGAGCTTGGTAGTGAATTAGTGTAACCCTGACTTTGGTCTTAACAAAATTGTTTCCATTTAGCATCTCTGCAGTGGTTTCTTTTGGTTTAGCACACTCTGGAAATCAGATTTTGACTTAGTGTCAAGAACAGGCATGTTTTCTTCAGTCCACCACAGAGTTCTAGACCAAGGGGACACACATAGTCACACACACACACACCCCTGCACACCCTACATACGCTCACACACACAGCACAAACAGTTGTTCGCATTCACATCACATACACCTCACCTACACATTATAAGCTCTGTTAGAGCCACACTCTCCACTGCTCATACACAATAAGATGATAGTTCTGTCTTTTTGCTGCCTTCTTTCACTTCCCTCTCTGCTTTTGGCCTTGAAAAGCAGAGAGGGATGGGCGCAGTTTCCCTCCCTGCTGTCCCTATTGGACCGTCATCTTGGAGTTAGTGACTTCTGCATTCGATTGACTGTAGAAAGTGTCTGATGTTCTTTCAGCAGCTAATATACTTTATTACATAACAAAAACTGGCCTGACACATGGCAGTTATCTGATGCATTGCCTGTGAAAATGTGGAGAAGTTTGTTGGGGTATGAATTCTACTGGGCTGGGCTTTACTTGATCTTAGGAAATGGGAGTGTTTGGTGCTGCCTGGGGCTGTCTGTGAGGAGCTGGTTCCCTCTGAGTCAATGGAGGGTTGGGGGAAAGTGCCATTGCCCATCAGGATGGGAAACAGACAGTGGGGCTAGGGCAGAGTGTTACTGAAGCAGTTGTCACGATTTATAGTGAAGAGTTGTTCTGCAATGTGACTGCATGGTTCCATCCAATCATTCGCTCCCAATTCTGTATGGACCATCAGCTTCATGTATCTGCCAGGTATTGTACTCTGGTCTGGGGATGTTGGCGAGCAAGTCAGTGGTACTGCCTTTCAGAAACTTTAGAGCTCAGCAACATGGTGAAAAGACCAGGATCGGGAACCAGATTGCCTGAACTCAAGACCCAACTGTAGTGTTTAATGAATAAGTGATGTGTTCAGAAGTTCACAACACTGCTCAACACCTAACGTTTATTAACATTCTGCTCAAATTTAACTTTTCTCTTCTTCATATTCTTTCTTTTTAAACCATCAACACTGGACTGTGAACCACAGGTTGACAGTTCAAACCCACCAGGTGCTCCTTGGAAACTTTATATAGAGTCACTATGAGTCAGAACTGACTTCACAGCACGTAACAACAACAGTTGGGAGAGTAAGACAACATATATGTGATTTCCATTAACAAAGAAGCATGTGCTATGGGAGCACTTACAAAACATACCTCCCCTACAGGAGACCCCAGGATGATGTCTGAGGGATGTTCTCCAGTGAGAACAACAGTTGACCTCCCATTGGCGAAGTATGGGGTGTATGTCAATTTGCACACAAGACAGGCATGCTGATCAGATCACATAACAGTGTTGTCTCCTTGTGAGTAATGCAGTTCTCGTCTGTTTTTCAGTTATTACCAGGACTCAGCCCTTCTCCGCGTCTCTGTGTCTCTTCTCTCTGCTCAGTTCTCTTCTCCTTACGGCATAACGGACTTCCTCTGTAGTTCCCTGAACTGGAGCAGAAGAAGTATTGTTGAAGGGGCAGAGAGAGCTGAAAAGATCAAGGAGGTCATGCTGATCATGCCTATTGGGATATGAATGATGAGAGGAAGACTGAAGTGTCAGGGAGAGGGAGGTCCAGGTCCAGGCTCGAGAGTCTTAGTGGATGGTGATACCTGGATCTCACTGGAATAGTGTGTACAGGAGAGGAACGGGCTCAGGTGGACACAAGGTCCAGTTGAAACCAGGAAGACGTTAGCTTGCCATGATTGTTCTCTCATCAGCCTGTGACAAAGAGGTGACAGCCACATCTTCTTCAATAGTATATGAAATCAAGGAACATACTATTAAATGGCATATTCATTATAATACAGTTAGCCTAAAGAAAACAATGCAAACATGTACGTCTTTCAATTCCTCCTCCTTCCTCTTGCCTGTGGCTTCTCCCAGTTACTTATTCCACTCCCAGGTCACCAACTGGAGTGTCCTAGCTGAGGCGCTGGATTCATAGTGTGCGCTCAACTAGTGGAGGGCAGGCTATAGAGAGGGCAGCTAGGAGGCCCTGGAAAGATGACCAAAGCCCACTTACCACCAGAAGCATTGCTTCAGGACTGGTGTCCTGGCCTCCCATACCTTGTACTGTGTCAGGACAGTGTGGTAGAGTGATTATAGTCACACATGTGTTTGAATTCTGGCTGAACCATAAAACATTGGACTAACCATAGAACACTGGGCTTCAGTTTCCTCATCAATCAAGTGATAATGTTTTATCTTTCTTAACGTAGTATGAGTAATAATCAGGCCCATAATAAATATTCATAAATATTAATGACTACCTAGGAAAGATGAGGCTTTCTACTCCCGTAAAGATTTACACCCTCGGAAACCCTGTACTGGGTCGCTATGGGTCGGAACCGACTCGATGGCACTTAACAACAACAACAACAAGGCCATGTCCGGGTATGTTTACAATGGGCCCAGTGGTGGTCTAGTT
Source organism: Chrysochloris asiatica (assembly GCF_000296735.1). NCBI lineage: Eukaryota > Metazoa > Chordata > Mammalia > Afrosoricida > Chrysochloridae > Chrysochloris > Chrysochloris asiatica. The sequence continues at coordinate 4,488,351 of NW_006408716.1, read as the reverse complement.
CTGTATTTAGGAGGTGGGATACTAGAACGTTGGTCTTGGTCCAGTTTCCTTGTTGTGAGGGATATTTGCGAGAACTAAAGCCCTACCCTCCAGAGGTGAGCCGTACATCTTCCTCTCTTCCCCCTCTTGGTGGAATTATGCTGATCTTGCCTGGCAACAGGCCTCTCTCAAGATGCATATTTATGTATTTCCAGCCATCACCCCAAGAGCTCAGATTTTCCTGTCCTTGGTGTCACTTTAATTAATATACTCCTGTGTGCTGGGTGACAAAATTAGGTTGCAGGGGTGGCAGGCATTTATATCACCAAGGGAGAGAAAAGGTATTTTGCACCATTTTCCTTCTTGAGCTCTGTTATTAATCTTTGCAATCAATACTCCTTTATTTTGGGCTCTAGGAGGTGGTGGGGTGGAATCTGACTGTCAAGCAATTTAAAGCCACATCTGCATAAGTAATAGAGACGGTTTGTTACTCTCATTCTAGGCGAGAGCATGTGTCCCTGGCCAGATGTGGCGAGACTGGCTCTGTGATCCTCATGCCAACTTTATGATATGTTTGATTTAGGTAAAGTGCCTGGAACCCAGTGGGACTAAGTTGTTATTAAACACCATCTGCAGTTTTCACTTTAATTAATATCATAAGAATTAGAATCCCATGCTTTAATTACCATGTTAACACTTTAGGAACATAGGAAAAGGGAGAGAAAAGTAAGAGTGTGGAACCCTGGGACTTTTAAAGGGCTCTGATGAACCTTAGGATGTTGAGTGTGTGGTAGACTGTTCACTCCCCAGATGTGACCCTGGGCTGCTTGGCTTTGCTTCTGGGGAAAGGACGCAGGAATGAGTTGGTGTCCCAGAGAAGGAGAACCTAGACAAGTATCAGCCATCCTGGAAGGGAAATTGGCTCAAAAATTAGAACAATAATGATGGTGGTGATTGTATGCAGTTGAGTCGGTTCTGATGCATAGCGGCCCTGTATAGGGCTTCTGAGGCTATAAATGTTTACAGGAGCAGAAAGCCTCATCTTTCTCCCATAGAATGACTGATAGACTCAAACTGCCGAGCTTGTGGCTAGCAGCCCCGCTTGCAAGCCACTATGCTACTGGAACTCCTTAATAATTATTATTATTATAAAGATAACATCAATAAAAATATTATCATGTATTGAGGAATTACTATGTGCTAGGAATTATGTAAAGAGCTCTGGTAGTATAGTGGTTACGAATCGGGCTGCGAACCTCAAGGTCAGCAGTTCAAAACTACCAGCTGTTCCGCAGGAGAAAGATGAGGCTTTCTGCTCCCTTAAAGATGTACAGCCTCAGAAACCCTGTACAGGGTCGCTATGGGTCGGAACCGACTCCACGGCATATAACCACCACTGCCAGGAACTACATTAAGTGCTTTATACAAATTATAATAGTTAATTTTTACCACATAAGCTATTACTGTAGATGAGGAAGCAGAGAGCTGGTCCACACAATGGGTATACAACAGTGCTGAATTCAAATGAAGGTCTTTTGGACTCCCAAACCAATGTTTTTCTCCAAAATGAACCACCTCATAGAATAGTCATGCTGTGAAGTTGGAAGTTTTTAACGTAAGAGGGGACAGATCTATTATTCCTTCCTGAGTGTTATATCCTTTGGGGAAAATGAAATCTTAGATTCTCAGATTACTACTACCGTCATCCAACGAACCCATGTCTCTGTCCAGAGTTCAGCTCTCACTAGGAGGCTGACTTCATCGCTTGAGCTCCCCAAGCATAGCTTAGGTTAGCTGGGACTTTGGAAATGTTGCATCAAAACATACAGGGTGATAAAACATTGGTGCATTCAGCATCGCAAGAAATGCCAGTAGTGTAAGTCTGGCCTCAAAGCAATCCTCTAGCTCGGTGAGCAGAATGTTTGGAAGTCAGACACCACTAAACAGCATCTTTGCTTGCACACTTCCCGATTGTAGGGACATAAGCAGGTCATCTATTATTCCCTATGCCTCAGTCTCCTCAGAGTGAAGGAGAGCTCTGTGCTCGACTTTCATGGGTTTGGCAAGGATTGTTTATTGTGCTGAACACATTGTATCATCTGTTCTTTTACAGTTGGCTCCAACTCATGTTAACTCTATGTGTCAGTGTAGCTGTGCAAGATTTTCTGTCTTTTTTCCTCCTTCCCTCTCTCCCTCCTTCCCTCCTTCCTTGCCTTTGTCTTCCCTTCCCTTCTCTTTCTCTTTCTTTCTTTTTAACACGTAGGTTTCAAAAGTAGATTGCCAAGCTTTTCTTCTGAGTTGCCTCTGGACTTGAACCTTTTGATTAGGAACTGAGGACACCTGGCACCACGTAGGGACTCCATGGTAGACCTTCTTTAACCAGGATGACTCGCCCTGCTGCAGGGTCTTACCTGCTGACTCTGAAGCTAACTACAGGGGAAGTTATGGTCTATGTTCTGCAGGGAGGCGCTCTCTCTGGAACATCTTGACATTTCTGAGTTCCCACTCTGTTGCGCATGGAATTTGAAAGGCTGGTCCACATCACAAGACCCCTCTCAGGAGTATGGATGGTACCAGGAATGATTTTACCCCAGAGAGGAAGATGTGCCTTCTTCATCCCAGGAGGACCCAGGTCTCTCTGCAGGTTTGATGATTTGTGTTTTCATTGGCTCATCTACTGTGCAGCCATCGAGCATTTGCTGTACCCATAGTATGCTGACATTAGGTGAGGGTGATCAAAGTATAGCAACAGCCCCTCTGTGCAACTGACATACAACCATATAGTGTGGTGGTGGTGGTGGTGTGCCATGGAGTCGGTTCTGACTCATAACACCCCTGCACAGGATTTCTGAGGCTATAAATCTTTATGGGAGCAGAAAGCCTCATTTTTCTCCCATGGAACGGCTGGTAGTTTCAAACTGCTGACCTTGAGGTTAGCAGCCTGACTCATAACCACTATGCTACCAGAGCTCTTTTATATAGTAAGAGTTACCCATAATCCATATAGCAATAGTTCCCACGATTCATTCAGAGTCCAGGTAATGCAATGGTTAAGCGCTCCGCTGCCAAACAAAAGGTTGACAGTTTGAATCCCCCGGCTGTTCTGCAGGAGAAAAGGTCTGGCGATTTCACCCTGTAAAGATTTACAGCCTAGAAAACCCTACGGGACACTTCTACTGTGTCCTAAAGGGTTGTGACAATTCAGAATTAACTCGGTGGCAAATAACAGTAGCTCATTATTTTGTTTACTAATGGACTCATTTTGTTTCTACATGAAATAGGTCATCGTGTCCTAATGTGTGCCTTGCATTTTGTAGGCTCTAGAGACAAAAATGTGACTTAGGAAAATCTGACCTCCATGTTGATGGAGTGTCAGGTAGTACTTCTGAGTTATAGGTGGAGAGGTATGAAAGATGCCTTAGTACAGGATGCTGTGACAGGTTTCTTGTTATAGGACAACTTGACAGATGATTCTGTACAGCAGAGTGGCAGGTGACTCAGTGCAGTGTAATGAGACAGGTGACTTGGTGTAGTACAATGTAACGGGTGACTTGGTCCAGGAATGAGTGGCAGGTGACTTGGTACATTCCAATGTGACAGGTGACTTGGTCCAGGAATGAATGGGTTACAGGTGACTTGGTGTGTAGTCCAATGTGACAGGTGACATGGTGTAGTACAATGTAATGGGTGACTTGGTCCAGGAATGGGTAGCAGGTGACTTGGTACATTCCAATGTGACAGGTGACTTGGTCCAGGAATGGGTTACAGGTGACTTGGTACAGTCCAATGTGATGGGTGACTTGGTCCAGGAATGGGTGGCAGGTGACTTGGTGTGTAGTCCAATGTGACAGGTGACATGGTGTAGTACAATGTAATGGGTGACTTGGTCCAGGAATGGGTGGCAGGTGACTTGGTATAGTCCAGTGTGACAGGTGACTTGGTACAGTCCAATGTGATGGGTGACTTGGTCTAGGAATGGGTGGCAGGTGACTTGGTACAGGACAATATGACAGATACTATGATGTAATCATCAGAGCACATGGGGTGTATCTTCATCTGAATCCTGAGGTAGTGATGTGTAAACTGGGCCTGCAGTGTGAAGAGCTGGCTGGATATTTATGAGGAAGTGCTACAGAGATGGGAAATTCCTGGTAAGGAAAAACACTGTTGATTGGGAAACTTGCAGTCAGGCCAGAACATCTCTAAGTGATGGAATTGAAGGACTGGATGAGGAACTTCCTGCAAGACTTAGAGAGTCTACTGGGTAGAAGTCACTTCATCCTGATGGGAAGGAAACGATCAAGTCTTATCCAGAGGAGCATCATGATCAGCATTTCAAGCCAACTGAGGATCTCTTCTAAACCATGCAGCACAGAGCTCTGCTTTGCAAGCCAGGGTGTAACTCGGCTCTGCTCAACTGAGTCTCAGCAGGCCTGTGAGTGTCCATGGCATCCTTTAGGCTTGGGGGGAGGTGTTTTCTCTTCTCTGAGAGATGTAGCTTGCATCTGAAAAGAGAGAGGAGCCTGTCTCTTATTGGGGAGCCTGTGGAAATGGGGTAAGGGCACATGGGCAAATCTACAAAGGGGCAGATGCCACTGGGAAAGAGCAGACTCTCCCTTGCTGGCTCTGGAGTCTACCTTTCAGTAACTTGGTCTTGAAGTTCCCATCTCTACCCCTTGTCCTTTTCAACCTGATGGTCTCCTTGGGCCAACCATCTCCTGCTTTATTAATTTTCTATCATTGTTTTGTTTTGCTCGGGCTTTTTCCACCCTGTTTGGTTGAAGGCATGAAGGGGTATCTTCAGAAAGCTTTTGGAGAAAGAGGCTGGCTTCCACTGAAGTTGTTGTTTTACTGTTAAGTGCCATCAAGTCGGTTCTGACCCATAGCGACCCTGCATAGGGTTTCTGAGGAGCATCTGGTGAGCTTGAACCGTGATGTTGCAGTCTGGTGCATTAACCCACAGCACCACACCAGGACTACTGAATAAGAAGAAAGGGAGAGACATCATGGATGGTATGGCAATAGAGACATGTGCCCTATGCATTATTCACCCGCTTAACAAATCAAAGACAGCATTTGCTGAGTGACACTGTGATCTTGGAGCCAAGATGCAGACACAGTCTGGTCCTGCATCCCGGGGCTGACTCTCAGGGTGCATGGAGAAGCCTCCATCTTGCCCGTTGGACACCCTGTGCAGGAGGCAAGAGGGGGAGTCTCTAGGACAGTCTTGGCAAAGGCAAGACATGACAAGGACAGTGATCTGGAGCGGAAGCAGGCTCAATAACACAGTCCTTGAATAACACAGTCCTTTGAGGATTCCCGTGAAACGCTCATTTCTCTTAAAGATGACAGACAGCTTCCTCCTAAAATTCACAGTCCACCCTCTCTGCAGAAAGGTCCCGTGGCCCCACTGAGGAAGGACTTGGGTTTGCTTTGGGTTTGGTTTTTTTTTTTTTTTTTTGCCTAGCTTTGTGCATTATCTTCCATCCCCAGGCAAATGGGGATGATATTATAATGCAGAAAGTCAAAGGAGGCCACAGCAGTCTGAGATGATGCCTTTGAAAATAGTTAATTTGCTTTGCTCCATTGGGTATGGTGTGGCTGTGGCCTTGCTGCGACTTCCAGACAAGCTCCCTCGGCACCTGCTTCCTAGACTACATGCGCCCACATTCACAGGGCTCCTGGCATCAGTACAAGATGGATTTTAATTACTAGAGGTGTGTTCTCTGTGAGATCGCTCCATGCTCGTCAAAATCCTGAGGGACACTGCAGAATGAGATTCCAGTCCTCAGAGAAAGCAGGCCGGCTTGAGTCCACAGTACTGCTTTGTGGGAGGAGTGACTTCTTAGAGAAACGATGCCTTTTAGTTCCACCCCAGTCCATAGAATCAAAGTTTCACTGCAGAAGACCCGAGAGCAAACTCCGAGGAAGACCCGTTTTGCCCTGAGGTTGCCGTCTCAAATGTATGCCAGACCAGGCACATCATTTAAATGTGGGTCTGAGACCCCACAGAGTGGAGACCTTTGGGGAGCCATCAATCACATGTCCAGATGAGAAGCATTCACAGTAGAAACAAACACTGAGGTAGTCACATCCGTCACTGAGCGCATCTTGCAGAAGGGCAGTTTGCAACCACTCTCGTTGTTAAGTACTGTTGAGTCAGTTCCAACTCATAGCAACCCCACCTAGAGTTTCCAAACAGCGACTGGTGGAAACTCTCAACCTAGCCTTGTCTCACAACCGTATGGTTAGCACCCATTGGGAGGGACAGTGTAACGTTCTCATATAATATTCAGGAAAACGGAAGCTCATAATAATAGCTAGCACTTACTGACCCTTTTCCATGGGCAAGCACTGTTCTGAGCGCTTTGCCTGAATTCATTTCATCTGTTGTTTAGATGAGGAAACTGTAGCTCATAGAGTAGCTTTCCTGTAGCCACAGAGCTAGCAAGAAATAGGGTGACAATTCAAAATCACTGATTCAGGTGGTCAAGTACCTAATCACTGCCCTGAACTGCCACCCCAATGTTGAGGCTCCTCAGAGCAGGGATCATTGTGTTCCTTGGGCAAGAGTCTTACAAGATAACACCAGAATGCTATTGCATTGCCTCCTTTATTCTCTGTTGCTTCTCAAGAGGGGACAGATCCTGAACAAATCATAGAGCCTGGCTTGACAGAAGACACACAGAGCCCTTGCACTGATCAGTTGTTGGAATCAGTAGACGTGAGTGTCTGAATCTTGGGTAAGTTAGTGCTGCACTCTTGCACTGACCAGTTGTTGGGATCAACCTGTGATTCTTGGATAAGTTAGTTTAGCTCTCTGTGGTATCACAGTAATTCCCTCCTCCCTGAAGTGTGGTGAGTCTTCAGGGAAGGAGGGAATAGCACACGGACTGGTTCTTTTAGAATGCTACAATGACTCGTCTCTGACTGTGCAACTTGGCGCTTCCCTCCCATCAGATGGTCTATCATAGCCACTGACAGAAGTTTCTTGGCCAAACCCTAGGAGGTCAATGAGATGATTCATTATCTTAGAAAGAAAAGGCAAGGACAATGCTCAGTGCTAACCAGTATCCTGGTGCTACAATTGTTGTTGTTGTTGTTAAGTGCCATCGAGTCGGGTCCGACCCATAGCTACCCTGTACAGGGTTTCCGAGGGTGTAAATCTTTACTGGAGTAGAAAGCCACATCTTTCTCCCGCGGAGCGGCTGGTAGTTTCGAACCGCTGACCTTAAGGTTCGCAGCCCGATTCGTAACCACTACGCTACCAGAGCTCCTTGGTGCTACAATTACAAGTCTTGTTTTTCTGATCAGAGAACTGGGGGAGGAAACAGTCAACAGTCTCTGTTCCCAGCTAAGGAGAGTGCTAGTTTGAGGCTTTTTAGGTCATGACATTCAGGAGGTGATTTGCCTGACATTTGGTGTTGCTAATGGTGCTCTGGTAGCATAGTGGTTATGAATCGGGCTGCGAGCCGCAAGGTCAACAGTTCGAAACTACCAGCTGTTCCGCCAGAGAAAGTGTGCTCCCGTAAAGATTTACAGCCTCGGAAACCCTGTACAGGGTCACTATGAGTCGGAACTGACACCACGGCACATAACAACAACAACAACAATGGTGCTACAAGAGCTTTTTGTCCAAGAAAAAATAGCCCATGGAATGGACCTGACCCTTGATGGACGCTAGCTTAGGGAGGATTCTCCGGCATCTCAGAGAAGCAGGACTGGAATAGCAAGGCATCAGTTGAATTTGGCCTTTGAAGTGACCCATTTCTAAAGGCTTCATGACTTTCTCACCTGTAAAATGGGAAGGACAACAGCACACAGAATGGCTCTGTAGATGAAATGAGCCAACCCATGTAAAACACTTGGCACTAAGTAGAACTCCTCCATACATCCCCTGAATCCAAAGCAGACTCATAAATAATCGAACGTATCTTCTTTTCCAACTCCCTCTCCATCAAAGTCTATGTCATGTGAATGGGATTTTTCTGAAGACTTATTCAGTACAGCATGCATCTTGTAATGTCTCGTTCAATTACATGTCGTTTTGTATTGCTAGGTAACAGGCTTCTGTGCTAGCGTTTTCTCTCCAGTTGGCCCCCAGGGAAGGGTCTGAGTCTGTGTTCTTGGATTGTCATAGCTGACTGACTGCCCAGACCCATAGCCAAGCTCTGTCTGGCAGAGATCTGTGTGTCCTGAGCTTGGCACCAGCTGTTTTGGTTCATCTCTCTGTTGTACAAATTTGTCTCTTTTGGGGATGCCATCCCAGCACAGCATCTTTTATGCTGTATCATATCAAAGACATGTCTAGTCTGAATGTCTCTGTCCTCAAGCCATGTTCCCGCCCCACCCTTCCTTTAATCCACTCCTGTGCTTGTTTTACTGCCCTAGGGCCCTTGGGTGATTTGTTCTCACCTGCGTACCCTCAGGTATGCATAGAGCCCTGAACGTGCGTACACATGCACGTACACATGGTTGGATGGAGAGAGAGAGAGAGAGAGAGAGAGAGAGTTGAACTTCCTCACACACGTGTAAGCACATAGGCTCACTCCACTGTTCCTCAGCAACACGTCCTAAAACACACATCAGGTGGTTTTTACCAAAGCCACATCCCTGCTGCCCACGGCGTGGAGTGTGCGCACTGGCTCATCCATAGAGACCCCTGCGGTTCATTTTATCGTCATTTCTATAAAAGTTCCATTAGAACTCGCCTCTCTCAGAATTGTCCATACCATCCTCTTCTTGATTATTTCCCATTCCTGCTACAACCTAGTAAACTACTTCCCAGAAGGCTTCACTGTCTCACAGAAATCCACCATTTGAAAACACCATTTCCTTTGTCGGAACATCTGTTGCCTCTCCTCTGTCTGCCAGTTTCCTTCTTCTCCTGAACTCTCAACCTAGCCTTGTTTCTGCTGCTGACTCTTTCTCCTGACCCGCATCTGGATTCCTCATCTGTCAAGCTGCGGTAGGTTCACCATTGTGTTCTAGTAAAGTATCTTGCATGCTATTTTTGATTTCCCATTTAGTTATTAATGACCCCACCTTAGCTTTGGGTTATTAGCTGTCACTCTAGTACGCCACTAATATTCACAGATGTTTGTGAGAAGGAGTCCTGCGAGGGAGCACTGCTTTCGTAGCCTTCTATAAATTTCCTAACTTAACTGAGCCTTGGTTTCTTCATCTGTAAAATGGGGACCAAATACTTATCGCTAAAAGTTCAATGAAGCGGTACTAATAAAGTAATAACAGAATATCTGGAAGATAGTGTTAGAATATTTTTCTTCTAACTTATCAGTCAAGTGTGGGGGAGTCTAACATATTAGAGGGGCTCATTCAGACATCTGGAATGAAGAAGAAGAGCAAGGGATGGGTGAAGGTGAAAACAAAAACCATCAGGGAGAGAAGAGAATGGACCTATTTTTCTGAAACGGCAGGGGAGGGGGGAGCTGGATATGCCAGGAGACAAGCAAGGTCCCTTTGCAGCCTTCCAAAGGGTTTCAGCTGTGATTTGCATTTCCGTCTCATTTATGACAGACTTATAATGGATTAAAAAGCCCAGCACTGATATATTAAAGGTTAATGGTGCATCATTCTTTTGTATTGATTTGTGACAACAAATATTTGCTGGTGGTATGAGCTGGGAGCCAGCATGTTCTTGGCATAGCAGTATTGCTGGCTGGCAGGACTGTCTGCTGAGCTCCCACCAAGAAGAAAGATAACAGAGAGCCAGTGGGAAGCAGATGGCAGCTGCTCAAGTTTGTGGGCCCATAGCATGCTTTTGGCCAATGCTGATTTCCACTGGTTCCAGAAAAAAGCATGATCTTGAAGCTTTAAGACCCTGAGGAAAGAGCCCGCAGCAGGAGACCTGGGAGGCTGGGCAAGAAATCCTGAGTTCCTCCGTGCTGTTGCTCCCAACCTGCATCACTTTGTAGTCTGACTCCTGACCCAGGATACATCTGTTTTATTCAAGCACCTGAAGCTATTACTCTGCTTTCCTTTCTGCCTCTGGTGATGTACAGTTATCCTAAAGGAATATGAGTCAACCCCAGACAAAGCCATTCCCAACAGAGCATGCAACATACATAATTGAAAGACACTCAAGCAATTGATTCATTCATATATTATTCTTGTCTGTAAATAGATAGATTATTGATGTTAAGTGCCGTTGAGTTGGTTCTGACTCATAGCAACCCTGTACAGGGTTTCCAAGGAATAGCTGGTGAGCTTGAACCACCAACCTTGTCATTCAAATCAAACTTGCAGTCCAGTGCATCAACCTGCAGCCACACCAGCACTGCTGGATGGATGGATGGGTGGGTGGATGGATGGATGGATGGATGGATGGATGGATGGATGGATGGATAGAGAGATGGATAGAGAGATGATGGATGGATGGATGGAGAGATGGATAGAGAGATGGATGGATGGATGGATGGATGGATGGATGGATGGATGGTTGGATGGATGGATAGAGAGATGATGGATGGATGGATGGATGGATGGATGGATGGATGGATGGATGGATGGATAGGGAGATGATGGGTGGATGGTTGGATGAAGAGAGAGAGAGAGAGATAATTTGGCATTGGGTCAAATCCAGTGCTGTCCTCACAACTACTAGCATGTTCTAGTGCATTGTTGTGCCTATTGTGCTAATTCATCTCTCAGGATTTCTCTCATCTTCAGTTGGCCCTCTACCTTACTAACCATGATGTCCTTCTCTAGCAATTGACCCTCCTGATGACACATCCAAAGCAAAATAAACAGACAATGTGTTTGTGCTGGTATTGAACTTTTTATTGTGGTTTGGGTGAAAGTTTACATAGCAAATTAGTTTTCCTCTCAACAATTTATACACATTTTGTTTTGTGATCCTAGTTGTAGACCTTACAATGTAGTAATATTCTTCCTACTTCTTCTCTAGAGTCACCATTTCCATGGATCCGTATTTCCTGACCCCTTCCACCTTCTCAGCTGTGTTTTTGGGTAAATGACACCCTTTGTTCTCATATGGCTGATTTTCCTGAGGAATATGACCTTCCCTGTTGTTACTAGTCACTGTATAGGTTTGTCTATTGTTTGATTGAAAGATGATGTCATGAGGTTGAGTACAATTCTAAGCCTGAAGGATGTCTAAGGATAACTAGATTCTATTAGGCCAGTAATTCTGGTCTTTTTTATGATATCAGATTTTGTTCAATGTTTTTTCCCTCCAGCTGTATCCAGGACCCTTTTTGCTATCCCAATCCTAGCAGTCAATAGTGTTAGCTGGGCAGTATCTAGTTCTTCTGATCTCAGATTCACATCATCCATTAGTCATCATTTGGACCAATTATTTCCTTGAGTCCTTGATTTTCTTCACTTTTCTTTGCCCTGGATATTGAGAAACCAAAATTTGCACCTGTAAATGCTGCTTAGAAGCTTTTAAAACCCTACTCCTGACTCACCAAAGTAAAATGCAGGGCCTGGTCTTCGTGGACTATGTGATTTCAGTTGACCTAGATGTACTTCTTGGAATTTGGTATGGCACTGTAGTGTAAGCATTAGATTGCTGACTGCAAGGTTGACAATTCAAACCCAGCAGCTGCTCCTAGGAAACCCTATAGCAAGGGTGAGGAACATCTGGCCCATGGGCCATATATTGTTGTTGTTAAATTCCTTTGAGTCGATTTCGACCCATAGCAATCATGTAAAGGGTTTCCAAGGAGCGGCTGGTGCGTTTGAACCACCAACCTTGCAGTTCCAACCAAATCTGCAGTCCAGCACGTTAACCCACAGCATCACACCAGGACTCTGTGGGCTGTATAAGGCCCACAAAATCATTTGGTCTGGCCCTGCGAATGCATCCACAGTTCCAGTCATCACAATGAATTGAGTGATAAGTTTACATGGGAGAGCATTAGCTTTACCTTCATCCTATCGTGTTTTGTTTCATTGCAATGATTTCAATCCCCTCCAAGCATCATCATTCAACAGCATTTGCTTCCAGTCCCTCTGTGGTTTTTGTTTTTGTTTTGGATGTATACTGAAGCACTCAGGAATATGTAACCATTCAAACAATTAAAGGGTACATCCTGCATGCCAGCCCTCTGGCCACTAGCACACAGCTCCTCTCACTCCTTGATTCTAGAGTCCCCAGCCGCTCTGCCTCTCCACGTCATCGTCTCTGTCTCCATCTCTGGCGTCAGTGCGTCTCTAGATAGGATCCCACACTCCGCTCTTCTTCCTTGATGGTCTCAGGGTCCTCTGCTCCTGGACTGCAAGATCAACCACTCCCTTCTTTTTGTTACAAAATGTCTGCCTTTACATTTGCAACATTCACAATCAGTCCTGATAGCAATTATTCACTATTGAACCACAAGAGTCTTATCTTCATCTCCTTTCATCAGTCCTATCTAGACAGGTTGGAAACCACTCAGTGGAGACTCTACCTTCCCCCTCACCCTCTGAAACTAAGCTCCCTCTTGAAAACTTGTAAGCCAGTCACTTTGTGCCTTTGTTGCCCCTACCATTTTGGGTAGCCAATGTCTAAGTTGCCCATTTCTGTCAACCCTGTGTACCAAGGGGATGGGAATTATCCTCGCTGTTAAAATATGTTCCCTCTTTTAAGCAACTACATCCATAAGTATAGGTCAAGTTCATCAAATTATAGCAGATTAAACTCTTTTTCCTCTAGTCGAATTCTGAACTTCCAGCCATTGAAGCTAGGTCAGATGAGTACTATCTGCAAGTATGGGTGTTCTTGTGCATCTCCCCTCACTTCACATCAGCTGGATGCTTCACTCTCTGCTCTAGTCCGCTGTGACTCTGTCTCTGTCCATGCGTTCAGGAGTCCCCAGATCTTCCTATACTGCTAGCCACACAGGTCACGATCCAGATTGACAGGAATCTATTGAACGTGGTAGAACTTAGCTTACAGCTTCTTTGCTGGTTTGCCCCTACTTCCTCTTATCAGTAGACCAATGTGGTCACCAGAAAGATTGTATTCCCTTTGAGTTTCAGTCTTGGAAGGGGGTTTACCCTGGGGGGACTTAATTACTTGCCTTGATGGCTCCCCGGTGAACAACTTGCTAGTTCTTGTAGTAGTCAATCAGACTGCTGTTATTGTTTTTGATTTTTCCTGATGGTCTTCCTTTTAAGAAGTATCGTCTGTTCTTCTAGCTGCTCCAGGCTGGTCTGCTTGTCTTTACAAGTGAAAATTTGCCACCTCAGAAAATTCTGAATAGGGATCAGGATTCCACCTAAGATCTTATGAAATGTCGAGGCTCTGCAGGAAGCCTCTTGCACTGGGCAAGTTTTAGCCCCATTTTATGTATTCTAATCAGTTATAGGCTGAAGATGGGTTTATATGCTTTCTATATGTGATGTTTCTAGCTATTCCTTAACCTCCCCCTGAAGTATATATTTTACAATAGTAGGCAAGGGAAACCAAGATTCATAAGACAGCCAAGGATCTTAACATTATTCCTCTCTTTTACCCATTCAAACCATGCCTCAATACCTGTATCCCAGAGCTGTGTTATTCCAAAGTTGTGCATACATCATTATTTACCTCTGTTTTACTTAGCCCATGCAAACCTGACACAATGTTCTCCTATATGCCTTGCTCTTCCAACACCTCCTTCTCATGTATTGCCCCCCAACACCCAAACTGTCATGTGTCTATCCCCTACCCTGTGCTCCACCTTCCCTTCCCTCCCATTATCCTACCCCCTACACCTCGGTATCCGACAAATAATTTTTCTTTTTTATTTTCTTTCCCTTTTAGTGTGGGTATTTTTCTTAAGCTTTTACAATAATGGTCCTATGCAGTATTTCTCTGTTTGTGACTGACTAATTTCACTCAGCATAATGTCCTCAAGGTGCATCCATATTTTGTGGTGGCTTGCAGCTTCCTTGTTATTCTTCAAGGTAGCATAATATTCCATTGTGTCTATGTACCAAAGTTTGTTTATCCATTCTTCCAATGATGGGCACTTAAGCTGTCTCCATCTTTTGATATTGTAAATAGTGCTGCTATGAACATTGGTGAGCATATATCTATTCGTGTTATGGCTCATATTTCTTGTGGATAAATAAAGACCAAGTAGAAGAATTGCTGGATCATAAGGTATTTCTATTTCCAACTTTCTGAGGAAGCGCCATACTGTTTTCCAGAGTGGTTGGATCATTTTGCAATCCTACCAGCAATGGAGGAGGGTCCCAGTTTCTCCACGTTGTCGTCAGCACCTACTGTCCTCTTCTTCTTTGAACTTCACTGTTATTGCTGGTGTGAGATGATATCTCATTGTTGTTTTGATTTGCATCTCTCTAGTAGCTAGTGATCATGAACATTTCTTCATATATTTGTTGGCTGCCCAGATCTCCTCCTTGTGAAGTGTCTGTTCATGTCCTGTGCCCATTTTTTAATTGAGGTATTTGTCTTTTTCTTGTAGAGGTGTTGTAGTTTCCTATATATTGTAGAGATTAGTCCCTTGTCTGATGTGTCATTGCAAAAGATTTGTTCCCATTCTGTGGACTCCTTTTATACTCTTTTGATGAAGTCTTTTGATGCACATAAGTTTTTAATTTTTAATATGTTCCAGTTATCTATTTTGTCTTCTTTTGTTTGTACAATTTTTACAATGTTTGGTAGTCTGTGTGTGCTCTGTATTAGAGCTCTCAAATTTGTCCCTATTTTTTCATTTATGGCCTTCATAATTCTGGGATTTATTTAGGTCTTCAATCCATGATGAGTTGGTTTTTATATATGGCATGGAGTAAAGGTCTTGTTTCAATCTTTTGCATCACTTTCCATTTCTGCCAGCACCATCTGTTGAAGAGACTATCTCCTCCCCATGTAACATATTGAGACCCTTTGTTGAAAATCAGCTGGCTATATGTGAATGGGTTAATTTCTAGATTCTCGTTTCTGTTCCATTGATCTATGTAATTTTTATTGTACTAGTACCAAGCTGTTTCAACCACTGTAGCCATGTAATAAATGTTGAAATCAGTGAGTGAAAGGCTTCCAACTT
>NW_006408716.1:4421742-4467212 GCF_000296735.1 Chrysochloris asiatica | reverse complement strand
GAGGCTGTAAAGCTTTACGGGAGCAGAAAGCCTCATCTTTCTCCCACAGAACCACTGGTAGTTTCAAATTGCTGACCTTGAGGTTCGCAGCCCAACTCGCAACCACTACACTACCAGAGCTCTTGGTTATTATACCTTTATTTCTATTCGTTCTGTTGTGATAGTGCCCATATCATTTTTTGTTCTTTGTATCTGTGTCTTCTCTTTCTTTTCCTTAGTTAAGTTTGTCAGTCATTTGTGACTGTTAGTAATCTTTTCAAAGACCCAAATTTTAGTCTAATTCGTTCTTTTTATTGCTTTTCTGTTTGATTTATTCCTATTCTTATCTATATCATTTTTTCTTCTGTTTACTGTTGGTTTTTGTGGGGGTTTTTTCTACTCTTGATCAAAGTATTGGAGTTATTGGGTTAAAGTGTTGAATTTTGTTCCTTTTTTTTTTTTTTTGATTGAAATGTGCACTTATTCCTATCTAGTGATCACTCAACACTACTTTTGCTATGTCTCAGAGGTTTTGGTCTCATTATGTTTTCATTCTCCTTTGATTCTAGGAATTTATTTAAGTCTTTATTTCTTCTATTACCCAGTAATTTTTAAACAGGGTTTGTTATTCAGTATCTCTGCATTTGACTTTTTCTTCTTGTTCTTCCTGTTTTGAATTCTAGTGTTATAGTGTTGCTATCTGAGAAAATATTTTATACAATTTAAAATTTTCTACATTTGAGGCTACTTTGGGGCCTAACATGTGGTCTGTTCTGATATGTTGTTCTGTACGTTGGAAAAGAATGTATATTGTGCTGTTATTGGATAGGGTACTCTGTATATGTCTTTGAGGGCAATTTTGTTGATTGTGCTGTGTAGATCTTCTGTATCTTTGTTGAGTTTCTCTCTAATTGTTCTGTTCTTCATCAAAAAGAGCTGTATTAAAGTCTCCTACCATTATTGACCTGGTGTGCACTCTAGAATAAGCACTGAACTGCTAACCCCAATGTTGGTGTGTCAAACCCTCCAGTTATTCCTTGGAACCCTGATACAGTGTTGCTATGAGTCAGAATTTACTTGATGGCACTTAACAACAGCAACAAGTATTGTGGAGTTGACTATTTCTACTTTTTATTCTGTTAAGGCTTGTTAATTGGGTCTCTTTCATTGGATGTGTAAATATTTTTTATAGCTATGTTTTCTTGTTGGATTGACCCTTTATTCATTATATAATACCCTTTCTGATCTCTTATGCTGGTTTTTGCCTTAAAGGCTATTTTATCAGAAATTAACATTTCCACTTGCTCTTTTTTACTTGTCATTGTTTGATGCATGTTTATAATAGTATGCTTTTTAGCTTTTTTTAAAATCTTTATGTCTAAGGTTTTGTGTCTCTGGTAAGCAACATACTTATGGATCATAATAATCTATCACTCTTTCTCTTGATTGGTGCATTTAATAAATTTGTGTTCATCTTAAATATCATTAAGCATGAGTTTACAACTGTCATTTTACTTTGCTTTATTATATCTTTTCTGACATGGTTGATGTTGAAGATTTTGTTTTCCCATATATTTTTCTGTGTTTAGTTAATTTTGTTTTTGAATTTTCATTTCCCTTTTGGTGGTGTTTTTTGTTTATCGAGTCTTTATGATAGTCTTCTTTTTACTTTTGGTTAGGGTTATTAATTTTCTTTGTGTTTACCCTGTTGTTATTGTTGTTAGGTGCCATTGAGTCGGTACCGATGCACAACAGAACGAAATACCGCACAGACCTGGGCCAACCTCACAATTGTTGCCACGCTTGAGCCCATTGATGCTGCCATATTGACAATCCATCTCATTGGGGGTTATCCTGTTTTTCTCTGACCCTCCACCTTAACAAACATGATATCCTTCTCCAGTGACTGGTCCCTCCTGACAATATGTGCAAAGTATGAAAGACAAAGTTTCACCTTCTGGTCTCCAATGAGCACTCTGGCAGCCCATGGAACTTTCAATATTCTCCTCCAACACCATAACTCAAAAACATCAATTCTTCTACGTTCTTACTTATTCACTGTCCAGCTTTCACATGCATATGAGGTTATTGAAAATACCATGGTTTGGGTCAGGTGCACCTTAGTCCTCAAGGTGACATCTCTGCTCTTGTGCAGCAGATTTGCCTAATGCAACATGTTGTTTTATTTCTTGACTGCTGCTTCCATGGGTGTTGATAGTTGATCCAAGAAGAATGAAGTCCTTATCAACTTCAATCTTTTTCCATTGATAAGAATGTTGTTGATTGGTCCAGTCCTGAGGATTTTTGTTTTCTTTACAATGAGATGCTCTGGTAGCATAGTTGTTAAGAATTGGGCTGCTAACCTCAAAGTCAACAGTTTGAAACTACCAGCCGTTCCATGGGAGAAAGATGAGGTGTTCTGCTCCCATAAAGATTTACAGCCTCAGAAACCCTGTGCAGGGTCACTACGAGTCGGAACCGACTCCACAGTACTTAACAACAACAACAACATTGAGATGCAGTCTGTTCCAAAGGTTGTGGTCTTTGATCTTCATCACTAAGTATTTTAAGTCCTCTTTATTATTACCTTCCCAAGTTTAAAACTGTTTGTTCTGTCTTGATCATTTTGACTTCCTTTCAATTTAGCAATTCTTTAACTATATCATTTATTCCCTCCTTATGCTTTGTGTTCAAGTTAACAACTTTGAATTCCTATTTTCATTTTAAATATATTTAAATTATTTTTTTTAATCTAGTTGATTTAATATAGATGGTTAGGGTGAAGTTATCATGTGTCTTGTTGTTGTTGTTGTTAGGTGCCATTGACTTGGTACTGACTCATAGCGACTCTGTGCACAGCAGAACGAAACACTGCCCGATCCTGGGCCAACCTCACCATTGTTGCCATGCTTGAGTCCATTGATGCTGCCACTTTGCCATTCCATGTTGCTGGGGAGTCTTCCTCTTTTTCTCTGACTCTCCACCTTACCAAACATGATACCCTTCTCCAGTGACTGGTCCCTCCTGACAATATGTCCCAAGTATGAGAGATGAAGTTTGGCCATCCTGGCCTCCAAGGAGCACTCTGGTTGCACTTCTTCCAACATAGATCTGTTGGTTCTTTTGGCAGTCCATGGCACTTTCAAATATTCTCCTCCACCATAAGTCAAAAGCATCAATTCTTCTATGGTCTTCCTTAGTCATTCTGTTTTAATCTATAGTTATTGTCTTAAACTGTTGATTCTCTATCTGAAATTTGCTTTTTAACATTTTTTTTTTTTTGGGTAAATTTGATCTGGTTTTTACAAATTTTCTTAATTTCTGTTTATTTCAAATTTACCTAATTTTCCAATTGTATTTGAGGGACAAATTTTCTGAGAAAACAATTCTTGGAGTGCTGGTGTGGTATAGCACCATAGGATAAGCACTGGACTGCTTATCAGAAGGCTGACCATTCAGACACACAAGTCCTCCTTGAAAACCATACACAGTGTCATTATGAGTCAGAACCAACTCGATGGTACTTAAAACAACAACATGTAATTGTTGGTTGGCAAATTTTTTTTCTGGCTTTTGATTTTATATATTTCATTTCAGTGCCTTCTGCCTGAATGGTTCTGAAGAGAAGTCAAAGCTTAAATGTATTGGATCTCCTTTATCACTAACATTTCATTTCTCCCCAGCTGGTCTCAGGATTCTTTGTCTTTGTTTTTTGCAAGTTTGATTATGGTATGCTTTGGTGAATTTTATTGAGTCTACCCTATTTAGAGGAGTCCTGGTGTGGCGCTGTGGGCTAATGTGTCAGACTGCAGAGTCGTTTGAACTGCAAGGTCGGTGGTTCAAGTGCACCAACTGTTCCTTGGGACCCCTACACAGGGTCACTATGGGTTGGAACTGACTCGATGGCACTTAACAACAACAACAACAGTATCCTATTTGAATATCTTAAGCTTCTCAAATGGACATCTCCTTGTCTATTTTACTATTAGGAAAAATTTCTATCATCAAACCTTCAACACTATCCTCTGTGATTTTTTTTTCTCTTCTTGTTCTGTAAATCTGATCACACATACGTTATTTCTCTTGATGGTATTCCACATGATTCTAGGCTTTCTTCATTTTTATTTTCTGATCTTTCCTCTAAGAGATTAGTGTTAAGGGATTTGTCTTCAATTTCATTGATTCTGTCTTACATTGATTCAATTCTATTCCTTTGCCCTTCTAATGCATTTGAATTTGCATTTCTAATGCATTTCTGTAATTGTAGTATTAATCTTCTGGATTTCTATTTGCCGATTTTGTGTGGTTTCTAATTCTCCATTATTTTGTAAATTTATTCTGCATTGTTTTCCTGAATTCTTCTAAAGTTTTGTCTGTGTTTTCCTTGGCCTCTTTTTTAATCTGTTGAAAGGTCCTAGGTATAATTCTTTTGAATTCCTTATCAAGTAATTCCTGTACCATTTCTTCCTTGGAAAGGCTTTCTGGTCCTGTATTTTGGTCACTTACTTGAGTCATCTTGACCTGTTTCTTTGTGTGAATTAATGCTTTCTATTATCTCAGAGATATAACGGTGTTATTGTATTTCTTTGATGATTCTATGTTGGCTTGTTTCACCCTGGTTTTTAATTTTGTTTTCTTTCGTCAGTTTTTGGTCTGGGTGAGCATGTTACTCTGGTTTTTGGTTTGGCATCTGGGCACTCACCACCTGCTTACTGATGGATATGGTAGTGGAGGAGGTGTATGTGCATGGGTCTCAGCTATTCGTGTCCATCAGTTGAGCACTAATTGGGCACATATAGCCTGTTGGTAGGTGGGGGCAGAGGTGACTAGATAGTATGGACACTATTGCTGCCTTCTGCTGGATAGGGAAAAAAAAAAAAGAGGGAAGGGGGGAAAATATAAAGATAAAGGGAGAAAATATAAAGGAAGAGAATAAATTATTAAAAAGTGCTATGACTATGAGTTGAAGTATGCTGCTGATCACGGAAATGTGGGCATGTGTGCTGCTGACAGCAGAGACTGTGGGCGTGTAATAGATGGAGCCATAAGAGCATGCCTTGCCAGATGCAAAGGTGGTGGGCACATTTTGCTCTACTTGTGGTAGTATGTTGCAGGTCAAGTGTACAGAAAAGTAGTGGGCAACTTTGGGGGTAGGGAAAGGCAGAGCCAATGGGCAGAGGAGTGATGACTACAGGTGGGTGGGATCAAAGGGCCACACCACTGGTAACTGAGAGTGTGAGACCTTACTTCTCCGTTATCCAGTCACCGATATGAGCCTTGGGTGAGCACAGCCAGTTATTTAGTTACTGCCTCAACTGAATGCAAAGGAAGGGTCACCTTGAGTCCAGTATCTCCAGCCACCATCACATATACTTTCCTCACCATGGTCCCCAACCAGTGTTGTAGGGTTGCCGTAGTCTCAGCAACTCTTGCCTTCTTTCCTGCTCTTTCCTTCCTTAGCTCTAGCACATGTTCTGTTCACTTTGCTTCAATCCAGATTTTGTCTATATTATTAGGACAGATTTTCTGTCCTATTGGGGATTCCATGAAGTTGCCGTCCTATGCTCGTCACATGAAAAGCTGTGAAAATCACTTCATGGTGTCATACCAGCTGGCAATTTACTTCCATTCTGTATCTCTCTTCCTTTGCTGCTTTTGTTCAGCTTCTTCTTTCAATTGGTGTTTCATCTACTTCTGTACCCTTTGATTTGAGATTCAGGATTTCAGGATTGCCATTTGAATCGGTTTCACTTGTTTCTCAAGTATTTGTTGTAGGGGAATGAGAGGAAGTGTCTACCTAGTTTGTCTTGTTAGCTCTGCCTCGAGATTGGGATTTGACCTCAGGTCTTATTGACCTTTGTATCCAGGAAGTGGGAGAGTTTTCGTTTTCCCTCAGAAGGACCAGGTGCAGACCTCAGGGAGCAGGAAGGTGTGTAATGGGTGGATGGAGCCAGTGTTTAGAGGTCTCTGGCGTCAGGGACCCGGACAATGATTTCTTTTATTTCATAGGGTTTTCATAGACTATTTTTCAAAAGTAGATCACAGGTCTTTATTCCTAATCTGTCTTAGTCTGGAAACTCTACTAAGCCTGTCCGCCATGGATGACCCTGTTGATATATGAAGTATTGGTGGTTTAGCTTCCAGCATCATTTGTTGTTGTTGTTGTCAGGTGCCATCGAGTTGGAACCATCTCATAGCAACCCCATGCACAGCAGAACGAAACAATGCCCGATCCTGGGCCAACCTCACTACTGCTGCCACACTTGACGCCATCAGTGATGCCACCTGGCCGATCCATCTCATTGGGGGTCTTCCTCTTTTTCTCTGACCTTCCATCTTACCCAGCATGACATCCTTCTCCAGCAACTGTTCCCTCCTGACAATATGTCCAAAGTATGAGAGACAAAGCTTAGCCATCCTGGCCTCCAAGGAGCACTCTGGCTGCACTTCTTCCAAAACAGATCTATTGGTTCTTTTGGCAGTCCATGGCACTTTTGGTATTCTCCTCCAACACCACAATTCAGAGGCATCAATTCTTCTACGATCCTCCTTATTCACTGTCCAGCTTTTGCATCCATATGAGGTTATTGAAAATACCAGCATCAAAGCAACACACAAACCAAAATAATATGACAAACTGATAGATGAATTTTGGATATCTGTCTGTTACCAGAATGTATTAGAATGCCTGCTATGTTCCAGGTACATTTATGTGGTAGAGTGAACAAATTAGTCCTGAATTGCCTAGAACTCTCTGAATTTAAACAAAAATCCCATGTTCCACATAAACTATAACTGTTGGTCACACTATTTGTAGACACTGGTGACAGCAATAAACAATGCTACCAATCCCCATTCAAGAGGGAGACTATGATATGTTTCTTTATTTTTGTCATATAATTTAAAGGGATGATATTTTACATAGGGTTGTCAGCAAAGACTTCATGGAGAAGGTGACATTTTATTAGAGAATCAAGACATCCAAGGAATGAGCCAACTAAAGATCTGAGGGGAAAATATACCAGACCAAAGGAAAAACTACAACAAAAGTCCTGAGTTATATAGGGCAAGGAGACTAGTGTAGTAAGAACTGAATTTATGGGTTCATTTCACATAGGGCCTTTCAGACCCTGGAAGGATTTTGTGTACCTTTGAGAGATGAGAAGCCATTAGAAGATTCTGAGTAATAAGGTAATGTAATCTATATTAGACTTTTTACCATTGCTGACATCTCTCTACTTGCTACAGAAATATTCTACAAGGAATATACTATAAGAGTTAAAGTATGGAGATCATTGGAGAGACTCTTTCAATTTTCACGTGTAATATAGGGGTCATCAAATTCTGGATCTATCTTGATGATATACGTGATCAGTTATGCTTAAATTGTATGTAAGGTATGTAAGAAAGAGAGGAGTCAGTAGTGACCCCAGATCTTTTGTCCTCAAAATCTCAAAGAATAAAGCAGCCTTTGACTGAGATAGTTCACGATAGAAAACGCCAGTTTGGTGATGGAGTGCAATTGGCAATTCAGGAGTTTAGGTTGAGTATGCTCGCTCTGGGGACCTGTTAGACATCTAAATGGGGATGTTAAGGGGGCAATTGCCCAGAGTGGATGACTTTGTTGGAATAGGGGGTCTAGCTGGGAGTCACTAGTGAGTAGATGCTAACTATAGCTGATGAACTTGATAAAATAATGGCAGAATGAAGAGAAGACATCTGTCGAATGAGAAGTTATGCAAGTTTCACATTCTGGGAAGATAAAGAAGGATTCAGAAAAGGAGACCTATAAAGAGCGTCCTGTAAGGTGGTAGCAGGAAGTTAGAGTGGTACCTGGGAAACCAAATGAGGGAAGAGCTTCAGGAAGGACACACTGATCAGAAATGGAAGATAAAGTAAGGACTGAAAACTGGCCACTGTCCTTATGTCATTATCAATGGAATTATAAGAACAACTTTGGTTCAATGGTGGGATGAGAACCTGATGAAGGTAGGCTCATGAAAAATGGAAAACAAGAAAGTAGAGATGACAATCATAGATGGCCCTTTTGAAGAATACTTGGGATGACAATTTGAGGACAACATGCTTTTAAAGAGATTTTTGGGTTTTTTTTTCAATGACAGAGGATGTGTGTGTGTGTGTGTTTATGCTGATGGAAATGATCCATAGAGTGAAAGAATTTCTCTCTAGGAAATATGACAATTGGAAGAGTAATGTACTTGATAAGGCAAGAATATTTGTCATGTAGGAGGCAAACAAGGAATTGGACAGAAATAGGTGCTAGAACACAGGCACCATTTTAAAAGAAGGCAAGTAGCTATTTAGTGGCTTTAGAAAAGGTATTTGGGGGTATGTTCTCTAATGGTTGCTTCTACTTTCTTGGGCAATAATAAACAGGATAATTTTACAAGTCACCCAAGAGTGGGAAAGAGAATTAACTAAAGATGATAGTTATGCATCAAGGGCCCCCTTAGGTTGGTAGTGATGATTCTAAAATTAGACCCATCACCATGATGGTCTCCACCTGGGTTTTTCCCTGGCTCTATTCAGTCATTCCATTAAAAGCACGGAGTAGATAGAAAACGATCTTAAATCAGAAAACATTAACTTAGCACCTAGGGTCCACAGACCACATGAGAGTGATGTGACGCAGATATAAGCAGAGGTCAAAGCCTAAGGGAACTCACTGTCGAGGTGTGGAGGCAGACAAATAAGCAGACATATGAAGTACAAGCAGGCAAATGACAAGATAGAGCTAAGTCCAGAACATGTAGGTGAGGCCTGGATCTGGGTTGGGAATACTTGCCACCACAAATTACAGCTGAACTGATTTCTCAAGAGTGTGGTGGTTTTGTGTAATCAAGAGAGCAGAGGAAGGTTTGAACCAGGCAGATAGTCAGCCTAAGAGAAGACTTGGGAGCTGAGGAAGCAAGAAGTGTGTCAACCTGGCATGTGAGAGGAGAGTTGCCTGAACAGAGATTGCTATAAGCAGCAGCTAGAGCCCAGAGGCCTTTACAGATCACCCCCTTTTTGAGTACGCTATTTGCAGTCCCCACTATGACTTAGTTATGGTAGAGACACTGGACATCTGTCCCAAGCCAGACCATTTGCCTTGTACCTATCAAACAGTTCTCTGATCTGATGCAGGTGATATTCACAGCTGCATCCTTTAACGCCTGTTTCTAAACCTTATTTACTTCTAGGTCTAGGTTGTTTGGCAAGTCAGAATAAATATCACATGCAACCTTCTTTCAGTTAACTCATTTCTGGCCTCCCCAGTCAACTCTGGGAAAGGGCACCAGCCTGGGTTCAACTCAGGCAGAAGCTGTAGCTGTGGAGAAAACTCCACCCTCCTTGATGTGAAAGCCTTGCTCCTACCTGGCTCTGCACACCCAAGGCAGCTTTGGGTTCTGTGGGCGTGCATGCTCATCCTGCTTTAATGGTGAAGATGCAAGTATCTCAACCCCATCAAACCCCACTCCTTACGTCAGGCTGGGTAAGCATGTGGTGGGGTCTGGGCTCTAGAGAGCTCTCCTTCCTCTAGGTGGATATTGGCTGAGCAAGATAAAAGATGTGTAGGTGAGATGAAAGCTAACAGCTAAGTTCCCGTGACCCAGAAGTGACCCTGGGGTAGCAGAAGAAGTTTTTTTTTAATCATTCAGATTGCATTTTTGTTTGTTGTTGTTGTTGTTATGTGCCATGGAGTTGGTTCTGACTCATAGTGACCCTGCACAGGGTTTCTGAGGCTATACATCTTTACGGGAGCAGAAAGCCTCATCTTTCTCCCACGGAACAGCTGGTAGTTTAGAACTGCTAACTGTGATAGTAGCAGCCCAATTCATAACCACTATGCATTTTTGGTTACTACATCATAAAAATGCACATTTTATAGAAGTAATTTTAAGTGCCCTTCTCACTACTTATGCCTCCAATTTTTATTCCTATATGCATTTACATTTTTAAGGATTATCTTTTATAAGAATGGAAATGTACTATCTGAATACCTTCAAGTGTGTTTCTTTTTTAGCAGTTTATCTAGGGCACCTTTCAATTTTAATAGGAGTCAAAGAGCTGTGACCGTCACCTGAACCAGATCAGATGACTTTGTGCTACGTGCAATGCAGTGGCCCAGTATGGGTCAGATGTCCACTGTGTGTGCTGTACCTCTGTTGAATTGGGGACCTCAAATGCTGTACTTAAAGAGGAGATGATCTGTAAGAGCATCCAGCTCTAGCTGCAGCCTTTGGAGCTAGAGGGAAAAGGATGTGGGAGGTAGATTACAAGGCAGGGAGGACACACCAGCTGGGCATCGACCCCCACCATGCCTTTGGGCTCCCAGGGCACCTATTTGAAGAGGGTTGGGTGAACTACATCCTGTAAGATGTGTTTTCCTGTGATGAACCTTGCTCCCTCATCCTGGGAGCTGACTCAGTTCTCCATATGATGTTGACCCAACAGTTTCCAGTGTTTCCTCTACAGTCACTATGGAGACCACTCGGAATCCCATCCAGAATCCGCCCTGGTCTGGGAGGAAGCTCATGTAACACACCACACTCATGTCTCCACCCCAGGTCACCTGGATGCAGTGGGGTCAATGTTAAGGAACCCAATCTCAGCTCAGGAAGGGTGGTCAGCTGACTCCAGGTCTCTGCAGCTGCCTGGCCTCCTCTGGTGGATATAACTTTTCCAGGTATTGGCTCTGTCTTTCAATAGACTCCTCTATCCACTTACCTCCTCTCAGTTCATCCTAAGGAAGGGTATTGGAGAAATCAGTACCGTAGATATCAACTCCAAGGGCTAAAATTTGCAGCCTGACTGTCGTATAGAATTACTTCCTCCATCATTTTCTATAACCGTGGCTCTGATTCATTTTTCCCTGTAAAACTGGTCATCATTTGCTATATTACGTCAGGGTCTGCGAACAACAGCCATACAGGTCGAATCTGATCTGCAGTCTGTTTTTGTACAGTCACAAGCCAGGGGGTTTTGCTTGTTTGTTTTGTTTTTTAAAACACATTTAAAATGTTTTAAAAAATCAAACTCAAAACCAAAAACATAGACTATGTAACAGACTAGTAAGGAATTTTCAGTCTAACATACATATTGGAGTCCGGGTATGGCACAGTAAGATAAACGCTTGACTGCTAACTGGAAGGTCAGTGGTTCAAACCCACCAACAATTCCCTGGAAACCCTATACAGGGTTGCTAAGAGTGGGAACCAACTCGACAGCACTTAACAACAACAATGACAACAACGTATGTATTATAGATGCTATCTAGTCCTTTCCAGAAAGTTCTCTGTTCCCTTCATGTTCTAACTATTTGTGCTGTTGTGGTGGTTCATGGGTTTATCTTCTCTCTCCCCTCATCTCTACTAGGTAAAGTACACTTTATGCTGTTCCTACCATATCCCTAAGGATAGTGCTTAGGGAGCTCTGGTAGCGTAGTGGTCACGAATTGGGCTGCGAACCTTAAGGTCAGCGGTTTGAAACTACCAGCCGCTCCACGGGAGAAAGATGAGGCTTTCTGCTCCTGTAAAGATTTACAGCCTTGAAAACCCTGTACAGGGTCTCTATGGGTCAGAACCGACTCGACGGCACTTAACAACAACAACAGGATAGTGCTTACCTAGCTCTGGTACGTTATAACTCAGGCTACTTACTAACTGTAAGGTCTTCAGTCTGAAACTGCCAGCTGCTCCTTAGGAGAAAGATGAGGTTTTCGGCTCCCATGAAGATTACAACCTCAAGGTTGCCATGAGTCATATTGTCTCCACGGCACATCACCTCCACCCACCACTAGGATAGTGCTTGACACAGATGGGAAATAGGGTTTGTTTAATGAGTGAAAGGATGAATGAAATCACCTTGGAAACATTTCAGATCCCATGGTTGAGAACACCTTCAGGTGACCTATATTCCCCTTGAGGTCCTGTCAACCTTGACGTATCAGTGCCCAGGTGTGGTAGGAGAGAAGGAAGCATAAAAAAAACTCCAAGCAGGAATCCTAACATGGGAGGAGTTGGTCAAAAAAACACAGGGAATGGGCAAGAGGGTAGGCTGTTGGTCTGCAATCTGTGGGAACATGCCTAACCATCCCAGCTCACTTGTGCAGCATTGTTTCCTATAGAGGAATGAGGTTTACTGTGATATTTCTTAAGGTTTCATGAGCTGTGGCGTCGAGGCAGGAGGATGAACACCCCATCCTCTGGTGCTTTCAAGACCAAATTGCCTCCTTTTTGTTCTCCTTAAGGAAGGGGGATAAGTGCTTCAGGATTTAGGTTTCTCAGGCCCATGGTTATGACATCCTAGCAGTTCTGGAAGCCTGTTATTCACACACTGTTGACATATATGTACTATGCTCTTGCTGCAAGTGCATTGGCCTCCATCGCCAAGGTAAATGTGTCTGTGACATGCAGAGTTATATTTTAAATTTTGGTGTTTTTATTTTATCTCATGTTTCTTGTTGTTGCTAAGTGTTGTTGAGTCGGTTCTGACTCATAGCAACCCTGTATAGGGTTTCCAAGGAGCAGCTAGTTTGAACCTCTGACTTTGTATTTAACAGTCCTTTGCTTATCCTATAGCCCCACACATTTTCATGCTTAAACACATTGACCTCCTTGTTAATAAACATCTACCCAGGAAATACGAATGGTCTTCCAAAAGTTCACGGAAAAAAGACTTTATATTTTAATTGCTGTTTTCCATAAACTTGCGAAGCGCCCTTGTAGTAAGGTTGATTTATGGAGAAAGGTATAGTGTGAAAGGGAGGTGGTACCCAGCTGGGTAGACACTCTCTGATGGATTAAATTGGGTCCCCAAAATATGTGTCATCTTAGCTAGGCCGTGATTCTCAGTATGAAGTAATTATTCTCCAATTTGTGATCTGATGTAATATTATACATCTTAATCTCTGTGATGTTAATGATGGAGAATTAGTGGTTATGTTATGTTAATGAGACTATTACCATACCGTCTAGATGGCACCTAACAACAATATGTTAATAAGACAGGATACAAATTACAGGATTAGGTTGGATATTGAGTCAAGTCAGTGGCTTTTGAAATATAAAAGGAATCAATAAAACAATCAAAGATCAGAGGTATCTACTACAATGAAGAAACAGAGCCTGTGGCCGATTGTATCCTTTGGGCCTGGGTCCATGGACTGGGAACATTCTAGAACTAGGAAACCTACAGAAAGAGTGACTTCCCCTACAGGTGGCACTGGGAATTTAGACTTCTAGAGCAAAGACCTGGAGCTAGAAAACTGACGGAGAACACACTCAGCATTTCTCAAGCTGAAAGAACTGAAGAAAAACTCAAGCCTCAACTGACAATATTTAAGCGTTCTGCAAGGTCTGTCTGAACAGCAAGGTTCAAGCTTACCAGCCATTACTTGGAAATGCTAAACAGCAGGGTCGCTATGAGTTGGAACTTACATGATGGCACTTAACAGCAACAACAACAGACAAAATGAGTCCTGGTGTGGCTCTGTAGGATCAGCAGGAGACTGCTAACCACACGGTTGGTGGTTTCAACCCACTCGCTGCTGCTTGGAAAAGCTATACAGGGTCACTATGATCAAGAGCCAAGGATATTGAAGGAAGAACTCCAAGGTTTACTGACAGCACTGGCAAAGAACAAGACCCTGGGAATTGATAGAATACAAATTGAAATATCTAAGCCAACTGATGCAGCACTAGAGGCACTCATTCATCTATGCCAAGAAATTTGGAAGACAGCTACCTGACCAACTCATTGGAAGAGATCCATATTTGTTCCCATTCCAAAGAGAGGTAACCCAACAGTATGTGGAAGTCATTGGACAATGTCACTAATATCACATGCAAGTTAAATTTTTCTAAAGATAATTTGAAATGGCTTCAACAGTACATTGACAGGGAACTTTCAGAGGTTCAAGCCAGATTCAGAAAAGGACGTGGAACAAAGGCTATCATTGCTGACATTAGATGAATCTTGGCTGAAAGTAGAGAATACCAGATAGATGTTTGGTGGTGGTCATTAAGGCCATGGAGTCAGTTCCGACTTAAGGTGCTCTGTATAGGGTTTCCAAGGCTGTAAATCTTTACAGGAGCAGAAAGCCTCATTTTTCTCCCGAGGTACCACTGGTAGTCTCGAACTGCTGACCTTGATATCAGCAGCCTGATTCTTAACCATTGCACTACCAGAGCTCCTTAGAGAAAATGACAAAGAATGAGTATTCTGGAACACTTAATTGTGTTCATGAAGAACCTGTACATAAACCAAGAGACAGTTGTTCAACAGGAAATATTTCACACCAACAATAACAGTAAAGTTAATTTAAAAAAAAAAAAAAAAAAAAGCAGAGGACAATAAATGCTGGTGAGGATATGGAAAGACTGGGACCCTCCTTCTAGATTACTGATGGGAATGTGAAATGGTCAGACCACTCTGGAAAACAGTATAGCACTTCCTCAGAAAGTTGGAAATAGAAATACCTTATGCCCCAGCAATTCCTCTACTTGGTATATATCCACAAGAAATATGAGCCAGAATATGAGCAGATATGTGCACACCAGTGTTCATAGCAGCACTATTTACAACAGCAAAAAGATGGAGACAGCCTAAGTGCCCATCAATGGAAGAATGGATAAACAGACTTTGGTACATATACACAATGGACTATTATGCCAATTTGATGAATAATAAGGAAGCTGTAAGCCACTGCATAACATGGATGATCCTTGAGGACATTATGCTGAATGAAATTAGTCAGTCACAAAAGGACAAATATTGCATGAACCATTATTGTAAAAGCTTAAGAAAAGATACCCATGCTAAAAGGAAAAAAGAGGCAGTTGTTGAAACAGAACAAGGGAACACTGAATGCTTTAAAATTAGGAAAACTGTGTGCCAGGAATGTATTCTTTCACCATACTTATTCAATCTGTGTGCTGAACAAGTAGTCCAAAAAGTTGGGTTCTTGTTGTTGTTGTTAGGTGCCATTGAGTAGGTATCCACTCATAAAAGCCCTGTGTACAACAGAGCGAAACACTGCCTGGTCCTGAGACAACCTCACAATTGTTGCCACGATTGAGCGCATTGATGTTGCCACTTTGCCAATCCATGTCATTGGGGGTCTTGCTCTTTTTCTCTGTTCCTCCACCCTCCTTCTCCAGCAACTGGTCCCTCCTGACAATATGTCCAAAGTATAAGAGAAGAAGTTTGGCCATCCTGGCTTCCTAGGAGCACTCTGGCTGCACTTCTTCAACACAGATCTGTTGGTTCTCTTGGCAGCCCATGACACTTCCAATATTCTCCTCCAACACCATAACTCAAAAGCATCAATTCTTCTGTGGTCTTCCTTATTCACTGTCCAGCTTTCGCGTGCATATGTGGTTACTGAAAACACCATGACTTGGCACACCTTAGTCCTCAAGCTGACATCTTTGCTCTTCAACACTTTAAAAAGGTCTTGTGCAGCGATTTGCCTAATGCAATACGTCCTTTGATTTCTTGACTGCTGTTTCCATGAATGTTGATAGTTGATCAGAGAAGAATGAAGTCCTTGACAACTTCAATCTTTTATCCATTGATAAGAGTGTTTCTGGTTGGCCCAGAGGTGAGGATTTTTGTTTTCAAGCCCTCTTTACTTTCAGCAAGCAAGATTGTATCATCTGCATATCGCAGGTTGTTAATGAGTCTTCCTCCAACCTTGATGCCATGTTTTTCTGCATATAATGCAACTTCTCAGATTATTTGCTCAGCATACAGGTTGAATAAGTATGGTGAAAGAATACAACCCTGTCACACACCTTTCTTAATTTTAAACCGTTCAGTGTCCCCATGTCATGTTTGAACAACTGCCTCTTGGTCCAGGTACAGATTCCTCATAAGCACAATTAAGTGTTCTGGAATACTCATGCTTCACAATGTTGTCCATAGCTTGTCATGATCCACACAATCGAAGGCCTTTGCATATTCAATAAAGCACAGGTAAACATCTTTCTGGGATTCTCTGCTTTCAGCCAAGATCCATCTGACATCAGCCATGATATCCCTCATTCCATGACCTCTTCTGAATCTGGCTTGAACCTCTGGAAGTTCTCTGTCAATGTATGTTTGCAGCCATTTCTGTATTACCTTTAGTAAAACTTTACTCACATGAAATATCAAATATATTGTCCAATGATTTCTGCTTTCTGTTGGGTCACCTCTGTTTGGAATGGGCACAGATACTGATCTCTTCCAATCAGTTGGCCAGATAGTTGTCTTCCAAATTTATTGGCAGAGATGAGTGAGTGCCTCCTGTGCCGCCTCACTTTCTTAAATATTTCAATTTTCATCCCATCAATTCCTGGCACCTTGTTCTTTGCCAATTCCTTCAGTGCACCTTGGATTTCTTCTTTCAATATCATTGGCTCTTGATCATATGCTATTCTGGAAGCTATGCCACAGATATTTGAAATACCAGCAGGCTCACCCATGGAGGACAGGTTTCAGATGAGTTCCAGACCAAGAAGTTGAGTTATATGAAGAATAATATGGCATCAGGATGGGAAGAAGACTCATTAACAACCTGTGATATGCAGATGATACAACCTTGCTTGCTGAAAGTGAAGAGGACTTAAAATATTTATTGATGAAGATCAAAGAGCACAGCCTTTGGTATGGATTGCATCTCGATGTCAAGAAAACAAAAGTCGTCACCACTGGACCAATAAACAATATTCTTATCAATGGAGAAACGACTGAAGTTGTCAAGGACTTCATTCTTCTTGGATCAACTATCAACACTTATGGGAAGCAGCAGTCAAGAACTCAAATGACGTATTGCATTAGGTGAGTCTGCTGCACAGGACCTCTTTAAAGTGTTGAAGAGCAAAGATGTCAGTTTGAGGACTAAGGTGCACCTGACCCAAGCCATGGTATTTTCAGTAGCCTCGTATGCATGTAAAAATTGGATAATGAATAAGGAAAACTGCAGAAGAATTGATGGATTTGAGTTATGGTATTTTAGGAGAATATTAAAAGTACGATTGAATGCCAAAAGAACAAACAAATCTGTGTTGAGAAGTGCAGCCAGAATGCTACTTAGAAGCCAGGCTGACCATACGTCGTCTCTCATATTTCACACATGTTATTAGGAGGGAATAAATAGTTCCTGGAGGAGGGCATCAGACTTGGTAGAGTTGGAGGGTCAGCAAAACCCCCAATGAGATGGATTGGTACAGTGGCAGCAGTAATGGTCTCAAGCATAGCAGCGATTTTGAATTTGGTGAAGGCCCAGGCAGGCTTTCATTCTGTTGTGCATAGGGTCACTATGAGTCAGTATTGATTCAGTGGCACCTAACGACGACAACAACAACAACAAACTGTGAGAGAATGTATCTATTCAAACCATTCCCATGGGGTATTTCTGTATAGCAGCACTAGGTAACTAAGACGTTGCCTTGGCCGTGGCTAAAGGAGACATTCAGGAGGTGCATGCTGAATCGGGTGAAGCCGCTCTCAGAAGCAAGGGAGCTTTGTAAAATCCTTTTCTAAGAAAGTGTCATGCACTCACACGCGTTAACTCTGTGTTCGGTTAGGGCTTGTTGCTGTTGTTAGGTGCCTTCGAGTCCGTTCTGATCAGCAACTCTGTATTCCATGAAGCAACTTGTGGGTTTGAACTGCTAACCATGTGGTTCATAGTCCAGTGTTTATCGTAAAGTGCCACACCTGGAGTCCACTATAAACTATGAACATTAGTTAATAAACAGTGTATCAACATTGGTTTATCGATTGTAGCCAATGTACGTACGGCACAAATGCAAGGTGTTAATAACAGGAATTGTACTATGGATCTCTATACTTTCTATCGTGTTTCTGTAAACCTAAAACTGCTCTAAAATGAAAAGAGTATTTTAGGAAAAAAAAGCCTGAGTGGGAGGCTTGGCCATAGGAACATTCCAACCCTAAATATTTTCAAAAAGTGAAGTGAGGAACTCACACGCAGACCATAGGGCAGTGAGGAAGCCTTGAGGGGTCACTTGCAAGGTGATCCTTCATGAGTGCATTCAGACCTGATGGGCAGCTTGGGTTGTACTTTGGGCATCTTCCTAGAGAGTCACTCTCCTAGCCATGTGCTCCCTAACTTCCCCATGAGTCAGTTCCCAGCATGGTCCCCAGGCAACAGTCTAGATTGCTTGCCAGGGATGTGTTGGCATTCTGTGCTCATCCTGGGACCACATCTCCCCAGATTTTTCTCCGATTCTCCAGGTGCCTAGCTCCAGGTATGGATTGTTCACCGTGTGCCATATTGCTAAGTTATAGGATGGGGGTCTGCATGGGCAGCCAGGTGAAGCACCAAGATTGGCAACAGGTTCCATAAAGGGGGAAAGATGAGCCGAGGTGGGGGTAAACCTGGAAGCTTAGATATGCTGCTGTCTATGTTTCCTTCCAAGGAGCTCTGGTAGCATAGTGGTTACAAATTGGGCTGCAAACCACAAGGTCGGCAGTTCAAAACTACCAGCTGTTCCACGGGAGAAAGATGAGGCTTTCTGCTCCTGTAAAGATTTACAGCCTCGGAAACCCCATACGGGGTCGCTATGAGTCGGAATCGACTTCACGGCACACAACAACAACAACATGTTTCCTTCCATCTAACTTTGCTAATTATTATCACCTCTGGTTCCTTTCCTTATCCCTGTGCTTCACTCATTTCAACTTCCTTTTGACAGTATAACAAAAGAGATGGCATTTATAAGGCATTGGCTATGTGCCGGGTATGGGCTAAGTGCTTTCTAACCTGAGATAGGCATGTGTATCTTCATTTTATAATGAAGAAAACTGAGACCCCCAACATTGTATGACCTGCCCCCGTCAGTGGATATCCAACTTGAGAGAGACTCGGAGTCACCTGGAGGGCTGGGAAACTGATTTCTGAACCTACCCTCAAAGTTTCTGGATCAGCAGGTCTGGGGTGGGGTCTAAGGTTTACAGTTCCCATAGCGTTCCAGGTGCAACTGCTAATCCAGCTCCTCGGACCACACTTAGAACTGCTGGTCTAAGTCAAACTTTGAAGGTTTTATTTATGGCCCCGTAGGTCTGATCCCAGAATCTTTGCTGTTTTTCACCATTATAATGAATTGTCCCTTGGTGTGTGCACCCAAACATATTGTTATCAGCACCTTCACATGTAATATTTCTTCCTGAAACAATTTGCATTTTGGTTCTCCATCTGGCTACCTCCATGTGTCCTTCAAGACTCCTAGAAAGCCTTTCTTCTTTAGCCCTGACACACATGTTGCTCCTCCTCTGTGCTTCTAGAACCTTCTGTGCAGACCTCTGTTTTCCATGTCTTTCATG
This sequence comes from Chrysochloris asiatica, assembly GCF_000296735.1. Classification (NCBI taxonomy): domain Eukaryota; kingdom Metazoa; phylum Chordata; class Mammalia; order Afrosoricida; family Chrysochloridae; genus Chrysochloris; species Chrysochloris asiatica. Next base: position 4,447,898 of record NW_006408716.1, on the reverse strand, counting down.
CTGTATTGTCACTTTTTTTGTTTACATTTTGACCAGTCACCCAATCCACAGAAGAAAACCCTTGAGTGTGTCCCAGTTATAATTCAGTGGTAAAGTTCTCACCTTGCATATGGATGATGGGTTGTACATGGCCAAGAGGCAGTTGTTTGAACAGAACATGGGAACACTGAATGGTTGAAAATTAAGAACGTTGTGCAACCACGTTGTATTCTTTCACCATACTTAATTCAACCTGTACGCTGAGCAAATAATGCAAGAAGCTGGATTATATGAAGAAAAATTTGGCATCAGGATTGAAGGAAGACTCATTAACAACCTGCAATATGCAGATGATACAACCTTGCTTACTGAGAGTAAAGAGGACAAAACATTTACTGATGAAGATCAAAGAGCACAGTCTTCGGTATGGATTACATCTCAATGTCAAGAAAACAAAACCCTCACCACTGGACCAACAAACAACATTCTTATCAATGGAGAAAAGATTGAAGTTGTCAAGGATTTCATTCTTCTTGGATCAAGCAGCAGTCAAGAGGCCAGATGATGTATTGCATTGGGCAAATCTGCTGCACAAGACCTTTTTAAAGTGTTGAAGAGCAAAGATGTCAGCTGAGGACTAATGTGCACCTGACCTAAGCCATGGTACTTTTCAATAACCTCATGTGCAAGCGAAAGCTGGACAGTGAATAAGAAAGACCATAGAAGAATTGATGCCTTTGAGTTATGGTGTTGGAGGAGAATACTGAAAGTGCCATGGGCTGCCAAAAGAACCAGTAGATCTGTTTTGAAAGAAGTGCAGCCAGAGTGCTCCTTGGAGGCCAGGATGGCCAAACTTTGTCTCTCGTACTTCGGACATATTGTCAGGAGGGACCAGTCACTGGAGAACGATATCATGTTTGGTAAGGTTCAGAGAAAAAGACGAAGACCCCCAGTGAGATGGATTGGCGAAGTGGCAGCATTGATGAACTCAAGTGTGGCAACAGTAGTGAGGTTGGCCCAGGATCGGGCGGGGTTTCTTTCTGCTGTGCGTAAGCGCGGTATTAGTCGGTACCGACTCGATGGCATCTAACAACAACAACATGGAGATGACCAGGACCAGGCAGCATTTCATTCTGTCGTTCATGGGGTCACCATGAGTAAGGGTCAACTTGACAGTAGTTAATAGTAATGTGCCTTTCTTAGTAAGTATTCAGTAAAATTTTGTGAAATCAATGGTTGAATGACTTCAGCCAGTTGCTCCATGCATTGAGTTTATAGCGTCCATTCATAATGGGCAGATCTCTTTGTAATTAGGGAACCTGAACACTTCTTAAAAGTTGTTGCCAGAGACACTGATTTGAGAACAGTTCTCAATTATGTGTACACACAACACAGTCACTGAGCGTGTCTGCCCCGCATGAACCCCGAGTTTCAGGGACTCAGTTTCAACACCTTGCCAATAGGTTTCAATTTTGTGCCCAGCTCCTGTTGGAAGTATTCAGGGAGAGCTTCTCGTGGTTCCCCTGACTATTTTATTTTGTGATTGCCTGTTTGTTCTGCTAGACTATAAGCTCCTATCTGACGTAAACATCTACCTTCTGCTGATTGTCAGAGATGACGTGGCAGCCTGGCTCGCTAACAGTCTCTGTCCCCCTTTATTCATCCATGTGTGTCCCTTCCACGTCTGCGCGCTCTGGCAAGATGGCTTCCCAGTCAGATCTTCTTTCTCAGATCTCCAAATAGCTTGTCTTTATCAACCCTAACAGCAACACCTACTATGGCTGGCTTGTTATTCAGCTGGGAACCCCTTGTAAAAAAGAGGAGATTTGCATCTGAGATGGGAGAATGCCCTGGGCACTGACCTGTGGTTATGGAAGCAGATGGATGGAGGCCAGGAGGCTCAGTGTGAGGCATGGACACTATGAAACAGGGACAGTGAGTTATAGCAGGACAGAAATGGAGTGAAGCCAAAAACATTTAGGATGCCTGCTGTCTCAAAGAGATATTCCAAGCCTTTGAACATGGGCACAGCCGTGAGTAAGTACCAAGAGGAGAGAGGTAATCTCCATTTCAAATATGGGGCTGAAACAGTATTGCTGAGTTTTCTGGTTGTTATGCATTCACACCATACTTGTGGAGACTGCAGTAATTTAGAGCAGTTCAGTATTTAGACTCAACAGTAATTCATCCCGATATTCCCCATTCATCAATGCCCTGTGTTTGTTTGTATTACCATGAGAAAAATAAAAACATGCGGGGGTGGGGGTGGGGGCGGGGAGGGGGAGATTTCCCCTCCTTTTATTACAGGCAAATTACGACAGAGTTACAACCCTTGGGGCCCTTCAAGCAAAAGAACATCTTGCTTCAATTAGATATAAATAATGAACAATAATTAGAAAGATCTCTTCACCGAATTTGTTATTTTATGTTTCCTTTCATCTGCAATGCATTGAAACCAACACTGAGCCCTGTGTCTGGGCTGGTGGCAGGGACTGAATGAACGCTGCGGAGTGAGTGTCTGGAGCAGGAGACCCTCCATGGTCTGATTGTCCTCCCTTCCCACAGGGCTCTGGGGCTGCTGATGAGCCTTCCCTGGGGCACCTCTCCCTTCAGCAGGTACCTGACCATTGTCACCTGCCTCTCCTTCACAGACAACACAGCTCACAAACCAAAAGTCCTCAGACGTGCTGTGTTTTCTCTTCACCGTGGTGGCCCATACAATGTGTAAAAAATAATGATCAACATTCAATTATCAAGAGGTTTTGTATAAAAATCCAGGTCTTTTTTTTGAAAAAAAAACAAACTTGGCAGGGGTTGTGGAAAGGCAAGCATTGGCTGGAACTCCAGAACCTGTGAGCTTGGGACGGGGCACAGTCCCTGAGCAGGTGTGACCCACACTAACCCACAGTGTCAGGGATTCAGTTTCATCATCAGGCATCTCGCCAACAGGTGTCCATTTCTTGCCCAGTCCCTGTAGGGAGAATTCTGGATGACTTCTCATGGTTGCCCTGTTTTAATTTAATTTAATTTAATTTATTATTTTATTTTATTTTATTCCCCCTTCAATGGTAGTTTATTGGCAGTGGGCTGGAAAGGGTGATGGAGTTCCCATAGACAGACACCACCTCACACCTAGCCTCACAAGGATGGCAAGAGTGACAGGAAAGTGTGGCCTGAGGGCCCCGATGAGCTCCTCCCCTCAAGAGTGGGCATGGGAAAGGGGGTGTGGCCTGGTGTGTTGAAGGGGGCAGCCTTACAACACCTCCACTTAGTAGGCATGAGTAGAGACAAAGAGGAACACTCACTATGCAACCCCACCTTGACCGCTTGGAGTGTCCTTTCCTTGGCAGGCCAGGCTACTGGCCAGGACTCACTAGGCATGCTCTTCCTGGGCAGCCTTCAGGCTCTCCTTCTTCCTCTCCCTACCTTCCCCTCAGGGCTTCAGGGCACACTTTAGGCTCAGCCATAGGAGAAGGTCAGGACCCATGGCTTTAGCAGGGGGCACTGTTGATGCCTTTGAGGTCGATGGATGCCTTCTTCTCACTCTGACCCCCCAATAGGAAGGTGACCCCAGTAACAGCAGGTGGCACTGTGTGGTGCAGTGCTGTGATAGTCACCATGCCAATCTCCTCATGTGAAAACTTCTGTGTGTAGTCCAGGTCTGGTGTTACCATATTGAACAGCCTCAGCAAGCCACCGTCCAAGAACACAGTGGTCACTCAGAGCCTTTTAGACAGCAGCCAGCGCCTTCTCAGTTACATACTGACAGTGCTTCAGGTCATGGTCCCCACCGGGAAGGGCCTCAGTTTCCACAATGGGCACGATGCCATTCTGCTGGCAGATACTGACGTGACGGGCCAGCACGTTGGCATTTTCCATGATTGTGAGGGCTGAAGGGGTATGTTCCCCGATCTTCACCACACAGCGCCATTTGGCCAAGTCAGCTCCATCCTTCTTGTACTGAGCACAGCGCTCAGACAGTGCATCCAGTCCATGGGCGGTGATCTCGACGTTTGTTCCTACCAGGGGTACCACCTCCTTGTCTGCCTTGATGCCCACCACACTGCCCTTGGATTTGATAACTTGAGGACAGGGATGCCCATTATCCACCTTCTGGTAGAGTGTCTCATGGACACCCCCAATGCAGGGGTCCACACATCATCGGCAGCCAGCAGCAACAAGCGGTAGAATCACCAGTTCTCTTTGGTGTTCTCAGTTCCAATGGACTGCACCCACTTGACAATGCTTCCAGCGGACTCATCTGCAGCCAGAATGCCCTTGTCCAGAGCCACAATGCAATGAGCAATGCCAGATAGCTCTTTCTTCTGCCCCGGGGCCAGCACTGGGTATAGGTAGGGCATGGTGGTAGTGGTGGTGACAAGTTCCTGGCACAGGAGAGAGAGAAGTGGGCGTGTGGACTTCAGTGGTGGAGGGCAATGGGTGAACAGCAAGAACAAACTCGACTGTCATCACTGGCATCCGGGTTCTACCTGACTATTTTATATTGTGATTGTCTGCTTGATCTGCTTGACTGTAAGCTCCTTGCAGGCAGTAACCGTGCTTCATTCATCCTTTATCTCCCAAGCTCAGCACAGGACCAGGTTTCATTGAGTTCATCTGTGATGAGAAAACATCACTATGATAGAGTGAGACCATCCTATGGCCCTGTCAGGACTGCTCAATCGTGCTACCAGGGGTTGGGGATGAAGGTGAATGTGAATGATGGGAAAAGCAGAATGGCCAGCTGCACGGTGGATGGGCAGCTTGCCCCACCATCTTGCTTTACGTCTTTATTCTGTCTTTTAGGACATTCCAGGACCTCTCTAAACAAGTGGAACTCTCATATGGTACCGTCAGGGACTCCGCTGTGTACGAGTATTTCAGAGCCAAAGGCACCAACCCCCTGGAACAAGACAGCACATTCGCTGAGCTCTGGAGAACCATCAGCAAGAATGGCGGGGCTGACAACTGCGTGTCCAGTCCATCTGAAGGCATCAGGAAGGTAGGCAGGATTGGGATCTGGGCCAGTGCAAACGTGGGATGGGGCAGAGGGTATAGCCTCCCTGAGGAAGGAAACATCCCTGGAACATTCTGCTTCCCTGTAGGCACATAGATCCTCAGTTGGTGGGGTCCTATCATGGGCAGAAGAGCATTAGGGGAAACACAGGGATTCTTCAGGTGGCTGCCCCGTTCTCAGGAGCAGCCGCAGAGGGGCTGTTTGTTAGGTACCTTCCATGTTCCCCACGTGGGGATGGTAAGCAAAGAGCAGGCAGAACGAACCCAGGTCATACGTCTAGCTGCTCACGGTCTCTCTGAGGTGGCTACAGAGAGGGAGTCATGGAGGACTCAGCAGATGTTGATGTAGAGAGATGGGTGGGTGCTCAGGGCTAGAGGGGGAATTTCAGAGAGTGCGGGCACTGGGGCGCAGTGTGGGGAAGGTTCCATGCAGGTGGTGGGAGGAGCCAGGCAGGTGGTGGGACGAGCCAGGCAAGGCTCATTGGCCAGCGGGTTGATGTGCACTCAAGAAGCGTGTAGCTTAGGGATGGTAGTCAAGACACAGCTCTGGGATGGTGGCTTCACTCTGGGCAACTGGGGACAGGCAGGGTGGAGGAGGCCAGGAATAGAGAGAGAAGGAAGGAGAAAATGCATGATGTTCATTTATTTTGTCTAGTTGCACACAATAACTAGAATTAAGCGTTGTTGTTGTTGTTGTTGTTAAGTGCCATCGAGTCGGGTCCGACCCATAGCGACCCTGTACAGGGTTTCCGAGGGTGTAAATCTTTACGGGAGTAGAAAGCCTCATCTTTCTCCCGCGGAGCGGCTGGTAGTTTCGAACCGCTGACCTTAAGGTTCGCAGCCCGATTCCGTTAGCATCCCATTTTATAGATGGAGATCAGAGGCTTGGGTTCTGACTTCTTGTTAGGTTCTGACTAGTTGAATTCTAGGATGAAGAGTTTGGCATTTATATACACTATACTAGGGAGTCATTGATGCTTGATGAGGAAGAAAATGGTAGGTAGAGACACATGCCGTAAAAGCTCCTACTGTCCTTCTGTGGATTGGCACAGTGGCAGCAGCAATGGGCTCAAATGTCACAACGATTGTGAGGTTGGCCCAGGACTGGGCGGTGTTTCAATCTGTTGTGTGTAGGGTTGCTATGAGTTGGTACCGACTCGATAGCACCTACCACCAACAGTCCTTCTGTCCAGCGATCCCTACGTGTGGTGACTACTATCTGTGAGGCCATCTGGGAAATTGTGGGAAAGCTATACAGTCCTGTGTGTTCTCTGAGCAGCCTGGCAGACCGGCCCGCCTCTGATTTGCTATCCACCCAGTGATTCCAACTCTGCAGCTTTCACACATATATACACATGCACACACTCATACACACTTACAGTGTTCGTATACATGCTCCCATACATGTACATGCTTAGGTACACACTCATACACGTTCACATGACATTCACCTACACACACTATCACACTCATCAATGGACCTCACACACACTAACACACACATATACTGTCTCACTTACACACACACACACATACTTGCAAAAAAAGCAAACACTCACATAACATTCCTCAACACGTATCAACACACTTATCCATGATCACATATACACTCACACAGACACATTCACACCCAAACTTGGCACACAACACACTGCCACATGCTCACATACAACCCTATGTTTCCCATCTGCAGTTATGCATGTGGTACTACCCTGACCTGCCGCAGAGGGCGGTGGGACACAGGGAGCAGCTCATGACAGGTCTCATGGCAACCAAGACCCATGCTCCTGTTCTCCATGACATCGGTCTTCAGGAATCTGGCCAACGTCTTCCAGAAAAGCTCTCTGGGGGTCGAGGGAGAGAGGCAGGGGCTTGAGTCCTGCTCCAAGAGCACATAGCAGCTTGTCGTAAGGAGGGCATGGTGCGGCCTGCAATGTCCTGCAGGAAGTGTCCACAAAAACATTTAGCTTGAGATGACTTTTCCTTGTTGTATGGCTTTGTGGTACCGCAGAAAGTGTCTTCGCTTTGGGTCCTGACACATTTGGGTATGAATCTCAGCTCTGACTGAGACTCACTACCTTTGTCAATTTGAGTATGTCATTCTTCCTCCCTGGGACCTCTCAGAGTTGAGAGAGGCTGGAGCGAATTCTCATTGGGACTCTCCTTAGTTACCTACAGTATCTTGAAATACATATCATAGTATATTTGTAAGGTTTGCATTTAACAAATTAGTGCTTTAGCAAGAGTAAGAGAATGCAATATAACCATGCTACGCACATGTGTGCAAGAATTATTCAAGCATTTTAAGTCTTAGTTTGTGACTAATGGTGGAGTGCTGGTTTCAAGCTGCAAGGACAGCTTTCATTGGTGACACTGAATCTTTGTGGCTGGTGGCGACCTCATTTAGAGATAAGGAATAAAAGTTGATTTAAGGCCTTTATAAATGTTAAGACCTGGGCCAAGTGACTCTCTACTTCCATTCTTGCTTTCTTGATCTCTTGTGGAAAGGCAATCCTTCCATCTACACAGAAGATTCATTGTAGCAATACTACAGAAGCACTTCTTGTAAGATAAAAGAGAGCTACATTTGACTGTATTAAACTTCTCTTCATTATAAAGCACTGTGAAGAAAATAAAAAAGGCAAGTCACACCCTGGGATGAAATACTTACTTCATATATACCCAATATGTGATTCATATCATGAATATAAGAAGACCGTGCACAAATCAATCAGGAAAGCTCAAACAATTGAACAGAAAAATCGGCAGAGAATGCGCACAAAACTTTCACAGATGAGGCAACACATTTGGCCAATAATCCTATGAAGAGATTTTCAAATTTGTAAGTGAGCCAGGAAATGTAAACCCAAGAAAACAAAGAGACATCATTTTATCAATGAAACAGGAATACCTTAGAGTTGGTAGTGTGGACATGGATTCACAGGTGGTTTATTGATTGCAGGAGTGTAAAGAACAGTTCGTCATTCCTTTATAAAATTAAACAAATGACCCGGAAAATCTGCTCTATGTATGCTTCCAAAGTAAACATCTACATGCACTGAAAAAAAAAAAAAAAGGGGGGGAAGGCTACATAGCATTGCTTATAAAGCAACATGACCTTGGTGAGAGAAATGATGCTGGAGATCACATGATAGAATTCTACAAAACCAGTGACTTACTCATTGCAAATACCTTTTTTAAACAACCTAAAAAGCAAGTTTATACATGAACCTCACCAGATGGAATACACAGGAATTAAACTAACTGCATATGTGGAAAGAGACGTTAGAAAAGCTTGATGTCATCAGCCAAAATGAGGCCAGGGGCCAACTGTTGAACAGAATATCTATTACATATATGTAAGTTCAGGCTAAAGCTAAAGAGAATTCAAGTAAGTCCATGAGAGCCAAAATATGGCCTTGAAAATATCTCACCTGGACTTACAGACCATTTCAAGAAGACGTTTGATGCATTAGACACAATGACTGAAAACCAGCGGAGCTGTGGGATGACACAGAGAACATCATGTAGGAAGAAAGCCAAAAGTCATTAAAAAGACAGTAAAGAAAGAAAAGACCAAACTGGATGTCAGAAGAGACACTGAAACTTGCTTTCCAGTTAGAGACGCTAAAGTGAATGGAAAAAATAAGGAAGTAAAAGAACAGAAGAGAAAAATTCAAAAGGCATCTTGAGAAGACAAAATTCAGCATTATAATGAAATATGTGCAATAATGAAATGTGTAGTTAGAAAATCCAGAGGGAAAAAGCACACTCAGCATTTCTCAAGCTGAAAGGATTAAAGGAAAAAAAAAAAAAAAGCCTCAACTTGAAATATTGAAGTATTCGATAAGCAAAATATTGAATGATTCAGAAAGCATCAAAAGAAGATGGAAGGAATGCACACAATAACTGTACCAAAAAGAAATGGTCAATGTTCAAACAGTTCAAGAGTTAGCATATACTCAAGAACTGATAGTACTGAAGGAAGAATTTCAAACTGCACTGAAACTATCGACGGAAAACAAGTCTCCAGGAATTCATAGACTACAAATGGAAATGTTTCAACAAACTGGGGCATTGGCGGCCACTCACTCATCTATGCCAAGACATTTGGAAGACAGCTACTTGCCAACTGATTTGAAGAGCTCCATATTTATGCCCATTCCAAAGTGAGGTAACCCAATGGAATGTGGAACTCATCAAACAATGTCGTTAATATCACATGCAAGTAAAATTTTGCTGAAGATAATTTAAAAATGACTGCAACAGCACATCAACAGGGAGTTACAGAAACTAACCCTGGACTCAGCTAGGACAATGAACTAGGGAGATCACTGCTGACATCACATGGATCTTACTGAAAGCAGAAGATAGCAGAAAGATGTTTACTTGTGCTTTTTTGACCAGGCAAAGGCGTTTGACACTATGGATCATGACAAGCTATGGAAAACATTGTGAAAAATGGGTATACCAGAACACTTCATTGTATTCATGATGAACCTGTACATAAATCAAGAGTTAATCATTCAGATAGAAGTAGGGGATACTGAATAGTTTCAAACCAGGGAAAGTGTGCACCATACTTAATTCTATCTGTATGCTGAGCAAATAATCTGAGAAGCTGGAGTATATGAAGAAGAACATGGCATCAGGATTAGAGGAAGACTCACTGTCAACCTGCAATGCAGATGACACAACCATGCGTGCTTAACAGGAAGAAGGCCTGAAATACTGATGAAGCTCAAAGACTCTAATTTCAGTATTGATTACACTTCAGTGTAAAGAAAACAAAAACCCTCACAACTGAACCAATAAATAACATCATGATAAGTGAAAAGATTGAAGTTGCCAAAGACTTCATTGTACTTGGATCCACCATCAACACTCATGGAAGCAACAGTCAAGAAATCAAACAGTGTGCTGTGTTAGGCAAATCTGCTGGAAAGGACCTCCTTAAAATGTTCCAGTGTAAAGATGTCAATTTGAATACTAAGGTGCACCTGATCCAAGTCATCATATTTTCAATTGCATGTGAAAATTAGGCAATGAATAGGGAAAGCTATAGAAGAATTGGTGTATTTGAGTAATGTTTTGGAGAAGAATATTAAAGGTACCATGGACTTCCAGAAGAACAAACAAATCTGTGATGGAAGAAGTACACCTAGAATGCTCCTTAGAAGCCAGGATGGTTAGACATTGTGTCATATGTGCAAAGTATGAGACAACGTCTAACCATCCTGGCTTCTCAGCAAGATGGATTGGCAGAGTGGTAACTACAATAGGCTTAAGCTTAACACCCATTGTAAGGATGGCCCAGGACTGGGCGGTGCTTCTGACTCGAAGGCACATAACAACAACAACAACGACATGACTCAGCAATTCTGCTTCTGTGAATCTACCAGAAATAAATGTCTACATGCACTGCCAAAGTAGTGAAAGGCTACATAGCATTGCTTATAGATACCCAAATCCTGGAGACAATCCAAAATGGCCACTAACATGGAAAAATATTGTCTATCGTGAAGTGGATGAAATATCGCTTCTCTAATAGTGTGGATGAATCGTAGCAGAATAATATTGATGTAAAAAAGCATTTAAAGGCAATTTCATTAGGTTTAACTAATAGAAAATAGCATGCAACATTACACCCTTTTAAAAAATTATAAAATCACAGGCATATGCACGAACCAAAAGTTATGATAAAACCCATGATTTAGGGTAGTGGCTATGGCAGATGAAAGAGGCAGAGTGCTATGTGTAATTCAGAGTCAGTGTTAACTTCCAGAGGAGTTTTCTGTTTCATTATAATAAAGTAAATATGGTTGCTAGTTGTCATTGAATCATCCTGATTAATAGTGACTTTAAGTACAACAAAACAAAGCATTGCCTGATCCAATCCCCTGGATATTTTGAGTGCTTTCCACTAACCTAAGGACCTCATCTTCCTGACTTATATCAAAGAATATTCTTTTGTGATCCTTAGGTTTTTACTGGCTAATTTTCAGATGTTGATTACCAGGCATTTTTTCCTAGTCTACCTTATGCTGGAAACTACACTGAAATGTGTCCAACGTGGGTGACCCTGCTGGGATTTGAAATACTGGTAGCATTACTTCCAGCATCATAGCAGCAGATGAGTTATAACTGTATAATAAATAAACTGACAAAGTAGTGATAGAACATAAATAATCAATGATTAAGTTTAAAAAGAGGCCCATGCCTGATAAATAAGAAGTGTGTCCTGACATGTTAATCTGGGTGATGGGGAAGGTAATATACAACAAGAAATAGGTTGGCAGAAGAATGATGAAGGCAAGGGAGGAGTGCAAGACAGAAAGGCAACAGAGATAAATACTGTTATGCACACAGTCCTGCAGAAACAGTGACCTACAGGTAGCTATATGGATAGATATACAGGCTGGATGCATATGGGATGGAGAGAGTTATCCACAAATACATTAAAGTTTGAAAGGCTATTTGAAGTGGGTGTTTACCTTTACTTCTAACATACCCATGAATGTGGTGCAGCATACACAGTGCAAGGTTATGAAAACTTCTTAGACATAACCAAACACCTTGAGTGGGTGATTTATTGGATCTGGGGTTCAGGACCATAATCTTGGGGGACGCCATGGTCACCGAGAATAACAGTCCACAAAGACAATGCTTGACGTCACACTCTGGTGGGTAGTGAGTGGGATCTTAAAAGTTCGTGAATGGTCATCTGAGGTTCAGCTATAAGTTAGTTGTTTACTCTCCTGAGAACAGAAGAGTGATGAAAATTGGAAACAGTTAATCCAATGGACAGATGAACCATATGAACAGCCATCTGCATGACCCGGCGACCAGAAGAACTAGATGGTGCCTGGCTATCTCTACCAACTAGTCTGAAAGATATCCCGTATATCTGTACGGGAGCAGAAAGCCTCATCTTTCTCCCGTGGAACAGCTGGTAGTTTCGAACCGCTGACCTTGCGGCTCGCAGCCCGATCCGTAACCACTACGCAGTGGGCTATAATTCTGAATGGTTCTGAGGTATGTCAGCATATAGTGACAGTATCATTAAAATGGTAGAAAATATGGAACACAACTCAAAATCATAAGAAGTATCCACCATGCTGGTCAGATAGAGACTGATGGAATCCCAAGACTCTGGGCCTTGGTCACCTTTCCGGTATAGAACTGAACTCACACCTAGGGCTCAATGTTCAGCCAAACAATCGCTAGGTCCATAGGGAAACAGCAACACTAGTGAGGTATGCACACCATAGAATGGTCAACCATTGGAGCTCAAGAGGGCACCATCTACTTAAAGACCAAATCCAGAAGGGCAGGGAAAGAAGGGGGCATGGAAGCAGGAACCAGAGAGAGAGAGAGAGAGTAGGATACACGATGGTACATTGAGAGGATTGCAATCAAGATGAAACAAAGTCTATAAAATGGATGATCCCCTTTGTAAACCTTCATTTAATTCACAATAAAAAGTTAAAATAAAATAAGAAAGAAGTATGTCCTGAACCAAGGGTGTGGTTAATACGACTCTGGGCACCTACTCATTAAAATAAATATATCCAGACACAGCCAGGCAGGGTTGGGCTCCACACATAGGTAGCCTTTCATTTCTTGCGAGCTTCTGCCTGCTTGTCCTTTGTTTGCTCCTAGTGGACCTCAGGGAGACAAACATACACCATTAGTGCCCTCTGGACTATGACAAATCTGAAAATCGCCCATGGGGGAAATGGCTACATATCATTCTACTTATCGTAGTCCTTTGTCGGAACATTAGAAATCATTCACCCTGTGGTGATGTATGTGGTCTTAAGGAAAAATAAATAAGTACTGCAGGACGTGAAGGGGAAAAAAAAGGATTTCCTATGAATGCCTGTCACTTTATGATACAGAATCTAATCTTTTTTGAGTACCTAGGATATGTCGCTTTTATGACACCTTCATTTTATAAGCACCATGCTGGCTTTGGGGTCACAAATCTCCCTCTTTGCATTTGGCTCCCTGAGAAGAAGAAAAAAAAAACAAAAACTTTCTGCCAGCACTAGCTAAATGCTAAGGGCTTTATAACTAGTGTTGTAAAAGTGAGTTTATAGTATTGTCAGAAAATGGAGTCTGTGATGCTCTTTAGTGGAAACAGAACTTAGATATACACTTAAATCTGCCTTCTTTGTGTTTGAGTATCTGTAAGTGTTGTTAGTTGCCACTGAGTAGGCGCCAAGTCATCTCAACCCAAGCACGACAGGACAAAACCTCGCCCAATGCTGACTTATCCTCACAGTTGCTGATGTGTGTGAGTCCACGGCTGTAGCCGCTGCTAAGCTGTCTCAGTGAGAGCCTCCCTCTTTTTTTATTGGTGCTCTCTTTTACCAAGAATGATAACTTCTGCAGTGATTGATCACTCCTGATGACGTATTGAAAGTAAGTAAGACCAAGTCTCTTCATTCTAACTTCTAAGGAGCCTTCTGACTGTACTTACACCAAGACTGATTTATTTGTTCATCTGGCAGGGTTGTGTATTTAGTATTCTTTGTCAGCACCACAATGCAAATGTCTACTGGACCTAAATGCTTGTCTGAAATTCTTCCGCCTGCCTATGCTATGCAGCTGCTCCTCTTATAACCTTTTATATGCCTAACCCTGCGGCATAACAGGATGGAGATGGTCCAACCTTGAGGGAGGACCGTGTTTGGACTCTAACAACCATAGGGAAACATTCAGTAAGTTTGGACATACTGAGCTAACCCAGTAGTTCCACAAAAACAGCCTCTCCAACTGCCAAAGAGAACCCACATCTGCGTATTGCAGGCAGGCTGGCACTGGTGAGGAGGACATGTCCATCAAGAGACATGGCAGAAACTTCTTTGGCCACGGAAGGGCAATCACACCTGTCATTTCTAGTTGCTCTTTGATGACTCCGCTCCATTTTCAGAGAGTTCTCAGTAGTGGAGCAATATCTAATTGCTACTGAAGCCAAGAAGCTTGATATCAAAAGTAACCTTGGAAAGCTTTTATTATTTTTTCCTTGGGAGTGCTGTAGCTTTTAATGACTTGAAACCAATTTGGTTGGAAATTGCTTAGCAAAATGTGATCCTTTTTCCACAGTATCAGGACCAGGGACTTTGTCGTGGCTGTCCTTCTGCTGTGACCCACTCTTTCATGCCGTGGCCCCTCAGACACGGGTAAGGCAGGCCTTACTGGGTTCTAGTGGAAGGAAAGGAAACTTTGGTTTCATTCAGATCTGACAGTGCGCACTTTAACTTTTACAAGAACCCTTCCTGGCAGCTGGCACGTCCCAATAAATCCAGGTTTGTATGTGATTGAGTCATCTGCTTTGCTGTCTGTCTGGATTGTTGTTATATGCTGTCCAGGTGGTTCCATTCATAGTGACAGCCACTGTGTCAATCTGTCTTGTTGGGGCTCTTCCTCTTTTTCACTGACCCTCCATGTTACTAAGCAGGATGTCTTTTTCCAGAGATTTGTCCCTCCTGACAATGCGTCCAAAGAACAAGAGATGAAGTCTCGCTATCCTTGCTTCCAAGGAGCTTTCTGGGTATACTTTCTTCCAATACAGATATGTTTGTTCTTCTGGAAGTCCACGGTACTTTCATTGATCTCCAACACCAGAAAACAGTCTTCCTTCTTCATTGTCCAACTTTTGCATGCGTATGTAGCGATTGGAAATATTAGGGTTTGGGTAAAGTGCACCTCAGTCCTCAAACTGACATCTTGGCTTGAATTTCTGGCAGCTCCCTGTCGATGTACTACTGCAAGCATTTTTTAACGATCTTCAATAAATTTTTAGTTACATGTTCTACTAATGATATTGTTCAATGATTTCCACATTCTATTGGATCACCTTTGCTTGGAATGGGCACAAATATGGATCTCTTCCAAGCCATTGGCCAGGTAGCTGTCTCCAAAATTTCTTAGCATGGACGGGTGAGGCACCTTCCGCACTGTATGTGTTTGTTGAAATATTTCTATTTATAATACATCAATTCTTGGATCCTGTTTCTTGCTTAGACTTCAATACCATCAATTCTCGATCACAATTCTACCTCTTGAAAGGACTGAGCATTAACCAATTATTTCTGGTACAATGACTGTGTGTATGCCTTCCATTTCTTTTGATACTTCCTGCATCATTCAATATTTTGCCCAAAGAATCTTTTAATATCACAAATCAAGGCTTAATTTTTGTTTTCTTCCATTCTTTCAGCTTAAGAAATGCTAAATGTGTTGTTCCCTTTTGGTTTTTCAACTCCAGGTCTTTGCACATTGCATTAGATTACTTGACTTTGTCTTCTCAATTTGCCCATTGCGATTTCTGTTCAGTTCTTTTACCTCCTCATTTCTACCAGTTGATTTAGCTTCTCTGGGTTCAAAAGCAAGTTTCAGAATCTCTTTTAACATCCATTGCTCTCTCTTTTTTTCCTGTCTTTTTAATGACCCTGTGTTTTCTTAATAGATGCTGTTCTTGATGTCATCCCATAACTCTTCTGGTCTTTGGTCATTAGGGTCTAATGTGTCAAATTTGTGCTTGAGATGCTATTTAAATTCAGGACATCTGGTGTCGCACTTGAGGATCAGCACTGGACTGCAAACCACAAGGTCAGCAGTTCAAACCCACCTTATGCTCCTTGGGAACCTTGTTACAGGGTCGCTATGGGTCAGAACCAACTCGATGGCACTTAACATATTCAAGATCATATTTTGCAAAATTTAATCATGCAGTCTTCAGCATTATTTCTATCACTGAGACCATATTTTATAACTACCCATCCTTCCTCTTTGTTTCCAACTTTGTGCTTTTCAATCACCGGTAATTATCATTGTATTTTTATTGCATCAGTTTCCGACTGAAGAAGTTGTTAGAATTATTTCAGTTTTACCATCATTGGCTTTACAGGTCTGTGTGTAAATCTGAACAATATTCATATTAACTGGTCTTCCTTGTAGTTATATGGATACTAAAGGAGCTCTGGTAGCGTAGTGGTTACGAATCGGGCTGCGAACCTTAAGGTCAGCGGTTCGAAACTACCAGCTGCTCCGCGGGAGAAAGATGAGGCTTTCTACTCCCGTAAAGATTTACACCCTCGGAAACCCTGTACAGGGTCGCTATGGGTCGGACCCGACTCGATGGCACTTAACAACAACAACAACAACATCCTATCACAGACAGTGTTATATATTGAGGTAGATCTTGATGATGAATATGATGCCTCTCCTTTCCATTTCGTCATTCTCAGCATAGTAAACCATATGATCATTCAATTAAAAGTGGCCAATACCAGTCCATTTCAGCTCACAAATGCCTAGCGTACTGATCTTTATGTATTCCATTACATTTTTCATGACTTCCAATTTTCCTAGATTCATATTTCATACATAATTATTAATGGAAGCTTCCAGCTGCTACTTGTCATTTTGAGTTGCACCCCATCAGCAAATGAAGTTCCCGGAAGTTTTGCTCCATTCACATCATTAAAGCCAATGCTACTTTGAGGCGATAGCTCTTCCTCAGACATGTTTTGAGTACCTTCCAACCAGAGGGGCTCATCTGCTGGAACTATATCTGACAGTATTCTTCTGGTATTCATAAGGTTTTCAATGGTCAGCCATTCAGAAGTGGTTTACCTTTCCTTCTGCCTAGTCTGCCTCATTCTGGAAAGTTAGTCTGCTGAAACCTGTCCATCATGGGTGACCCTACTGATATTTAAAATACCAGTGGCATAACTTCCAGAATCACAGCAACACACAAGCTACCACAGTACGACAAATTAATAGATGAGTGGTGATAGTTCATACTGGGTAGAAACAGATACATGGGGACTGGTTCATGCCATCAGTGAACATGTTGCCCTCCCTGGATTCCATGATGGAAGGGACCAGGAAAACAGCTTATGGTACTCTTTTAGGTTTGTCTCATTATAGTTTCACCTGGGGAGGGAATCCTCTGGGTCTCCAGAGCTGGGTCATGTTGTTGTTGTTGTTAGGTGCCATCGAGTCGGTACTGACCCTTATGCACAGCAGAACGAAACACTGCCCGATCCTGGGCCAACCTCACTACTGTCACCACGCTTGAGACCATCGAGGCTGCTACTTGGCCAATCCATCTCATTGGGGGTCTTCCTCTTTTTCTCCCACCCTCCACCTTACCAAACATGATATCCTTCTCCAGCGACCGGTCCCTACTGACAATATGTCCGAAGTATGAGAGATGAAGTTTGGCCAGCTTGGCCTCCAAGGAGCACTCTGGCTGCACCTCTTCCAAAACGAATCTATTGGTTCTTTTGGCAGCCCATGGCACTTTCAGTGTTCTCCTCCAACACCGTAACTCAAAAGCATCAATTCTTCTACGGTCTTCCTTATTCACTGTCCAGCTTTCACGTGCATATGAAGATATTGAAAATACCATGGTGTGGATCAGGCGCACCTTAGTCCTCAAGCTCTGACATCTTTGCTCTTCAACACTTTACAAAGGTTTTGTGCAGCAGATTTGCTACACAGATTGTGCTCTTTGATCTTCATCAGTAAATGTTTTAAGTCCTCTTCACTTTCAGCAAGCAAGGTTGTATCATCTGCATATCGCAGGTTGTTAATGAGTCTTCCTCCAATCCTGATGCCACGTTTTTCCTCATAGAACCCAGCTTCTTGTATTATTTGCTCAGCATACAGGTTGAATAAGTAAGGTGAAAGAATGCAACCCTGTTGCACAACTTTCTTAATTTTAAACCATTCAGTGTTCCCATGTTCTGTTCGAACAACTGCCTCTTGGTCCATGTACAGATTCCTCATGAGCACAATTAAGTGTTCCAGAATATTCATACTTTGCAATGTTGTCCAGAGCTTGTCATGATCCACACAATCAAAAGCCTTTGCATAGTCAATAAAGCACAGGTGTAAACTTCTTTCTGATATTCTCTGCTTTCAGCCAAAAGACAACAGCAGTGATATCCCTCGTTCCACGGCCTCTTCTGAATCTGGCTTGAACCTCTGGAAGTTCTCTGTCAATGTATGCTTGCAGCCATTTCTGTATCACCTTTAGCAAAACTTTACTCGCATGGAATATCAAAGAGATTGTCCTATGATTTCCGCATTCATCAGACTATCTGAAGAGCTAGGTCATACAGAGAGTGAAAAGAATCCTCCTGCATTCTTCTCAGCCTCATGCACCTATCTGAAAGGAAAGTCTAGTCAAGGGATCGGCAAACTGTGGCTAATGGCCGAATTCAGCCCACTGTATTTATACATGAAGATTTTCTGAATCACAGCCTTGCCTATTCCACTCCACACTCACTACAGTTGCTTTCCTGCTATTTCAACAGAGCTGAGTAGTGCTGACAGTGTATATTAGGCCTGCTACATCAATTTGACTCTAAAACAGAGTTGCTCTCAAGTTGACTCCAAATCCTGGCTACCCCATGTAGGTCAGAGTAGAACTGTGCTCCATAGGGTTTCAATAGCTGATTTTTCCTAAGTAGCTTACCAAGTCCTTCTTCTGAGGTACCTCTGAGTAGAATCAAACACCCCTACTTTTGGTTTGCAGCAGAGCATGCAAGGACTACGTGGCTTACAAAGTCTGAAATATTTACTATCTGGCCTCTTTCAGACAAGCTTGCTGACCCCCACTCTAGAACAATGGAACACTCTGTATCATCTCCTAGGCACACCCAGTAACACATCATCAAGCTGTACACCATCTCTTTTGTTGTTTTTGTTGTTGTTAAGTGCCATCAAGTCATTGTTAAGTGCCGACTCACAGCTGCACTGTACAGGGTTTCTAATGAGCAGAGCAGCTGTTGAGTTTGAACCATCAATGCTGTGGTTCAAACCGAACTTGCATTCTCCAGTGCTTTCTCCCATAGCGCCACACCAGAACTCCGCCATCTGTTAGCCCATTGATTATGTCAAGAAGCTATCCTTTCTAGATCTGATTCTGGGTGGCTCTGTTTCCCTTCCTGCAATGAAACCCTCTATATTCCCTGGCCTAGCTTGAATTTCTTCCTGTAATTGACTGAGCTCTAAGTACCAGACAGTGAGCCAGATTATTTACATACATTTTATTATTATTATTATTATTCTAAAAAGAACCACTTGGTGTGGTCATTGTTATTTAAATAATCCAGCAGTGGGGCCTGAGCTACTGAGAGACTAAGTGACTTGCCTCAGGTTACACAGACAAGAGGAAGTAGTGGTCTGACCCCAGATGTGACTCGTCAACATTTTATACTTTGATGTTATTTCCACCTCGTTGCATGTTTTTTACTTGTGCTTTTATGTCTGTCCCCTCCTCCTTGATACCAAAGTAGCCAGATATTGTTCTAGGCTCCCATTCTTTCTGTTTCATAGCAAAGGTTATTTAAGTATGTGATTTTTATCCTTTTATTTCCAAACTATTAAAAATACCAATTAGAGAAACTTTGAGATGCAGAATTGAACTGGACAGTGTTTCCAATTTAAATGAGAATAGATTTCTCAAGCCTGACTTTAATGCTTTTGGATTCGATAGCAACAAGATCAGTGGGGTTTTGTTTGGTTTTTTTTTAGCCTGATCAACTCCATCAAGTAGCATCCAGCATAACCTAATTTCTGACTTGGACTTCCAATTGATTAAACCTTTCCATAAATCAGGCCTAATATTTCATAACATTGTCAAATAGAATACGGTGTTAATATTTTCAGTGTCAGTGTTCACAGCTCATTGGGCTCTTTGAATAAATAGACAAGATTTTGTTTGGTTTTGTTTTTTCCAGATCCTGTGACTGAAGATGACATTTTTGAAAGGGAAGTAGCTTTTGAGGACAATACGCATAACAGAAGGCAGTTTTTTTTCTGCTCAGTAAATATCACTGAGGTCATAAATTGTGAATGCCAATGCAGGAAGAAAGCAGTAGCACAAACCTGACTAATTTTCCCCACTAATCTAATGCTTACCCTAACACCAGATCTGGGCCTCACTCCTTGGCACTTGTGTTTCTTTTCCTCTCCTCTGTTCTGTGACAAGGGTTGTTCTCCCTGCACACACTTTCTGAATGCTAGGGACCACATCCCTGGCAGGAAAGGTGACACCCAGGAGGACTGTCGTCTTCCATGGGAGTAAGGAGCTTTGCTATTTCATAGCATTTTCCGTTTGGAAGGAGTGAAGTGAGGAATATGGTGGCCTTGTATGTAACAGCCTCCTAGTTCCATGGCACCATGGGGGTTGCTTTGGGACAGCACTTCTTTATGCTACTGGGGTACTATATACAAACATCAGTAAGGTTTGACCAACTTGTTGAAAAGGAAACTTGATGTTGGTTTGACGTCCCAGAAAAGGAGCTTGTAGGGACTAGGCAGTTCGGTGTGGTGGAAAGCAAGGCTTACTCTCCAGCAGACAGCCTTATAAGGCACGTCTAAGACACACATTTTGTTTTTTTTCTATCTAATGGGGCTGCGAACCGCAAGGTCAGCAGTTTGAAACTACCAGCTGTTCCATGGGAGAAAGATGAGGCTTTCTGCTCCCGTAAAGATTTACAGCCTCAGAAACCCTGTACATGATCACTATGAGTTGGAACCGACACCACATAACTACCAACTACTAAATCAACCTGGATTGGGGAAATTCAAGAAACCTCCTTTCTTCTTAGCTATTTACACAATCAGTGAGCTTTCATCTCTGTTTGTACCTTTGGTACTAGTTCAAAAAGCCATCATATCCAGCTTCCAGGTTGGATGGTCTTTCACATTCATTTATTCATTCCTTCATGCATTCAAGAAACAGAGTTTGAAAAGCTTCTGCCTAGGAATTGTATCTAGGATCCCTATGAGGTAGAACCAACTTGATGCCACCTAACACCATGAAATGTGTGTGCTTAAGTTCCAGTTTTGTTGCTGTTAAGTGCCATTGAGTTGGTTCCGACTCACAGTGACCCCGTATAGGGTTTCCGAGGAGCAGCTAGTGAGCTTGAACCACCGACATTGTGGCTCAAACCAACTCTGCAGTCTGGCACATTAAACCACAGTGCCACACCAGGACTCCAAGTTCCAGTTTGTTGTTGTTATTGTTAAGTGCTATCCAGTCGGTTCTGACTCATGGCAACCCTGTATAGGGTTCCCAAGGAGTGGCTGGTGGGTTTGAACTGCTGATCTTGTAATTCCAATGGACCTGATAGTCCAGTGTTGTATCCCACAGTGCCACACCAGGTCTCCTAAGTTCCAGTTTGTTGTTGTTAAGTGCTGTCGAGTCAGTTCCGACCCATAGCAACCCTGAACAGAGTTTCCAAGACTGTAAATCTTTACGGGAGCAGAAAGCCTCATCTTTCTCCCGCGGAGCAGCTGGTAATTTCGAACTGCTTACCTTGCGGTTCACAGCCCGATTCATAACCACTACGCTACCAGAGCTCCTTAAATTCCAGTGTTGTTGTTGTTAAGTGCCGTCGAGTCAGTTCTGACCCATAGCGACCCTGTACAGGGTTTCCAAGGGTGTAAATCTTTACGGGAGTAGAAAGCCTCATCTTTCTCCCGCGGAGCAGCTGGTAGTTTCAAACCGCTGACCTTAAGGTTCGCAGCCCGATTCGTAACCACTACGCTAAATTCCAGTGTAGACCTAACTTAATCTATGACTTTGGACAAGTAAACTCACCTTTCTAAACCATCTGTGAAACTGAAGGCAGCCTGCCCAGATTAATTGGGAGTTTATCAATGCATAAAGCTTCCAGCATGGACTTTAGCACAAAATAGACATTCAATCGATGTTTGCATGGATAAAGTATCTTAGTGCCTATTATATACTCGGAAAAGAATATGTAAAGACAAATACAGCTTACTTTTTTGTGAGGTATAATTTTTATGAAGTATAATCGCCATACATATAAATACACATATTAAGTGTCCTTTTCATGAGTTTAAATAATTGTATATAATTATGTAATTACTAGCCAATGAAGACAGAGAACGTTTCCATCATGTCCAAAAAGCTCTCCTGAACCACTCTCCAGTCAAATCTCTTCTCTCCCAGAGACTACCACTTACGGATTTCTAGCACCATAGATTAACTTTACCTGTTTTTATAAAACCAAAAAACCAAACCTACTGAGTCAATTCCACCTCAAAGCAACCCTATACGGTAGAGAAGATCTGCTCCGTAGGACTTCCAAGGTTGTAAATATTTATGGGTATCTACAGCTTCATCTTTCTCCCACAGAGCAGCTGGTGGATTTGAACCACCAACTTTCAGGTTAGTAGTCCAAAGCTTAACCCAAGGCACCACCAGGGATCCTGACTATTTTCATAGCTCATATAAGCTGAATAATATTATATGCATGTATCTGTGCTTATTTCACCGAAGAGAATATCTGTGTTTAATCCATGAATTATGAATGTCACTGTCTTGTTTCCCAAATAGTATTTCGCTGTATGAATCGATCTCAATTTGTTTATCCATTCCCCAATTTATATACATTTTTCTTGCTGTCAATTCAGTGTTATTATAAATAGCATAGTATGGACATTTTTGTACAGGTCTTTTATGTATGTTATGTTTTCATTTTTCCTTCTTAAATACATGGTGGAATTCCTGGTGTGGCGTTGGATGAGCACTGGACTGCTAAGCACAGTACTGAGTTCAAACACACCAGCTTCTCCTTGCAAATCCTATACGGGGTCACTATGGGAGAGAATTGACTCAACAGCACTTCAACAAAAACACCACCTAAGAAACTGCCAATGTGTTTATGCTATTTTACAATTCCATAAAAACAATAGCAGTTCGATGGCACTTAAGGACAGCGTGTAACTTCCAGTTGCTGGGGATCCTAGCCAGCATTTGGTATCCTCAGTCTTTTTGACTGTAACCAACATTGTTGTTGTTGTTGTAAGTGCCGTTGAGTCGGTTCCGACATAGTGGTGAATAAATCTATTTTTATTTTAATTTGCATTCTTATGGTGACTAATGACATTGAACAATTCTCCATTTGCTTATACCGAGCTATGTCTGTCCTCCTGCTGCTAATTAAAATGTCTTGATAACTGTAGCTTTATAATAATTCTTTTAATCAGGTAGTGTAAGTTCTCCAACTTTTTCTTTTTAATGTTATAAAGGATCTTTTATAAGATCATTTGCATTTCCGTTTAAGTTTTAGGATTTAGCCTGTCATTTTGTTTTTTCAAAAGGAACTGCTGGACTTTAAATAAATATTACATTGAATTTATTCCTTGTTTTGGAGAAAATTGGTATCTTTACAATATTGAGTCTCCCAATTCATGAGCATGGCTTTTCTTTTCAAAGAACTAACTTTTTACTTTATTGATTTTTCTCAGTTGATTTGTATTTTATCGATTTCAACTTTTGGGGTAATCTTTTTTTTCTTCTCTATACTTTTGAGTTCAATTTGCTCTTTCTTTTTCTAGATTCTTAATGTTGAAACTTAGACAATTGATTTCATATTTGTTTTTCTTCCTAATTTAAGCATTTAAAGCTCTCAGTTACCCCCATCTGCTTTCTTCGCTGCATCCCATGGATTCAGATACATGGTTGTCAAGCCAAAGTCTCAGGTTATAAACCAAAAGCATGAATCCCACACAAGCAGTACATGGAAGGAAGCTTTAGTCCCACAGAGAAGGGACAGAGGAATACTAACTTCATAGCACACTCATTTCCCATGGCCATGGCGTTACTTCCTGAAGTCTACGTAGGCCAGGGGAACAGCCGTTTCCTACCGGCCAGGAGCAGATATACAAGTGGGGTTAGCTAGCTAGGTGCCATGCAGTTCCCACAAGTGCATAGAACAGAGAGAAATCAGTGTGTGCCCGGTACAGAGAGAGTGGCTTCCTAATAAAGAGAAGATACAGAAAAATCAAGATAAACGCAGTTCCCAGTGACCCCCATTAAAGAACATTCTGGGCCCAGGCCTCTGATTTGTCGGCCTAGATAAGAGACAGGTTCTGCGGCTCTCAATAGTTGTGTTTTAGTATGATTTCGTTCAGAATATAAAGTCTCAGTATTGATTATTTTCTTCAATGTACTCTTGTCAAGTTCTGAAGAATGAGAGTGGCTGTGAATTCATGTGGGAAAGACTCCTTGGGAATGGAGCAGAAATTTGTTCTGTTCAGTGGAGTTAGGGAAAACATCGTAGGACGGTCCTGTTGCAGTTGTCCAATGTTTACATCATCAAGAGTGGACATGCACAGTATATTCTTCGACTCATCAGAAGAGGGGTCCTAAGAAAAGAAAGATAGAAATAAAATATTTTCAGTTTTGAAAACTAAAGAGTGAGAAGGTAATAGTAAAACTAGCAAGAAAATAAAATACACAGAAAGATCATGGAAGCCAGAGACTTAAAAAGACAGTTAAATTGCATGCTAACCAAATTCACACTAAGTTCAACTAAATGCATAGATTCCTTGCAGGAGAAAGAGGGCAGTGGCTTTTTTTCTTTCTTTCTTCTGTTTAACAATAGTTGTATTCAGAATCCCTTGTCTTGGGCTTTATCCTCCTGACTTCTAGATGCCCCTACTACTTCCCTGCCTGTGCCTGAGCTACTGTTCCCATGCTTTACCTCGATTGTCCAACCAAACTCCTTATAGATGTAAAATGATAATAGTAATCATAAATGTCACCATTACGGAAATTTAGGAAAATAAACAAAAATAAGCAGAAGAAAATCAATTACTTTTTAACTACCTAAATAGAGCTCTGGTAGCGTAGTGGTTACGAGTCGGGCTGCCAACCTCAAGGTCAGCAGTTCGAAACTACCAGCGGTTCCACGGGAGACAGATGAGGCTTTCTGCTCCTGTAAAGATTTACAGCCTCAGAAACGCTGTGCAGGGACACTGTGAGTCGGAACTGACTCCACAGCACTTAACAACAACAACAAATATAGTTCTAAAAATTATTTTGTGTATTTTGTCTAGTCTTTTTAAATCTCTACAAAGATTTCACTTAATAATGATGATAGTTTGAGGACTAAGATGCAACTGACTGCAAGCCATGGTATTTTCAATAATCTCATATGCATGTGAAAGTTAGGTAGTGAATGAGGAAGACCTTAAAAGAATTGATGTATTTAAGTTACAGAGTTGGAGGAGAATATTGAAAGTATCATGGACTGCCAAAGAGCAAACAGATCTGTGTTGGAAGAAGTATGGCCAGATTGCTCCTTGGAAACCAGGATGGCCACACTTCGTCTCTCATACTTCAGACATACTGTCAGGAAGGACCAGTTCCTGGAGAAGGATGTCATGTTTGGCAAAGTAGAGGGTCAGAGAAAAGAGAGAGACCCCCAATGAGATGGACTGGCAAAGTGGCAGTATCAATGGGCTCAAACTTGGCAATGATGGTGAGGTTGGCTCAGGATCAGGCAGTATTTCGTTCTGTTGTGCATAGGGTTGCCATGAGTCGATACTGACTTGATGGCACCTAACAACAACAACAACAAAAGTGTCCTGATGTTTCTAACTATAGCATAAACCTTTCTAAAAATTATTTTTGTTGCTGTTGTTAAGTGCCATTGAGTCAGTTCCAACCCATAGCAACCCTGTATAGTGTTTCAAGGAAGCAACTGATGAACTTGAACCTCCGACCTTGCAGTTCAAATGGCTTTGCAGTCTAGCGCATTAACCCACAGCGCCACACAATACTACATCAACTGGTTGCAAAATATTTCAAAAAAAATGTTCTATTCCTGATTATCATTTAGGTATTTTTATATTTTTCTCAAATATTAGTAAAACTCTAATGAACATCTTCATGCCTAATGTGTTTTTCTGTTACCACATTTATTTATTTAGGTCAAATTCCTAAAGGTAGAATTATGTTTCAAAAGGATGTAAAGGTTTCAGATCTCTTGACAAAGTATTACTGAGTATTGCCA
Organism: Chrysochloris asiatica; assembly: GCF_000296735.1. NCBI lineage: Eukaryota > Metazoa > Chordata > Mammalia > Afrosoricida > Chrysochloridae > Chrysochloris > Chrysochloris asiatica. The sequence continues at coordinate 4,422,042 of NW_006408716.1, read as the reverse complement.
AAGAAGGGCTTTAAATGTAAGACACCCCCCCTTTTTTTTAAAGCTTTTATTGTGAATTGAAGGATAATTTACAGGGGAGACCATCAGTTTTACACTCATCCTATCGTGTTTCATTTCATTGTAATGATTACAGTCCCCTCCGTGCATCATCATTCAACAATGTTTACTTCTATTCCCTCTGTGTTTTTTTTGTTGTTTGTTTTTTATGTACAAAAAAACCACTCAGGAATATATAATCATTTAAGCAACCCAAAGACACATTCTGCAAGCCTGCCTCCTGGTCACCAGCATATAGTCCTC
>NW_006408716.1:4420060-4421642 GCF_000296735.1 Chrysochloris asiatica | reverse complement strand
ATGCTCTTCGACCTGGATGGTCCTAGGGGCCTGTGTTCCTGGACTGTAAAATGAACTACTGCCCCCTTATGCTAAAAAACTTCAACTTTTACAGTTCTGACAATCACAGTTAGTCATGATAAAATTATTCACTATTAAATCATAAGACTCTTATCCCCATCTCCTTTTAAATGTAAGACATTTTGACTTAAAAAAAACTCCAGTTTCAGTTGTGTTTTGTGTTCCATCAAGTCTCTTGTAAATTTGTTTAGTAGGAGAGATTTTTTTATAAATTGAAATTTTTATACTTTTCTCATATACTTTATCATACATATTTTTTTCTTTTCTTCTCTTTATGTATAAATGTATGCATGGGCTCCTGGTATGGTGCTATAGGATATGCCCTGAACTAAAGATAGCAAGGAGTCCTGGTGTGGCGCTGTGGGTTAATGAACTAGACTGTAAGGTCAGTTTGTACCAACAAGGTCAGTGGTTCAAGCTCACCAGCCACTCTTATACGGCACGGTTTAAGCTACCACCCACTCCTTGGAAGCCCTATAGAGAGGAAGTTGCTCCAAGTCAGAACCAACTCAATGGCAGTTAACAACAATAACATACATGTATGTGAGTGTAAATACATATATGCATATTTGCCTTATTTTGTTTTGTTATTCTGGGGATTGGATTGGAGCTGAAACCACTTTCTTGTCCACTCCTTTTTTTCTTGTCTCACATCATGCATTATAATCAGTGGTTTCTGAATTGTTGTTGTTGTTGTAGTTTTTAAGTACTGTGGACTTGTTTCCGACTTATAGTAATCCTGCTATGGGTTTCTGAAGCTGCAAATCTTTATGGGAGTAGAAAGCCTCATCTTTCTTCCGCGGAACAACTGGTAGTTTCGAACTGCCGACCTTGAGGTTCACAGGTCGATTCATAACCATTATGGTGTTAGGAAACTGAATAAAATAATGTTCGGTGGTGGTTGTGTGCCGTGGAGTTGGTTTTGACTCATAGCGACCCTGCACAGGAGAAAGCCTCATCTTTCTCCTACCCATGGCTGGTAGTTTCGAACTGCTGACCTTGCGGTTCGCAGCCCAATTTGTAACCACTATGCTACCAGAGCTCCTTAAGATAATGATTAGAAGTACTGTTATTTACAATCAGAAATGACGCACATACCAATCCCTTACCCAAATATGTGTTTCTACAGTTCTGATTTATACTTGAAACATTCAATCTTTGACCCATTAGAAAGGTCTAGGAGAGATGAGACAATTTGTTCAATTTCTCCCTGACATTGTTTTCATCATAATCGCTCGTCCACACACCTTAGTTTCCTAGTGATGCGGATAGCAGAAATACCATGAATGAGTGGCTTTAAGAAACATACATTTGCTTTCTTGGTTTGTTGTTATTGAGTGTTGTCGAGTAGGGTCCCACTTACAGTTAGCCTGTGTAGCATTCCCGAGGAGCAACTTGTGGGTTTGAATCTCCAACCTGGAGGTTGTTGTTGTTAAGTGCCGTGGAGTCGGTTCCGACTCATAGCGACCCTGTACAGGGTTTCCGAGGCTGTAAATCTTTACGGGAGCAGAAAGCCTCATCT
>NW_006408716.1:4412075-4419960 GCF_000296735.1 Chrysochloris asiatica | reverse complement strand
TGGATGGCTTGCTGATCAGAACTTGTTGTTGTTGTTGTTATGTGCCGTGGAGTCGGTTCCGACCCATAGCGACCCTATACAGGGTTTCCGAGGCTGTAAATCTTTACGGGAGCAGAAAGCCTCATCTTTCTCCCGCGGAACAGCTGGTAGTTTTGAACTGCCGACCTTGCGGTTCTCAGCCCGATTCGTAACCACTACGCTACCAGAGCTCCTTGCAGTCCAATACTTGTCCTATGACGTCATCACACTAGGACTCACAGTTTGTTGTTGTTAAGTGCGGTCGACTCAGTTCTGACTCAAAGAGACCCTGTATAGTGTTTCTGAGGAGCGGCTGATAGGTTTGAACCACTGACCTTGTAGTTCAAACCAAACTGATGGTTGAGTGCTTATCCTACTCACAATTTTGGAGGCCATAATTCTGAATTTGTGGCGCTGTGGGTCAATGCCCCAGACTGCAAAGCCGTTTGAACTGCAAGGTCGGCGGTTCAAGCTCACCAGTCACTCCTCGGAAACCCTATACAGGGTCGCTAGGGGTCGGAACCGACTCGACAGCACTTAACAACAATTCTGAATTCAGAGCGCTGGCTCTAGGTAAGGCTTAACCGTCCTGGGACCAGTCTCCTTGTCTTTTTCAGCTTTTGTAGCCTTGGCATTTCTAGGTTCCTGGGAGATCTTCCTAGGGCATCTGTCTTCCTTTGTTTGTTCTTTCTTACTTGCTTCAGGGTCTATGGTGGTCTCTTTATCATCAGAAGTGATTAGACTTAGGGCACACCCTGGTGTTGCTGTGGGCTAATGCCTTTTACTGCAAAGTCATTGAACTGCAAGGTCAGTGGTTCAAGCTCACCAGCTGCTCCTTAGAAACCCTATACAGGGTCTCTATGGGTCAGAAAAAGGAGCTCTGGTAGTGTAGTGGTTACGAATCTCAACCACAAGGTCAGCAGTTCAAAACTACCAGCTGCTCTGCGGGAGAAAGATGAGGCTTTCTGCTCCCGTAAAGATTTACAGCCTCGGAAACCCTGTACAGGGTCGCTATGAGTAGGAACTGACTTCATGGTAGTTAACAACAACAACATGGGTCAGAAAGGACTTGAGGGCACTTAACAATAACAACTACACTGATAATGGCTCATTAACACAGCAAAGGAAACCCTGTTTCAAAGTAAGACTATAATGTCAGGACTTCAACACATTTTGTGGGGACACAGTTCAATCCATAACACCAACCCACTGATTAATAAGGAAATTTAAGTTTGGAAAGGGTAAGGGACTTCCAGAAAAGCAAACCCGCGTGTCAGATTCAGGATGTGAAATATGGACTAGAGCCCAGTGCTTTGCGACACTGCAGAAGTGGGGGTGAATGAATCCTCTGCTTTTGTTCACCACTTGTTGTTTAAGTGTCTTTGAGTCAGGTCAGACCCACAGCAACCCTGTAGAGGGTTTCCAAGGAGCAACTATTGAGCTTGTGGTTCAAACTGAGTTTACACTCCAATGCATTAACTCCCTTAGCCACACCGGGATTCCTCTTACCCTGTAGCTCATTCTCTTCACATTGCCAGGGTTTCTTTCTTTCTCCCTAGAGCCTGGAGCAGAACTTGGTGTAGAGATAAAGAACTGGAGCTTTCAAAGTTTTTTCTCTCTTTAAACATCAAACAAAACCACTGTTCAAGGAGTAAAAGACTCATCTGGATGGAAATGTAGCCATATGCATGTGAATGAGCAGGCTTGTTGAGCCAAAGATGCCTGGAGGGTGGGCAGGGGTAGGAGAGAATTAGTCAGAGGAAGGAGGATAAAGGAAAGGCAGGAGAGGGTAGCTGTCCTCTGCCAATCTCATCTTAGCCTGTTAGCATACAATCAATGAAGCTGATCCCTCCTTAACTCCTTGATGTCTGCCTCTGTTTGATAATTGATTTGGAATAATACAGTGGAAAGATCAAGGAAGGTCCCAATTGTGCTTCTCTTATTAAATTATTTTACTTTGGAGTTTAAGCATTGTTAAGTAAAAACCCACTGTAAATTCCTCAGTTAATTGCTTTTGTGACTTTTTATAATTTGGTTGGGTACGTTCTATAGTTCTATGATCAAAGCAATATCCATGCCGTCACACTAACTTGGTTGATCTTCAAACTCTTCATCAGAGGAAGTGGGAGGACGCTCATCCCCTTAAAATCAGATTTTATTTGTCTGATTTCTTCTGCCTTGGTCTGATACACTTCACCTTAGTGCTGGCTATAAATTGAGGCTGATTCCATTCTGTTTGTTCCACTGAGTATTATGGCTTTGGGTTTAATGACTTATGTTTTTGCAATTTGAAACGAAATGGCTTGTTACTTGATTGCATTAAAATCAAGATTTTGACTTATTGGGTCAGCTGAATTGTTATCAGTTTTTGTTGTAATTCATTTATACTTCCATATTTGCTTGGTATAATATTGTTTGTCTAAGATGAGGCTTTCTGCTCCCATAAAGATTTACAGCCTCGGAAACCCTGTTCTGGGTCGCTATGAGTCAGAACTGACTCCAAGGCACATTACCACCACCAGGAATAAAAGGAGTCCTGGTGTGGCACTGTGGGTTAATGCTACAGACTGCAGACCCATTTCAACTGCAAGGTTGGTGCTTCAAGCTCACCAGCTGCTCCTCGAAAACCCTATATAGGGTTGCTATGGGTCAGTATTGACTTGACAGCACTTAACAACAACAACAACAGTGTGGCACTATGGGTTCCTGCACTGGACCACAAAGTCAGTTTGAACCACAAGGTCAGCAGTTCTGTACAGAGTCAGTATGGGTCATAGTCGACTCAATGACATTTAACGACAGCAATAATAAAAAGAAAAAAGGAAGTAAGGAAAATAGCATTCCTAAAGGTACTATATGCAGCATTGTACACATATTCTTTATTCTCACCATGGAGGGATGTTTCACAGTAGTTCCACTTTTTAAATAGAAAACGTAAAGCTCAAAAAGGTCAATTAACTTAGCCAAGGGTCATCCGCTTCTTCCTACGATTTATGTATGTGGGGCTTACTATGATCAGCATCTTCGTCATCACCATTAATAATGTGAGTATTATTAATCATATGACGCTATTTGGGTAGAAGCAGTGGCTTCCAGTATGATGGGTAGCCGTACTAAAGAGCTTTCCCCTCCACCACAGGGGTATTGTGGTTTGGTGTTGACCATAATTCGTAATTCATATGTGTGGGTATGAGAGAGAGGGAGAGAAGGATGGGTAGGAGAAGGAGCAATGGATGTATACACATGTGATGTGTAAAAGAGATGAGGTCTCAGAGAGCTATATACCTAAAGACAGAGAAAGGATAGAGGATACTTGGTTAGGAGTAGATTAGCTCAAACCAGGAAGCATTCAAGGAAAATAAATGAAGAAAAGCATGGCCCTTGTACTGTTGAGTGGTTGCTAGCTGCCATCTAGTCATCCGGCTACTCATGGGGACCCCCTGCACAATGCAATAAGATGCTGTCTGGTCCTGTGCCATCCTCATTATCAATTGTGTCTAGAACCCTGTGATTCATGGAGTTTTCGGTGGCTGATTTGGGGAAGTTGACCTCCAGGTCTTTCTTCCTAGTCTCTTTTACTCTGGAAGCTCTGCTGAAACTTATTCAGCATCATAGCAACATGTAAGCCTCTCCTGACAAGTGGTGAGTGCATGTGAGGTTCAATGACTGAGCACTGAACCTAGATTTCCCTAAGGGGAGGGGAGAATTCTCTCACTGGACCACCTCTGGCTTTGATTTTAGGAAACATGCTTTCAAGGGAACAGAACTGGTGAGCATGCTCAATATTCAGCAGTGAAATGTGCAATCTTCAGTGTTTGAGGAGTCTCCTATCAAAGAGGAGTTGGGTCTGTGTTGTGTAGTGTGGATGTCAGAACATACTCACAAGGAGAAGTGATGAGAAGAGATGTTCTAGTAAAATGTAGAGACATCAACATCTCTCAGGCTCTTAGACAGGTACTCGAAACATTTGTGAATAAATTTGACCCGGAACCTCAAGTTAATGGTGAACTTCCAGGATTCACAAGGGGATGTGAGATGAGGGATATCATTGCTGATGTCCAATGGCTCTGGGCTGAAAGCAGAGCATACCAGAAAGTTGTTTACCTGTGCTTTATTGACTACATAAAGCTGGGTCAGAGAAAAAGTAGAAGACCCCAGCAAGATGGATTGGCCAAGTGGCAGCATCAACGGGCTCAAGCGTGGCAACAGTAGTGAGGTTGGCCCAGGACCGGGCAGTGTTTCATTCTGCTGTGCATAGGGTCACTATGAGTCGGTACCAACTCGATGGCACCTAACAACAACAACCCCAGATTTACTTAATCAGAAACTAGGGTTTGGTGGAAGTCAGCAATCTTTATTTTAACACTCCCTCCAGGTTATTCTGAAGCATTCTCAAGTTTGAGAATCTTTTTACTTTAACAAGTGGTTTGTTGTTAAGTGCCGTCGAGTCGGTTCCAACCCATAGCGACCCTGAACAGGGTTTCCAAGTCTGTAAATCTTTACGGGAGCAGAAAGCCTCATCTTTCTCCCGCAGAGCAGCTGGTAGTTTTGAACTGCTGACCCTGCGGTTCTCAGCCCGATTCGTAACCACTACGCTACCAGAGCTCCCTACTTACTGTTATATTTGTATTAGTATTCATCATTGCCTTACTTGTGAATTTTAGAAAGTGGCTATTAGCCATAAGTTTAAGGTACCCTTTACTGTTGTCTGAGAAAGTTAACCTCTTGAATCGAGAGCAGGATGAAGAAGGGAGTAGAGTGGTTCTGGAGGGTCAACAACATCTCCATCCCAGTACCTTTGTTTTCAGGTATTGGACTGCCTAGATTCTAGTAATCAACTCTTAAGTTCTTCAGTCCGTCATCTTACACCAAGTGAATGGCAGACACTGTGCTAAATGCAGAGGGTAGGATAGAGAAAAGGACATGCTTAGTGAAGGAGCGTACATCCTACTCTGTATATGTGTGTCTGTTGATGTCTGTGTATGTACATGTATATGTGTGTGTGTGTGTTTATAAACTTGTATGGTTATCTCTGCTGACCCTTTTCCTCTGCTTCTTTCTTTGTGGGTCATTTGACCACACCAACGCTGTCCTTTACCCTCCCTGCATTCATGTGCTGTCTTGTTTCTCTGGGATGAAATTTTAAATTCTCTCATATTCTTTTCTCTTTATAAACTCTCTTGTAAGCAAATGAATGCCTTCTTTCTGTTAGTCTCATTGTTACATTTTTTTTTTGTTGTTTTTTACCCCATGAAATGATTCAGATTGTTATTTATCGTGGTTTTGGACAATTTAAAATTTTGGCAAATCTTGAAAGCTAATGCGCCCCTTTGCCCTGCTGATGAGTTGTTAGCACCAGGCTTGGTGATGGTGTACAATTTCAGACTTCCAGTTAGGAGCTATTCATTCCTCCAAATGAGATTTCCACCCCCTTTGGACCAAATCAACACCTTCTTTCTTGGAGCCATAGGATACCATCTCCCATTAGGAGGATGCATTTTAGCCTAAATAAGACTGTGTCTACCAGGAATGCCAGAGGCCCCGAGAGGGAATGCAGTCATCGTGCCAATATTAGCTAACATTTCTGCAGAATCTGATAGAAGAGAAAATATGGCAAGAGAAAAGAGCCTGCTGCTCAAGGTGTGGGTGGGAGAGTGGGAGGTCTCTACGTGGTTCTTCAGGCCTACTGATGGTGAGCTTTGTAGGAAGAGGAAGACCTTAACCTTACAGATCTGGGGAGAAATTCCAACTCAGCTAGTGGTTGATTCGGTGGCCTGGGCAGTCCTTTTTGAATCTCAATTACTTGGGCAAAAAATGGACAAAATTTGTACTGTGGAATTGATCATGAACTTCCTAGTAAGAGAATGAGTGGGAGAGCACAGAGTAAATGGTTGTTGTTGTTTTTTTTAAAGTTTGTCTTCTATAGCTTAGGACTCTCTCAACTCTGATTTCCCTTCCTGTTTTGTGCTTCACCCACGATCCTAATGCCTTAATACTCTCCCCTTTCTTAACTTGTGTTCACAATAGAATTATAAATTAACAAAGGTCTCCATCATTGAATCTTAACTTTAGCATGCCTCAGGCTCACCTGGAAAAGTTCTTAAGGCACAGATTTTGGGGCTCCACTTCCAAAATTTCTTATTGAGTGGGTCTGGAATGGGGTCTGATCATTTACATTTCTTACAAGTTCTCTGGGGATACGCGTATGCTACTGGTCCAGGGATCACACTTTGAGAAGTATGGATCAATATTGTAGACTTCTAGGATGTTAAGGAGTCCTGGTATGAGACTATAGGATAAGCACTGGACCACAAGGTCAGTTTGAACGTGAAGGTTGGCAATTAAAATTCACCAGCCACTCTTCAGAAACCCTATACAGGGTTGCTATGAGTCAGAACTGACTCAGCGTTACTTACCAACAACAGGGTATCAAAAGCTAGAGAAAACCTTAAGGACCATTGGTCTCTTCTAGGTATTTCTACAAATTGATGGTGGTCGTGGTTATGTGCCGTGGAGTCGGTTCCGACTCATAGCAACCCTGTATATGGCTTCCAAGGCTGTAAATCTCTATGGGAGCAGAAAGCCTCAACTTTCTCCCTTGGAACAGCTGGTAGTTTTGAACTGCTGACCTTGCAGTTTGCAGCCCAATTCTTAACCACTATGCCACCTGAGAGTCTTAAACTGGGCTAAGGCTGAGACTCAGTCTAATAGTGTTTCTAATTTACCAGGCTGATGACTGAGGGCATCTTCAAGTGTTATTTTTCCCAAGGCAAATTGCATGTTAATGAGGATCAAAGAGTTAAAGCTATGAGGATTATGCTGGGAGTGATTCTCATGATCATCGTGATAATGTGTTATTGTTGGAGTTCCCATGATGCATCAGGAACTTGCAGCACTGAATCCTCCTGTGACAAGCCTGGGAGTGCTTAGATGAGGTCGCTCTCATTCTGGGGGGCTTGTGTAACTGCATCTTTTAGGAGAATTCAGGACTACTCATCTCCTGACCCTTGCTCTGATCACCATACACTGCAGGTCTTTCTATGAGCTGGCCTTGAAGATTCTACAGAGTAAGTACAGGCAACAAGGAATGAGTAAGACAGAAGGAAAGGTGGCCTGTTTTGAGTCTCTGACATTATTTGCTACTCTCTACAACCTGCAATATGTAGATGATACAACCTTGCTTGCTGAAAGCCAAGAGGACTTAAAATACTTATTGATGAAGATCAAAGACCACAACCTTCGATATGGGTTGCATCTCAATGTAAAGAAAACAAAAACCCTCACCACTGGACCAATAAGTACTATTCATATAAATGAAGATAAGATTGAAGTTGTCAATGACTTCATTTTGCTTGGATCAATCATCGACACCTATGGAAGCAGCAGTCAAGAAATCAAATGATGTATTGCATTGGACAAATCTGCTGCACAAGACCTCTGTAAAGTGTTGAAGAGCAAAACTGTCAGTTTGAGGACTAAGGTGTGCTTGACCTCATACGAATGTAAAAAGTCAGATAGTGAATAAGGAAGACCATAGAAGAATTGATACATTTGAGTTGTGATGTTGGAGGAGAATATTGAAAGTACAATGGACTGCCAAAAGAACCAATAGATCTGTGTTGGAAGAAGTGCAGCCAGAATGCTCCTTGGAAGACAGGATGGCCAGATTTCGTCTCTCATACGTTGGACATATTGTCAGGAGGGACCAGTCACTGGAGAAGGATATCATGTCTGCTAAAGTGGAGGGTCATTACAACAAAATGTGCAAAGAGCTGGAGTCAGAAAACCAAAAGGGAAGAACACGTTCAGCATTTCTCAAGCTGGGGATACTGAAGAAAAAATTCAAGCCTTAACTGTTGTTATTGAA
>NW_006408716.1:4402410-4410480 GCF_000296735.1 Chrysochloris asiatica | reverse complement strand
TGTTTCATTCTGCTGAGCATAAGGTCGCTATGAGTCGGTACCGACTCGATGGCATGTAACAACAACAACAACAAAGTGGAGGGTCAGAGAAAAAGAGGAAGACCCACAAAGAGATGGATTAGTACAGTGGCAGCATCGGTGGATGCAAACGTAACAATGATTGTGAGTTTGGCCCAGGATCAGGCAGTGTTTTGTTCTGTTGTGCATAGCGTTGCTATGAGTCGGTACCAACTCGATGGCACCTAACAATAACAACTCTGCTCCTCACCATGTTCTTCACTATTGACTCTTACAGCAGGAGAATGGGACAGGTCAGTATTTTCAGAAATCCTCCTGTATGCCATTTTCTATTTATGTACCTTTGGGCTATCTCCATCATCTCAGACCTCCTGCCCGGGTAATAATGAGCGGCCTCACTGGGTACATAGCAGGGTACATGTCAGTATGTTGTCCTCATGTGGACAGAAGAAAGGCCTCTTTTCAGATGCCTCTTTTTGTCTGCATTGCCTCGCTGTCTCTTTTGTCCACCTTCATACTGTTCACTGTGACCTGAAGTTAGGACTCAAATTAACTTAGCACCCTGTGGATCCTTTGGGAAAGTAACCGCTAGAGTAATTATGGGAGAGTTTGGCTGCAATCTCTTACCCTCCCCCTCAACCTGTTCTGATTTGCTTGTTCGGAGTTGGTCTTAGATGAAAGTGCATTATCTTAGATTCTTTGAGTAGCCACTTTCCTTCCTGCCATTTGAGATGAGTTTTTGTGAGCAGCTTCTGAGGTTCTGATGGATGGCCTGACTTACCTTTTCACATCATTTGATGACATCTTTAACAGTGTTCTCATACACCAGTGGGAGGTGGACCTCTTAGCTCTAGTTGAAGCTCTGCTTCTCCTGACCTTGTTGTGGTTCTTAGGGTACTTGATACTTGAATTAACTTCTCTGATTCTGTCCCTGGACTGCAAGGCTCACAATCACACACTCATATTGTCACACACATTGGCTCTGTAAGTTCACAATTAGAGTAGTCCTCCCAGGACCGTTGGTTCTCTGGAGAACCGAGATGTGATAGAAAGTTTGTCTGTTCTCAGCATCCTGTGTTTTGCTCATCAAATAAGGCTGAATCTTAAAATTCCCTTTATGGTCATCTGCTATTAGATACACACATACATAGTGCTTAATTTATTGTACAAAACATAATAGGAGATTTATTTACAGAAACCAACAAAAGTGGCACCATATGGCACCACCCAAAGTTGGCAGTAAGTGCAAATTTTTCATTCTTAATGAATACAAGTTTTTAAACATAATAATTTTAAAGGATTGGTTGGCTGGTTGGTTGGTTATGCGCCGTGGAGCCGGTTCCGACTCATAGCGACCCTGTACAGGGTTTCCGAGGCTGTAAATCTTTACGGGAGCAGAAAGCCTCATCTTTCTCCCACGGAACAGCTGGTGGTTTCAAACTGCTGACCTTGAGGTTTGCAGCCCAATTTGTAACCACTACACTAACAGAGCTCCTTAATTTAAAAGGATACCACATTATAAATAGTCTATTGCAAAGAGTCCGCACAATATTGATTACATTTACTTAGTACTTAATGTGCCAGGCAAGAACCTAAGCGTGTTACTTATATCGAAGGATTTGATTTTTACAAGAATTCTATGAGCTATTGACTATTTTGCACCCAGTCAGTATAAGGCCCAGAGGTGTTAAGCAAGTTGCCTATGCTCACACAGCCTGCATACACTGAAGCTGGGATTATAATTATACAATTAGGGCTTCAGAACCTAGGCTGGCCTACAGCCCAGAACTGCTACACTCACTTATTTTGTTTCTTAATCAATTCTCTTTGGAACCCTCATCCATGGCTATAAAGTGGCCTCTTCTCTGTGGCAAACAGTTTGATGGTTCCTCAAAACATTAAACATAGAACTAGCATTTGGCCCAGGAATCCCAGTCCCAGGTCTATACCCAGAAGAAGTGAAAGTGGAAATGAAAACAGAAACCTATACACCCATGTTCATTGCAGCACTTTCCCCACCAACCCAAATATCCATCAACAGGTGAATGGATAGACAAAATGGGATACATACAACGGAATATTAGTCGTAAGGAGAAATGAACTCCTGAGGCATGCTACAACATGGATGAAACTTCAGGACATTATTCTGAGGGAAATAAGGCAATTCCCAAAGAACAAATACTGTATGATCTCATTGTGGCCACTGCAGGATAATATGCTGGACCACAAGTCGGTTTGGGCCACAAGGCGGAAGTTCAAGTCTGCCAGTGGATCCTCAGAAAACCTATACAGGGTCGCTATGACTCAGAGTCGACGTGATGGCACTTAATAACAACAATGTGTGGTGTTGTTGCTAATTGCTGTTGAGTTGGTTTCGACCCATAGAAACCCTGTATAGGGTTTCTGAGGAGAGACTGGTGAGCTTGACCCACTGACCTTGCGAATCAATCCTATATTGAGGTCAAGTGCTTATCCTACAGCACCACATCAGGACTCCAAGGTATGTATGGAAACAAAACTAATCCATAGGAGGGAAGGACAAAAAAAGGGATATTTCTGCTCAGGAGGCACTGAGTGGTAGAATCATTTGAAAAGGGTAGCTAGAACAGTGACACAGTGCAGTGACCATAGGCATGCTCCCACTGTAATTTAAAGCCTTGTTAACCCTGTACTGGACTCCTGGTGTGGCACTGTAGAATCAGCACTGGACTGCAAACCACGAGATCAGCAGTTCAAATCCACCAGCAGCTCCTCAGAAGGCCTATACTGGGTCACTGTGAGTCGGAACCGACTCAAGGTCATTTAACAACAGAATAGTTACACAACTTGAAGGATGCAACTGGATTATACATGTAGAAGCTTTAACACACATTATTCCATCATCTAATACTATTGTTTACCTGATTTTCACTTGTTGACTGTTTCGATTGCTTCCAATTTCTTACTAGTTTAGATTGTGTTGCTCTGAAAATCTTTGTACAAATACCTTTTAAGAAACAGAATAATTCCTTAGGATATATCCCTAGAGATAGAATTGCTGCAAATTCACATTTTAAAAGCATCCAATTCTCCTTACCAAATTACCATCCCAGAAATATCATCCCAGCCCGCACAACTACCAGCAGACTGTAAAATTGTCCTTTTCTCCACAGATGGCCTGAGTTTTAGTGTTGAATCATGTGATTTGCTACAGTGTTTGATAAAGGTATCACTGTCGTCAGGGTTCAGGCTGCCTGTGGCAAAGGATTACATTTATTAGTTACTTTAAGAAGGATCAGCACAAGGTTGGTCCCTGTGAGATGGAGGGCAGACTTGCCTCCACCCACTCTCCTTCTTTACCAAGTCTAACCCCAGCGTGGTTCCTCCCACAGCACTATTTCTCATCTGGGTTTGATGATTCATTGCAATGACCACACAGAACTCAGACACCATATTTACAGTTAGGGAGTTTCTTATGGAAATTAACAGGTTACAATACTGGGTCCGAAATGTTCAGGGCACAGTTCTTCAATCAGGACAGCAGCATCTCTGCCAGGCCTGCAGGCTGGCCTCTCTGGTCCTTGCTCCCTTGCCCTGACATCTGCCCTGCTCTGGCACCTGAAGGCACTTGGACTCTAGCTCCATGGGTCAGCAAACCTAGCTCTCCCAATGAAGTGCCTAGAGGCACCCCACTCTGTAAGCAAGTCTCCTGCCCAAAGCCACTCAGTTTTCTATGCTCCATGTACTGCGAAGCTCACCACTCTGCCTTGTGCTCTGGCTCTTGGTTCTGCAGTGTGTCTTCAGCCTCTCCTCTGGTATCACAGCTGCTTGTCCCTGGGTCAAGGAGGTTTGATGTGCCAGGATCTCAAGGAAAGGACATGCTCCACTCCTTGACATCATACCTCTTGCTTCTGAGATGCTCATTTTATACCCACATTAGAGCACCAAGTTTTTACAGTCACAGTTAACCCTGTAAACGATCATTTACAACTGAATCATGGCATTTTCTCCCATCTTCTCGTACCCAGCCACATGAGAAAAAAAAGGCTATTTGGTGGGAATTTACAAAGAGGAGTCCTGGTGTGGCGCTGCAGAATAAGCACTGGACTGCTAACCTCAAAGTCAGCAGTTCAAACCCACCAGCTGCTCCTTGAAAACCCTATACAAGGTTGCTATGAGTTGGAACCAACTTGATGGCGCCTAACAACAACAACAACAACAACATGGCTATAAGAGTCATTAAACAATTCAGTACAGCACAGGTCACCCCTGGCTCTTCTGGTCATTGTCCCTTTCATACATGATAGATTAAATTTCCCCTGACAATTTTAACTGTAATTACATTTGTGGAAACTTATAAGCCAGTCACTTCATGTCTTTATCTCCGCACGTTTTAGATAATCCAATTTCCAAATTGATCATCCTTGTCAACCTAGTACTCTGGAGAGAAGCATATTCCTTGATATGAAGAATTTTCTGTTTCTGTTGGAACTATAAGCGTTTGCATCCATAAGCAAAGTCCAGTCTAATGTAAGCCATCAAGCTCACAGTATCAAACACCTATCTCTTTGTCAGGTTGGGTTCTGGTCAATTCTGCCCTAATCATCCTAGTTAGGTCACCTGAGTACCAGCTGCAAGGAATCCACACACACACACCCCTCCCTGCATTTCAGGCCAGCTGACCCCTTTGTTCTTTCAGCCCTAGTGCCCATGGACTGGATCACTGCCTACAGGCTCTGGAGTCCACGCAACTTCATAACTTCAGACCTGTCAGCCTTTTGTCTCTTCTCTCAACTTGTCTCTTTATTGCTGCTCTCTACCCCACTGCCACTCATCAAGTGGACCTTGGTGGTTGCCACTGAGCATACCATGCTATCTGCTTGCTGGCTCTCTTTCGCTAGAAAGGGGTTCTCGCTGATGGGAACTGTCTTTTCCTGCCTCAAGCAGCCACTGATAAAATGCTTGATCGAAATACAAAATGCCAGTCATTTTTCTTACTCTAAGTATTGCCTTCAAATGTAAATCTCCTGTTCTCTTACTAGTTCTGGGTGGGACTTAATCTCCAATATTCTATATTCAAAGTACTGGCTTATAATAAAGTGTATTCTGTCTGGACAATTTCTAACTCCCTTTTTAGTATATTCAATCAAGTATAAGTGGAATGCAGACTTACAAGTTCTCTATAGTCATTCCTATCACATATGTGATAGAGCCTTGGGTGTCCAGCTGTCAGGGTGGATAAAGGAGACCTTGTCCCCTACTACTCATCTCGTCTAACCAACCAGGCTTTTGCCCCAAGTGAATGCAATATCAGTATTATAGCTTACATTCCTTTAAACTATTACAGATGACAGTAATCAGAGTAAGCTTCTAAGAATCAAATGTTTCACTTTCCATACTTCTTTATTCTGTCTCTTACATAACCCCATGCTGCTAAGAGTCAGGAGCCATTGCAGCAAACCCTGCTTCTGATACCAGCTGTAAGAAAATGACACCATCCATTTCTCTCACAGGCCTCTTTCATTCTCATCATCTGGGTTTAATAATTCACTGCAATTACCACACGAAATCTTTACTCACTCTTTGGGAGGTTGCTGGGGATGCTAACAGGTTACATACAGTTCAGGGTCAAGAAATGTTCAGAGCACAGTTCTTCCAGACAGAACAGCCTCTCCTCTGCTGTGTCCACAGGTTGGTCCCTCTCTGGCCCTCGGCCCCTGTCACTTCTCTGGTATCAGTTTTCTGTCCTTGGGTGGAGGAGGTTCAATGCACAGTGAGTTCAGGGTCCAAAGGATGCACTCCACTTCCCTCTTCTCCTTTGATGGGAGTGAGATTCTCTTCCTTCTTGTTGGAGGATTCGTTTTCTCCCCATGCTAGAGTTCCAAGTTTTTAGAATCAACTGAATTAGGTCATCCTATCAGCATCTCCCACCTTTCCTTACTTAGATCATCAGGAAGAAGGTGTTTAATAGGAGTTTACAAAGACTATAGGTAGAAGAGACATTAAATAAATCACTACACTGCAGTGGCTATGTTGTTGTTAGGTACTGTAAAATCAGCTCTGACTCATTGCAATCCTGTATAGAGTTTCCGAGGAGCAGCTAGGGGATTTGAACCACCAACTTTGTGGTTGGCAGTCAAGTAAAATTGGGGTGTTTGAAAAAGCCAAATTGAGCATTGTTGGGTGCAGGGTGGAAGCAAGGGAGGGAGGCATGGAGGTAACAATGTGAACAGGGAATGTACAGGCTAATGCCTGACTTTCTACAGGAGTTCTAACAACTCATCTAGAGGTCAGGCAGCTCCTGTGTTCTACTGTTCCCAGTCTTCTAGTAATTCAACAAACTACCACTGTTTGCACGATTGGGGAAACCGAGGCTTTGCCATTCACATATCTGATATCACTAGCAGTGTCCCCTGAGATATAGCCCAAGGGTAAGAACACAGAGCATCTCCCCCCACCACAAGTCCAGGCAGGGAAGAGGGGCGAGCACAGGATTCACGGCACCCAGACGTATCTTCACCATTTTCTCTTTGTATGTGATAGGGATAAGTCCCTGTGTGTTTCCGAGCCTCTGTTTCTTCTTATGTCAAAGGAAATAAATGCTGGACACATCCTTCAGAATTATGCATACAATTATTTTTAATTAGGTTTCTAAAAACCCTGGCACCCAGCAAGTTTCAGGTACAAACACCTGATGTCCTTCCACACGATTGTATTAATATGTGATGTCCATAGAACAGATCTCCTTTTGAGGTTGTGGGGGGACACACTGTGGTTGTGTTCAGAGCAGTTAAGATGCAGAAGAGCATAATGAGGTTCCTGGCCTCAGAGACAGATGCCTCTGAAAACTTGGGCTCCATGGAGTTCCACTGGGACAGTGAAAGGAGATTCAATCTCATTTTATTGCCAGTGCAGAGCAATGTAGAGTGAGCCATGCAGGCTCCCTGCTCACTCATGCTGCCTAGTAACAGAGGCACGTCCTGCGCCCTCCAGTCGAGGCAGGCTGCTCTTGGACAGGCGGCAACAGCTCCAGGCCCGATCCTTTTAGGTATGAGGCATTCCAACCTTCTGGGAGAGTAGAGAGGTGATGGAGAGAAAGGCTGGGCTAGGTGCACTTGTGCTAAGGTTCTGTCTGGGAGGAAGTCAGGGGTGCTCCTTCTACCTTCTATTATCCTGGCATCCTGAGGACAGATGTTCAGATGCCCTTGACTTTCTCCACTGCCAAAAGCATTGTTTTCTTTCTTAACAGCCTTTCACGTTTGTAGCACTGTAGGACAAGCACTAGACAGTAAGGTTGGTTTGAACTGCAAGGTCAGTGGTTCAAGCCCTTCAGCTGCTCCTCAGAAACCCTATACAGGGTCGCTATGAGTCAGAACCAATTCAAGAGCACTGTAACATGTCTAGACCAACTGCTACTTGGGATGTGAGGTAGAAAAGAAACCACTAGAATGCAGGCTACAATTTAGATACAAACCAGGGATGTAATGGACACCTCCCTAAGTGCTTATTACTTCAATAGAGATGTTGGCCAGCTCGGCCAGGCTGTTGGCCTTTGTGTCTGTTGATGGACAAAGACCCCAGTGCAAGCAGGATAGAGGTGTATGGGGATGCACATTAGATTTTGTGGCCATGACATGTGCTATATAGCATGGGATGTGTAGCCAAATCAAAGAAATACTGTAATAAAAATTTCCTTAAAACTACCACTAGTCCTACCCTGTTACATGACGATCCAGCTCACCTTTTGCATATATTGCATTTCACATGTATGAAGAACAATAACTGTGCATCCATCATATCGTTTTCTGCTGCATACATGGTTGTTGTTAAGTGCCATCGAGTCGGTTCCAACTCATAGCGACCCTGTATAGGGTTTCTGAGGAACAGCTGGTTTCCGAGACTGTAAATCTTAATGGGAGCAGAAAGCCTCATCTTTCCACCATGTAGCCCTGGTAGATTTGAACTGCTGACTTTGCAGTTACCCAGTATGCTACCAGAGCTCGTATCGATTTGTCTATCTATTTATCTATCATCTATAATCTATCATTTATCTACCAATATAGGACCCCTAGT
>NW_006408716.1:4389407-4401984 GCF_000296735.1 Chrysochloris asiatica | reverse complement strand
AGCAGTTCCACAGGATAAAGTTGAGACTTTCTGCTCCTGTAAAGATTTAGAAACTCAAAAACCCTGCACAGAGTCGCTACGAGTTGGAACCCACTCCGCGACACATAACATTGCTACGGAATCCTAAGAAACTTTATGAAACAAAAATGTCATAGTATGAAGCTACTGTTGCTTGACATAGTCTCCATCTAGGTCTATACACGTCTTAAGGCAGTGTTTGCATTCCTCTAACTCTTTGTTTAAGAATTCTGTGCTCTTCTACTTATGGTACCATGTAAAAAAAAGTGGTTTTGGCACCCTGGTGTTGAAGTCGGTTCTGATTCATAACAGCCGTATATAGGGTTCCAAGGTGTATCTGACCTTGTGGTTAGCAGTCCAGCACGTATCCTACAGTGCCACACCAGGAGTCCCTTAGGCATCCTGTTGTTGTTGTTGTTGTTATTAACTCTTGTCCAGCCTGTCCCAATTCATAGGAACCTTGTATAGGCTTCCCAAGTTACCTCTGGTGGGTTTGAAACACTGACCGTGTGGCTAATAGTCCAGCGCTTATCCTATAGCACCGCACCAGAAGTTCCCTTGGGTGTGTTGTTAAGTGTCATCAAGTCGGTCTAACTCATAGTGACCCTGTAAAGGCTTTCCAAGGAGTGACTGGTGAGTTTAAACCACAGACCTTGCAGTTCAAACCAATCTTGAGGTCCAGTGCTTATCCTATAGTAGCATCCTGTTGTTGTCGCTAACTGCTGTCGAGTAGGTTCCAACCTATAGCGACCTTGCATAGGGTTTCCAAGGGGCAGCCAGTGAGCTTGAATTGCCGATCTTGCGATTCAAACCGACTTTGTAGTCATTAACCCACAGTGCCACACCAGGACTCCGCCCAGTTGTTGTTGTTGTTGTTAAGTGCCACTGAATCAATTCTAACTCATAGCAACCCTGTATAGGGTTTTGGAGGAGCAACTGGTGAGCTTGAACTGCCAGCCTTGTGGTTCAAACCAACTTTGCAGTACAGTGCATAACCCACAGCACCAGGGGGACCCAAATCATTTTCTTTTTCAATGTTCTTTGGGTTTAGAGAACAAAAAGAAGTCTTTAGGAGTAAGATCAGGGCTGTAGCATAAACAGAGTAAGGTTTGTTAACAAATTCTTTTACAACAGCTATTGCTACCCTTGAAGAATGAGCAAGCGCATTGCTGTGATGGAAAAATTCTGCCTGTTTTGTGTCATGCTCACAAATTCCTCAGCGCAGCCTTTTTTTCTCACCACTTTTTTCCCCCCAACTTTCTGAAGACTTCTTTATAAACATGCCCCCATGATCATCCTGTGTCTTACAAGAAAAATTTTCAAGATCGCTCCTGTTGTTAGCACCGTCAAGTGGGTTCTGACTCATATTGACCCTGTATAGCGTTTCTGAGGTTTTACATCTTCCAGGGAGCAGAAAGCCTCATCTTTCGCCCATGGACAGCGGGTGGACTTGAACCACAGACTTTTTGGTTCACAGTCCAGAGCTTATGTATGGAGCTGCCATACTCCTCTATCAAGATTACACGTTTGGAATCCCCAAACACTTGTCAAAACCTTTTGAGATGACTCTCTGTCTTAAATTTAACTAGCCCAGTAGATCCCCTTGAAAGCCACTGTGTTTTATTTATTTATTTTTTTTTTTAAGTTTTTATTGTGAAATAAGTGATAGATTATATGGGAGAACATCAGCTTTACATTCATCCTATCATATTTCTTTTCATTGCAATGAGTACAGTCCCCTCCGTGCATCATCAAACAACCAAAGGATACACCCCATGAGCCTGTCCCCTGGCTGTCAGCACACAGCCCCTCTCTCTCCCTGAGTCCAAAGTCTCCAGCCGCTCCATCTCTCCATGTCATCATCTCTGCCTTCATTTCCAGTGTCACTGCGTCTCTGGATAGGGTCCCACACTCCACTCTTCTCCCTTGATGGCCCCAGGGACCTCTGCCCCTGGACTGCAAGATCAACCACTCTCCTTCTTTTGTTACAGAAGATCTACCTTCACATTTCCAACCCTCACCGTTGTCCTGATAGCAGTTATTCACTATTGAACCACGAGAGTCTTATCCCCATCTCCTTTTATCAGCCCCATCCAGACAGGTTGGAAACCACTCAGTGGAGATTCTACCTTCCCCCTCATCCTGTGAAACTAGGCTCCCTCTTGAAAGCTTGCAAGCCAGTCAGTCACTTCTTGCCTTTGTAGCAAAAGCCACTGTTTGGGTGAACTTTTTTTGATGGTACCCTAATGGGATTGTTGTTGCTGTTGTTAAGTACCTTGAAGTCAGTTCTGACTCATAGAGACCTTGTGTAAGGTTTCCAAGGAGCAGTCGGTGAGCTTGAACCATCAACCTTGCAGTTCAAACTGACCTTGCAGTCCAGAGCATTAACTAATAGTGCCACACCAGGACTAAGACAAGTATATTACTAAAATAACTTGTCTTCAGTCATCCAGTGATCACAGAGGCATGTTTAAACATGTTCTCTTTAGAATAAACCTATGCATACATGAATGAGAGCTCATCCTCATAGATAGATAAACATGGGCATGTTTATTCATAGCCTTCATAATTACTGTCTGGTGCATAAAACCCATCACATTGGTATGCTGTAATTTATTCAGTTATTCCCCTAATATTGGATATTTAAATTGTTCCCATTTTTATGTTTTACTCAAGTCTAGATTTAAACTATTTGTTGTATCATTTACATACATGTGGATTACTTTTCAGGTTAAAATTTTCAATTTCCTAGGGTAAATGATCTGAGCATGTTAAAATGTTCCTGTTCTTATTGCTGCGTTACTTTCCAAGGGACTGTATTATTTTTGTGGTGTCAGTAACCACGAAAGATTTTGCCTGTTTTGCCACACGCTCACAAACAGGAGAGGCTATCAATTGAAAAAACAAGACCACAGTGGAATGATGAAATCGTGTTTCCAGATTACGAGTATACTTCCTTTCTAGTGTCTGCTTGATTATTCTGCAACAGCCTTCAGTAACTTCTCCCATGAAGACTGTGCTGGAATCCTAGGTTCCGAGACCTGCTCCCCCAATAGGACTCTCTGGACTCAAAAGGAGTTGGGGACTTGGCTGAGTTTCTGGGCCCTAGACTCTTCATTGAGGCCAGAGGTTGTGAGAATTCTGGCTGTCCTTGCTATATGGAAGGACAGTGGCTGAAACTTCAGGATACATTTAATATTATAAATTAGCTAATCAATTAAAGGTACTTTGAAGAAGGGAAATACAGTGTTATTTTTTTTGTCCTGCTTCATTTTTTTTAAAACCGTTGTTATAATCTACAGTTACGCATTTGCTAGCTCACTGTTGTTCACAAGCACAATTCACTTACACCAGTTGCAACCACGATGTTGTGAAACCATCACCAAGATCAGTTACCAAATTTCCCATCACCATAAACATAACTGTAGTTTTCCTAAGTAATAATTAGCCTTTTTCCTCTTCCCTTTTGCCCGTTATACACATCCCAAGTTTATATGGTTGCTCATTATTTGTCCTTTTTCACAGACTTACTTCCCTGCATAGACTATGTTTAAGGTTTATCTATGTTGTGACATGTTTCAAGACTTCATTTCTTCTTAAAGTGGATTAACATTTCTTGTATGTATCTATCACATTGTGTGCATCATCTGTTGATGCGTGTTGGGTTTTTATGGATAGTGCTCCAATGAGCTTTGGTTGACATGTGTTTGCTTACATTACTGTTTTCAAGTCTCTTGGGTATACACTTTGAATTGGAATTCCCGGGCCATATGATAATTCTATATTTGACTTTTTAATGAACCACCAGACTGTTTTCAGAGTGACTTTTTTGCATTACCACCAACAATGGAAGATGTTTCTGATTTCTCCACATCCTCTCCAACTTCTAGTAGCTTTAGGTGATTTGATCTTAGCATCCTAGTGGGGTTGAGGTGATGTCTCATTATAGTTTTGATTTGCATCTCCCTAGTGGCTAATGTCTTGGTATGGCACTGTAGGGTAAGTACTGTATTGCTAACCCCAAGGTCAGCAGTTCAAACTCACCAACCACTGCTTGGTAAGCCTATACAGGGTCATTATGAGTCAGACCTGACTCATATGGGTCGGAATCAACTCGGCAGCACTTCACAACAACAACCTCATGGGTCTAACTGTACTCTTTTGTATGTGGACATCAAATTGCCCCAGAACCATTTATCAAAGGGACTGTCTTTCCTCACATAGTGAATTTAGCACACGTTGTTGTTGTTGTTGTTAAGTGCCTTCGAGTCGGTTCCGACCCATAGCGGCCCTGTACAGGGTTTCTGAGGGTGTAAATCTTTATGAGAGTAGAAAGCCTCATCTTTCTCCCGTGGAGTGGCTGGTAGTTTCGAACCACTGACCTTAAGGTCTGCAGCCCAATTTGTAACCACTACGCTACCAGAGCTCCACGTAGTGGGTATTAATTGTCTACTTGTATATTTTGTTGTTGTTGTTGTTAAGTGCCATTGAGTCGGTTCTGACACATGGCGACCCTGTATAGGGTTTCCGAGGAGCAGCTCATGGGCTTGAACTGCCAACCTTGCAGTTCAAATGGCTTTGCAGTCTGGTGCATTAACCCACAGGGACGTGCAATAAATATCAGCATTCTATTTGTAAACACCTTCTTTGCCTATTATGTCTACTCTCAGATATAGTAGTGCTCTGTAGCTCTCCACTGCCCCTGAGAGGGAGTATGGGCAGGCCCAGGAAGCAAAACGAAGAATGAATTAGTATGAAAAGCAAGTGTCAACAATGTTGTTGTTGTTATGTGCCGTGGAGTCGGTACCGACTCATAGCGACCCTACACAGGGTTTCCGAGGCTGTAAATCTTTATGGGAGCAGAAAGCCTCATCTTTCTTCCACGGAACTGCTGGTGGTTTTGAACTGCTGACCTTGTGGCTCGCAGCCCGATTCGTAACCACTACACTACCAGAGCTCCTTAAGTGCCAACAATACCAAGCTCTAAAGCTATGTTGTGTCGCCTGGCCAGGACTCTAGTGTGCCTGCAGGAAGGGACTAGGCCCACACATTTCTTCATGTGGACACCAGCCAATGGCACTCAATGCAGAGGAAATCACAAGGATGCTAGATGTCTGTCTTCCAAAGAGACAAGAAAAAAACAACAACAGTGAAAATCAAACGTCAACCCAAAGGAGCAATTGGTAGCAATGGGAAGTGAGAGGTGTCTCAGAGCGTGAGCGCTCTCTGAAACAGAGGTGTGGGTATGGAAAACAGAGAAGGAGGACGAGAAATGCTCTCACAGTTACACTGCGGACTAGAGAAGAAGCTTGGCTGACGAGGGAGCTGGGTGAAAAGCGCAAGCATCTTAAGGAGGATGGCGGAATTCTGAAAGTCAAGAAAGGAGGAAGTGAAGTGTGTCATGAAAGGGAAGGGAAAGAGTGGAGATTCTTGGCTCTTTTCAGTAAAGACCCTTAGTATGTTTGTGATCCTCAGAAAGGGGAAGCCAGCCCTTCTGGATAAGAAACAGAGAATAAGATAATTATTCTCATAATTATTATAGCTCACATAGAAAGCTCCTTCTGTTATTGCAAAGATGAGTTGACGGTGGTGGTTATGTGCCATGGAGGTTATACGCCATGAGTCGGTTCTCATAGAAACCCTGCATAGGATTTATGAGGCTGTAAATCTGTATGGGAGCAGAAAGCCTCATCTTTCTCCCATGGAACAGCAGTTAGTTTCGAACTGCTGACCCTGACATTAACAGCCCAATTCATAACCACTACGTTACCAGAGCTCCTTACATCATAGAATTTAGGGGGGGGGGTGTGTGTGGTTCCTTCTGGAAAGGATGCCAGAAGGGTTGTACAAAGAGTTGATTGAACTACAGTAGTTGGGGTATCTGACTTCTTGTAGCTGAAACTTAAGCTCCTCCTGATAGTCTGTACAGACCACGAAGACATACCAGGAAGACAGAGTGGGGATGGGGTAGCATCTGTGTGGTCCAGAAAGCTTTCCCGGAAGCCCAGAGGAGGTCTTGGGGCTGTGACTTACTCAGCAGTGGGGCTGTGAAACAGATGCTGAGGAAGTGAGGATGTTTGGGGGAATGGAAAGTATCTCCTGAATGGAGAGTCGTGTGGGTACCAGTTCATTCAAGATCAGGTAGAATCTGCCCTGGCTTGCTGCAGTGGGAGATATGGATTTCATTCATATCCCTCTTCAGGTGCTCCTGGATCTACCACTGGAAGGTAGATTAGATCCAATCACATGCCTCCTCAAGCATATACAAAAAATACCAGAGTAAACACATTCCTTGTGTACAAATGAGGAGATGGAGTGTCAGGGGCCATGCAGCAGGTCAAGAAGGAGAACTACTTATCTGTTCTCTTCTCTTCCTTATCTGCACAGGGGATCTGAGGCCAGATAAATTGCCAGAAGCATCTCTTCATACGTTTCCTGCCTTCTTAGCTCAGCCCAGCCATGCTGTACATATGCAGTCTTCTTCGTAAAGCTACCAAGCCCCAACAGAAATCACAAGTGCTGAGGCATGAATAAATCCAGGTGTCCCAAGAGAATGTTCAAGCTCGCCTTGGATAGCATCAGTGTCCACTTGATCTGAGCTAGCACACTTTTTCTCCCTCCTTATAGTATGTCACTTGAAAGGTAGAAATGAGCCTGATCTTAATTATTTCTTCATGCCCTTATGAAATTCTTCAAATGATGCTGTCTTGTTATGTTGAATTGCAAGCAAGGCTATAATGTGGTCCAAAGTCTATGGAAAGCCAAATATTAGATACCAAGTCAAAATTTTGCAGAGAAACTGAGTTACTGGGAAGTTGAAAATTTCTATCTTTTAGTGAGGCAACTTGTTTTCCAGCAGGAAAATAATTTAAAGACTGTTATCTTCCTGTGTGGAGAGAAAGAGATGTGTGTAATTTTGCAACGTGGGTCAAAGTCCTTAGGTCTTCTGAAATTGGATTGGCTGAGGAATGAGGCTTTGGTATAACAACCTGGTTGGAACCCTGAGGTAAAAGTCCGTGGGTAGCACTGGTGTGTCATTTCTTACAAGGTCTTGGGACAGATTCTGTGAATGGCTGTGAGCAAACTATAGACATGTGCTTGATATTAAGTTACAGCCATATGGGCAGTAGAGTTGTGACCATCTTCCATGTCCTCCCTAAGCAGAGCTCAGTCAAGTTCTAAGTCAAAATACTAACTGAATAAGGATGATCTCAGTGCTAGCCTCTCCTTCTCCTTAGCTCATTGTTGCCCAGAATAGATCTTCTCCCTCACACTCATACTCTGATGTTTCTACTATGTCCTGGACTTGAAAAGTATCCTTCCTATAACAACACTGTGGTAGCAGATTTTACGCACTCTCCAAGGGTTAGACATGGATTCAGACTTCTGTGATCAGGAGGCTCATCTTAGATCTATTACTGTAACCCACGCCACATTCATTCATGTCTATCCAAATGAGTGACATTGATCACTGGTAGACTAGACAATAAGGAAGAGTTTGCAATGGTTGGCTGGTGGGTGGAAGGACAATTTAGGATTGGTCCAAGTCCCACCAATGAGATGCCCTGCCACTCAAAACTAATGCAGCAGATCTGTGTGGCTGATCTTACATGGTTTTGATCTTTCAGGCGAAGAAGGGGAACTATGCCTTCCTGTGGGATGTGGCTGTGGTGGAGTACGCCGCCCTGACAGACGACGACTGCTCTGTGACCGTCATCAGCAACAGCATCAGCAGCAAGGGCTATGGCATCGCCTTGCAGCATGGCAGCCCCTACCGAGACCTCTTCTCCCAGAGGTAGGCATGCCGGCACCACAATGCCAGGAGCCTCAGTGCTGAGGCCTGGAGAATGAGCTTCTCTTAGAGAGGAGAGCCAGCAAAACTCATTTCGTGATCAAGTTCTCCTAACACCTAGGGCTCCACCTCCAGTCCAACTAGGCCCTGTGCTAGGCACTGGGATAAAAGAGGTCGTGTGGGTCCTTGCCCTGAAGTTCCATGTGGGCACGGTAATGGGAATGTGCAATTACAGGAGGTGCCATAGTAAGAATTATCAAGGGTGCTGTGGGGAGAGGCAGAGGACCAGACTGGAGGGACCAGGGGAGGTGACTTCCCACAGGAGATGACACCTGAACCTGAAGGATGCTAGGCTTTAGCCAGATAGTCCCCAATTCTAAATTAACTCAATCGTTAACAGCCACTGGCAAGGGCTGGCTTAACCAATTTTAGAGATAGATGTTTCTCAAAAGTGGGATTAGAGGACATGGAAACTTGAAAACCAGTGGTCAGAGAAGCAGACTGTCTCATAATCCTGTGCACATGATCTGGGAAGGGGGGACTGAGCTGGTCAGCAGGGCAGCTCTCTGCTGGGTCCAGAAGAGGGCCTGGCTCTGCATTGCTGAGAACAGATGGTCTCTTTGTTACTGCTTTCTTCCTAGTCTTCCTAGATGGAAATCCAGGGTTTGAGAATTCATTCAGCCTCTTGATGGCTTCCTACTAGCAAATGCAGGCATGTTAGAGGGAATGGCAAGACTGTAGGGGCAAGGGTGCTCTACGCAGAGCAATGAACGGGACAGCCTTCTCCTGAAATGAGTCGTGTGTCTGCTTTGTAACGGTCTCTTAAACTTCCCATGTGATTTGTTGGTGCACATCCAAGTTAGAGGTAGAACTTCTCTGGACCCTTGGACGTGACCAATCTTTGGGTGCTCTGTTGGGGCATGTGACCAACTGCCTTGAGAAAACTATGCTGTCAGTATCGCAGCCCATTGCCTCAGGAGCTAGCCTTGGTCCTGAAGCAGTAACCTGGACTTAGCATGAGAAGGAGATATAAAAGGGCACTTGCAAGCTTGAGAGTCCTTTCCCAGTAGTTAGTCAGTCTGCCATGAGGAGTTGCAGTCTCCCCGAGGATTCCAACACCTGGACCCTATTCACACGTGTCTGCAAGATGGCATCCATGATGGGGGATGTGTGCGACTACAGAGCCCAGGATGCTCTGCTTCCGTCACTTCCAAATCCGGAATGGGACAAAAGTGTTCAAGTGAAAAGTCGGCATGGCTCCCAGGCCTGGGCCTTGGGTTCCAGCACTGAGAAACATCAACTTGGGGATGCTGGGTCATAAAGAGCATCTCTTTAAACCTCCTGAAGTCCAGATATAGAACGTTGCACTCCAAGGGTGCTCAGCCAGCTACAGGCAGAGTTTGTTGTTGTTAAGTGCCGTCGAGTCGGTTCCGACCCATAGCGACCCTGTATAGGGTTTCTGAGGGTGTAAATCCTTACCGGAGTAGAAAGCCTCATCTTTCTCCCGCGGAGCGGCTGGTAGTTTCGAACCGCTGACCTTAAGGTTCGCAGCCCGATTCGTAACCACTACGCTACCAGAGCTCCTTAGAGAACTCAAACTCCATGGCCCCTCTGCTGGACCACCATGCCTTACCCTTCTCTCTCCCCACCCCTCTTCCCCCAGCCCCACCCCGATATCTCTATGGATCTGCTATTCTGATCAGTAGCCCTTGTGCCTCAGACCCTTCAGGGAGGAGGCACAAGGCAGAGCTACAGTCAGCCCATGTAAGAACTTGTTTGCAAAATATGGGAAAAGGAATAGAACTGATGAAGTTAAATGAGGCTTTTGGATTTTCCCTAGAATTTAAACAATCTATCTCCAGTGCCTCTCTCTGCTTCCTGGAGGAGAGAGAGATGACAAGAGGAAAACAAACCACTAGCATTGAATCACTCCCCACCCACAGCGACCCTATAGGAAAGAGTAGAACTGCTCCATAGTGTTCCCAAGGCTATAAACCTTTACAGCCCACTGCCTCATCTTTCTCTCACGGAGTGACTGGTCAGGTCACAGCACCCAGTTTTTGTTTAGCAGGCTTAACCCACTGTGCCATCAGGGCTCCTAGAGGGAAGTAGGAACAAAGATTTCCCAGCCACTTAAATGAAGGGGGTGTTGAATGAATGGCCCCTTTCCAGTTGACACTAGTTCATTTGCAGAGAGGGGAGGCACAGGTGATCCCACAGACCATCAACCTGTAAGCATCTCTAACACAGATGGTAAAGGGGGCCCATGGGGCCAACGCAACAGCATCACCAAGATGGGTAAGCGTGCCCCAAGAAAGCACTCCGAGAGCCATCTGGTCCTTGCAAGGGAAACTTTCCCCAGGTATTGGCACTGCCAGGAATATGGACTCACTGTGGGGGAGGGGAGACCCAACTTTGACCAGGGAGCTGAGCACTCACTGGATTGTTAAGCAGAGTGTCTGTGTGGTAGCAGTCACAGGAAACCCTGAGAAGACCTTGAGAAGGAGGCAGGAACACAGGCGGGACACGGTTGGTGACATAAACCACTGGAAGGCTTGCTGGTGCAGAAGGAATTAGATGACTCTGAGAATAGTGACCCAGAACCAGTGTGGAGGGTGTGCAGTCCCGAGAAGCGGATGAGCTTTAGAGCTAGTCTGCCCCTGGGGCGTCTAGTGAAATTTTCCTCCAGCATTGCACCCACCCGCCAGTAATGACCATAAACAAGATTAAGGGACCAGTCTTCTTATCATTCTAGCCAGAAGAGATTTATCACTTTTGGCTTTCACCTGGAGGCCATGTGCTCTGTGAGCACAAGTAAACGTCCAGAGTGGGCTGTACTAACCCCCCCTCCAGTCTCTCCCTACACTCTGTCTATGTGGAACAGTCCTGCGCTGGAAGTATCCACCATCTTGTAGAGAGGCCTTTATTTTTTGGAGGACACTAAGACTTCAAGTTTCCAAGTTCCTGCTGCCAGTAACGTCAGCGCTGCTTTAGAGTTGCAATTGTTGTTGGCTGTCAAGTGCCGTCGAGTCTTTTCCAACTCATGGTGACCCTGTATAGGGTTTCCGAGGATCGCCTGGTAAGTTTGAACCACCGACCTTGCGATTCAAACCAACCTTGAGGTCAATTGCGTTTCCTAAGGTGCCACACTAGGCCTCCAGAGTCGCAATGTTGTTAAATGCCATCGAGTCAATTCTAACTGATAGCAACCCTGTAGAGGGTTTCTGAGGAGCAGCTAGTGGGTTTGAACTGCTGACCTCGTGGTTCACAGTCCAGTGCTGATCCTACAGCACCACATCAGGAATCCAGAGTTTCGATAGGAAGTGACTATTTCCTGACAGACCAGGGAGACAGCCAATCCAGGAAGTAATGCCACAAGCCATTTTGCACAAAGCATCATGGGGTAAATAGCACATGCCAGTCTTCTCCAACTGTTGTAATTTTCTCTTAGTCCTAGGAGCTAAGCTATTTCCTTAAACATCACTCTGCTCTCTTTATCTGGCAACGAACAGAGTGTGTAGACTACAGAGTATATCTCTGATATATGTTCATGTGTGTGGCAGGGCCTAAGAACGGAAACAAGTTTGGAGATCAGGATACCCAAAGCAGACATTCAATAAATGTTCAGCAGCTAAATAACTATTTATTGAGCACCTACTGGGTAGCAGGCTGCAAAACTATTGGGTAAAGGAAATCACCTGCAATTATATCTTACTGGAAAATAGAACAAGCAGCTTCGGGAAGTGGCTGTTATCACTCTGCTGTGCTTGGTGTGGAGGAGTGCAGATGATTATTGTCTGCATTCGTTTAGCCTCATTCAAAGCATCCTTCTGTGCCCATAGCTTCATCTATCTTTCTTCTGTTGCTTCCATATTTAAATTTCCTTTTCTGTTTGTTTTTGTTTTATTCTGTATTTTCCCATAAATTGCTTTATGTTCTTTCTGGGATATTATAGGACATAAACATCCATACTGTTATAAGGATCAGTGAAGAGTAGAAGTGTCAACAAAGCTTAGCAGCTTGTCTGATGTTACAGTGAAGGGAGGAGTGGGATCCACCCCACGGCCACCCTCCTATTGAGATGCCTGATCCCCTTCAGCAGAGCCTGACCTTCCCAAAGCACACTACTCTGGTAGCATGTTGTTGTCGCTAAGTGCCGTCGAGTCGGTTCCGACCCATAGCGACCCTGCATAGGATTTCCGAGGAGCAGCTGGTGAGCTTGAACTGTCGACCTTGAAGTTCAAATGGCTTTGAAATCTGGTTCATTAGCCCATAGCACCACACCAGGAATCCTGGTAGCATAGTGGTTACGAATCGGGCTGCAGAACCTTAAGGTCAGCAGTTCGAAACTACCAGCTGTTCCTTGGGAGAAAGAAAGATTTACAGCCTCAGAAACCCTGTACAGGGTCACTCTGAGTTGGAACCAACTCCACGGCATATAACCACTACCAACCACACATTGCAGCCTGGTGTTCGGGAAATACTGTGGCCTCCAAGGTCAGGACAACCTAGCTTTGAAGAGCAGCTTTTCCACTTGCTTGATAGCACTTGACAACAACAACAATTGTACCTCTAAGCAAGTTATCCAGACACTAAGCCTCAGATTTTCAATATCTAAAATACACCACATGAGAGCTACTCTGAGGGCTGTTAGGAGGATGAAACCATGGAGAATAATCAAGTCTCAACCAAAGGGGGCGCGTCGTGTCAGTGCTGGTGAGACACCGCTGCTCTGACCGCGTTCGTGTGTGCTCAACCAAAGGGGGC
>NW_006408716.1:4377300-4389307 GCF_000296735.1 Chrysochloris asiatica | reverse complement strand
GCTGGTGAGACACCGCTGCTCTGACCGCGTTCGTGTGTGCTCAACCAAAGGGGGCTCGTCGTGTCAGTGCTGGTGAGACACCGCTGCTCTGACCGTGTTCGTGTGTGTGTGTGTGTGTGTGTGTGTATAAAAAATGTCATGGAAACAGTACACTGTCATCTAGCCATGTAACTGGAATGCAGGAACAGAAGGGCCTGTACCACTATTGTATATGGGATACATTCCAGACTCCCTCTCAAGACCTGTGAGGTCTAGTATCCTCTGGGCCTCTGGCTGCCTCACTCTCTTCATCTTACACCCCCCTCCTCTTCATTATTACTCAACAGCCTCACCATCTGTGTTTCAGCTTCTCAAACACTCCTGGAACTTAACCCCAGACAAGGCACTCCAATATGGTTCCAGTCAATGAAAGTGTTTGCCTCTCCCTATTGAATGCTAGTTCTCTGTCAATGTGTGCTTGCAGCCACCTCTGTATTACCTTTAGTAAAACTTTACTCACATGGGATGTCAAAGACATTATCCGATGATTTCTACATTCCATTGGGTCAACTCTCTTTGGAGTGGGCACAAATATGGATCTCTTCCAATCAGTTAGGCAGATAGTTGTCTCCCAAATTTCTAGGTCGAGATGAGTGAGTACCTTCAGTGCTCCCTCACTTTCTTGAAAGATTTCAACTTTTATTCCATCAATTCCTGGTGCCTTGTTCTTTGCCAATTCCTTCAATGCATGTTAGACTTCTTTTTTCAGTATCATTGGCTCTTGATCATATGCTACCTTGAACATCAACCATTTTCTTTTGGTACAGTGACTCTGTGTATTCCTGCCATCTTCTTTTGATGCTTTCTGCACCATTCAATATTTTGCCCAGAGAGTCCTTCAATACCGAAAGTCAAGACATAAAGTTTTTCTTCAGTTCCTCCAGCTTGAGATGTGCTGAGCGTGTTCTTCCTTTTTGGTTTTCTGACTCCAGATCTTTGCATATATTGTTGTAATATTTGGCCTTGTCTACTCGAGATGACCTTTAAAATTTTCTGTTCAGCTCTTGTACCTCTTCATTTCTTCCATTTGCTTTAGCATTTCTACGCTGGACAGTATCTTTAATATCATATGTGAGTAAAGTTTTACTAACGTTAATACAGAAATGGCTGCAAGCATACATTGACAGAGAACTTCCAGAGGTTCAAGCAATATTCAGAAAAGGATATGGAATGAGGGATATCATTGCTGATGTCCGAAGGATCTTGGTTGAAAGCAGAGAATACCAGAAAGATGTTTACCTGTGCTTTATTGACTCACAAGGCTTTCAATTGTGTGGATCATGACAAGCTATGGACAACATTGTAAAGTATGAGTATTCCGGAACACTTAATTGTTCTCATGAGGAATCTGTACGTGCACCAAGAGGCACAAGTTAGAACAGAACATAGGAATACTGAATGGTTTAAAATTAAGAAAGGTTTGCAACAGGGTTGTACTCTTTCACCATACTTATTCTCCTGGATGCTGAGTAAATTATCTGCGAAACTGGGTTCTATGAAGAAAAAGGTGGCATCAGGATTGGAGGAAGACTCATTAACAACCTGTGATATGCAGATGGTACAATGTTGCTTGCTGAAAGTGAAGAGGACTTAATGTTTACTGATGAAGATCAAAAAAGACCACAGCCTTCAGTGTAGATTGCATCTCAAAGTGATTAAAACAAAAATCCTCACAATTGGACCAATACAGAACATTCTTATCAATGGAGAAATGATTGAAGTTGTCAAGGACTTCATTCTTCTTGAATCTACTGTCAACCCTCATGGAAACAGCAATCAGAACATCAAAGGACGTATTGCATTAGGCAAATCTGCTGCCCAAGACCTTTTTAAAGTGTTGAAGAGCAAAGACGTCAGTTTGAGGACTAAGGTGCACCTGACCCAAGCCACAGTATCTTCAATAACCTCATATGCATTCGAAAGCTGGACAATGAATATGGAAGACCGTAGAAAAATTGATGTTTTTGGGTTATGGTGTTGGAGGAGAATATATTGAAAGTACCATGGGTTGTGAGAAGAGCCAACAAATCTGTTTTGGAAGAATTGTAGCCTGAGTCCCCCTTGGAGGCCAGAATGGCCAAACTTCGTCTCTCATACTTTGGACATGTTGTCAGGAGGGACCAGTCACTGGAGAATGATATCATGTTTGGCAAGATGGAGGGTCAGAGGAAAAGAGGAAAACCCCTAACAAGATGGATTGATCAAGTGGCAGCATCAGTGGGCTCAAGTGTGGCAACAATAGTGAGGTTTGCCCAGGACCAGTCAGTGTTTCGTTCTTTTGTTCATCGGGTCGCTATGAGTCAGTACTGACTCGATGGCACCTACTAACTATGGCAACAACATTGAATGCCAAAGATCACTGGTAGCATGGTGGTTATGAGTAGGGCTGCTAACCTCAAGGTCAGCCGTTCAAAACTACCAGCGGTTCTGTGGGAGAAAGATGAGGCTTTCTGCTCCTGTAAAGATTTACAGCCTCGGAAACCCCAGTTAGGGTGGCTGTGAGTCTGAACCAACCCCACAGCATATCACCACCACCACCACCACTGAATGCCAACCATGCCAACAATCTTTGGCAAGATAGCTCCCTTTTTTATGCCTCAATTGAAATAACTATCTCATAGGGTTAATGTAAGGATTAAACACTGTCTCTATGCCCTAAGAATGCTCCCTGACAACATAGAACATGATACATGAATGTGAACTAGTGTAAGATTAATCGTCCTTCAAGCTTCTAGTCACCTGTTCACCTGTTCCACTGAGCACTTCCCTACTCTTCCATTTTAAGCTCCTCCTCTTGGAGTCCTGGTATGGTGCTTTAGCCTACTAACCACAAGGTCAGAAGTTCAAGCCCACAGCTGCTCCTTGGAAACCCTGTACATGGTCGCTATGAGTCAGACTGACTTGACAGCACTTCACAACAACAACAGCCTACCTGGTGTGGTGGTACTGGTGTACCACTAATTTGGTTCTAACTCACAGCAACACGATATAGGGTTTCTGTGCCTGTACATTTATATATATATTTTTTCTTTTCCTAGTTTTGTTTTAATGAACATCAAGATTTTACAGCTAGCGGTATTTACTAACTGTGGGTAAAGGCATGGATAGTTTGATGCTGGAATAGGAGAAGAGGATGGAAATGAATGTTACATTAATGTTACAATGGTTCAAGAGACTTTAGTAGTAGGTATATATTTTAAATAATTTTTCATATTTATTTTAAAATAACTTCAAACTTACAGAAAAATTGCACTTGCAAGGAAATCCTATACTGTATGCCCTCATCTAAGTTCTCCAGTGTGTTAACATTCTACCATATAGTTCTGTCTGCCCCCTCCCCCAATGTGCCAGTGTGTATCTACAAAGATCCAGACACTACCCTACATAGCTAAATGCAGTCATTCCAAAAAATCAACTATCTCACAAGACTACCATCCAATCCACAGGTCCTATTCAGAGTTATCAACTGTACCAGCTGTCTGTCTTTTTCCTTTCTGGTTCAGGATCCAATTCAGATTTTGAGTTACATTTAATTATATTTCTTTAGGCTTCTCAACCTAGAACAAGCCTTCAATCTTGTCCTGACTCTCAGGGTCTTGATAGTTTTGAAAAGTAAAACCTTTCATTTTGAAGGCTGTTCCTCAATCTGGGTCAAGGCTGTAAATTTTTATGTTTCTCCTGTGGAGCAACTAGTAGATTCGAACTGCTGACTTTTCAGTAAACAGCCCAATACGTAACCACTATGCTACCAGGGTTCCTTCCTTTTCAACAGAGCTTTTCCTAATACATTGTACTTCCACTGCATTGAATTGATCACAGCCTCTGTTTACATTGATTTGTATACTTGGAATGTCCACGTAGACAATGTCCAAATAGACTTGTGTGTAGATGGCAAGCTTACCAGTGTTGACCACCAACAGATACTTCTTGAATCAAATTTATAGAGGCACAGTGTGGTGAATCTGAGTAGAAGAGACTTGGGATATACATATTGAAGTTTGAAGACAAATTATTATGTATGTATGTATGTATGTTGTTGTTACGTGCCGTGGAGTCAGTTCCAACTCTTAGCAACCCTGAACAGGGTTTCTAAGGCTATAAATCTTTACGGGAGCAGAACGCCTCATCTTTCGCCTGTGGAACAGCTGGAAGTTTTGAGCTGCTGACCCTGAGGATAGCAGCCTGATTTGTAACCACTATACTACCAGAGAAGTGTTATAATCCCCACTGTAAGGTTTGTCTCCCATGCTACTCCAGTCTCAGGTTTATTCTGAGCACCGTGCTTGCTCCCAGACCCAGGCAAAGTGTCATCTGTGTTTTGGAATTAACTTTGGACATGTCAGTAGATAATGGTACTGATTGGGAGAGGGCACCAAGGTTTTGAAGAGGGTTTGTATTTGGGAAGAGCATTCCATCTGAGGTTGAGGGATACTTGAGTGGAGAGGCTGAGGCAGACCAAGTCTCTGATGGCTTCAAGTGGGGGTTGCCATCTGGGGAAGGGGCCCAGGGCTGCCACTGATCTGGGTTGTATCTTACAGGATCCTGGAGCTGCAGGACACCGGGGACCTCGATGTGCTTAAGCAGAAGTGGTGGCCGCACTCAGGCCGCTGTGACCTCACTAGCCACTCCAGTGCCCAGGCCGATGGCAAGTCACTCAAGCTGCACAGCTTTGCTGGGGTCTTCTGCATCCTGGCCATTGGCCTCCTGCTTGCCTGCCTGGTGGCTGCCCTAGAATTATGGTGGAACAGCAACCGGTGCCATCAGGAGACCCCTAAAGAGGTTTGTACATGGGTTCTGTGTCCCCCAAGTAGCTAAGAGGTGGGGAAGCCAGGACGGGCCAGTCTTCAGGGGGTTGTTCTCACTCCTAGTGTGTACTTGAGTCATGTTGTAGGAAACTGAAGCAGTGCTTTACATTGTGGGGTTGTGTTTTGTGTCTTGAAAACAGAAGAACAAATGTAGGGGATGTTTTCATGCTTGAAGAGAGTGCCAAGGTCCTGGCCATGGCCACTAAAGTCCTGTATTTATCTATAGAGCAGGTACCGAGTGGGCAGCACCAGAGAGCCCCTACCTGCCCTGCCCCGCCCATGTGCCTCCACCCTGACCTGGAGAGACCAGCTCTAGGGGTAAGATAGAAGCCGGTCCTTCCTGGTGCTTGTTGCTGTTCCTCCAGGGCTGGGGCTCTGCTCTTCTCAAGTGCCAGAGGGTCCCTGTCCCTTGTCCCCTTCTCCCCTCTCCCTCCTGCCAAGTAGTGCCCAGGCTTCTTTGCCCCTCCAGGGCAGGTCCAGTACAGGGACTGCTGGACTCTGTCCAAACCTCAAGTAGAGGAACCGCTATCCTCCCCACGGTGACCATTTTGCTCTTCAGCGCTTCCTTCTCTTCCGATTTGTGTTCTTCTTCCATCTCATTGTTTTGTTTTGTTTTGTTTTTGAAGTGAAGTCTTCTCCAAAGTCCCTTGGAGATAGTCCCTCTAAGAGAGGGCAGCAAGGTGCTCCTCAGCCAGACCCCAGGAGGACTGTCATTATAGAACCATTCAGAATTACGGCCCACTGCATAGTGGTTACAAATTCGGCTGCTCAAGGTCAGCCGTTCGAAACTACCAGCTGTTCCATGGGAGAAAGATGAGGCTTTCTGCTCCCGTAAAGATATACCGCCTCGGAAACCCTGTACAGGGTCGCTATGAGTTGGAACCGACTCCACGGCATATAACAACAACAACAACTGTAGGGTTGGTTGGTGCAAACAGATACAAATCTCAAACAAGCAGCATTGAAGCAACCTGCATTAGGCTGAAAGAGGGTGGAGTTCTACTGTGGCCTGGGTGACCTTGTGGGGTGCAATCCCACAGGGAAAGGCAGCCACTCTCCCCTGTAAAGTGTCCGCTCATACCTGGCACTGAGCTGTTTACCATCATATCTTCTCTCACTGCAATGGGTCTATTGCAAGTCTTAGCCCATTTGCAATATCCTGGGACAGCCACCTTCCCCTTCTGCCTTATGTGTACCTCATATAGGGGGATGTCTATCCTGGGTCACTCACAGCCTCTGGGGCTCTCTCATGCTCCCTGGACCACTAGAGGGAAGAAAGGAAGAGAGTTGGGGAAAATCCACTTAGAGGAAGAGTTAGTAGGTTTAGCCCAAGCTTCTTGGGCTCCTGAGAACTTTCTATAGTGAAAGTCACTGTATTTGTGTGTGTGTGGGAGGGAGGGGGGAGTAGACTGTGAATTCTGGCATGACGTTTAAATCAGCTTGGTCACAGTCAGTTCCTCCCCCAGGCTGTAGCCAGAGTCTCTCCCCTAGCTCTTACCACCTGTGTCCCATATGCACAAAAGCATCAATGGGTAGACAAGGTGGTCACAACTAGCAAGACCAGGGAGGGCAGATAACATATGTGCATGGTCTCCACTGCCCAGTTTTTGCCTCCCCTCTCCAAGACTGCAGCTTGATTTTTCTCATGCAAATGACTTGAGAGTCAGAGAAGAGGTTTTCAGGTGGGAGAACACCATACTGTCATAAAAGCAAGTCCGGGGGATCCAAGACTCGACCCTATAGAACATCCTCTGCATGGCAACTCAGGAGAATGGCATTCCTTCTTCTAATGTAGAAGTTACAAGTCCCCTTCTAGATATGTTCCTTCGTAGCCCACAGGTCCAGACATGAAAGCCCAGACTTCATTGTCATGTTAAGTACCATTGAGTTACGTTCCAACTCTGCGACCCTGTGTAGGGTTTCTGAGGAGCAACTGGTGAGCTTGGATACCAACCTTGCAGTTCAAACTGACCTTGCAGTCCAGCACATTAACCCATTGTGCCACACCAGGACTCCAATTTTCATGGCGTTGTTGTTGTTAAGTGCCGTGCCGTCGAGTCAGTTCCGACCCTTAGCGACCTTGTACAGGGTTTCCGAGGCTGTACATCTTTACAGGAGCAGATAGCCTTTTCTTTCTCCTGCAGAACATCTGGTAGTTTCAAACTGCTGACTTTGAGGTTTGGAGCCCGATTCGTAACCACTACACTACCAGAGCGCCTTAATTGTCCTGGTAGGAGGAAGGAAAAAGCGATTTATTTTACAAAATTGGTTCATGTGCTTGAGGTTACTAGCAAGTCCAAAATCTGTAGACTAAAAACTCAGTTTTGTGTCCAAAATCTGTAGGGCAGGTGGCAGGCTGGAAACTTTCATTTACAGTCTATTTACAGTCTTGATTAAGAATCTGTTCTCCTTCAGGAAACCTCAGTTATTGCTCTTAGGGACTCCAACTGATTGGCTGAGACCCACTCACATTATGGAGAGTAATTGCTGTACTTAGTGTCAGCTAATTGTAAATGCTAGTCCCATCAACAAAATAACTGCAGACCAACAGCTAGACCAGTGTTTGATCCAAAAAAAAGGCACCATAGCCAGAGACACCTAAAAATTAAGGCAGACTGGTTGTTGGAGAGACAAAGATAGGAATGCAGAGGTGAAAAGAGGAAAATGGAGACCACGAAATGCCTAGCAGTAAGGAGTGGCCCCCTGCTTCCCAGTGGAAACGTCTCATCTTTATTTGTGTCCTCTGCAAAAGCCCAGCATGTTAGGTTGTTGTTGTTATTGTTAAGTGCCGTGGATTCAATTCTAACTCACAGCAATCCTGTTTAGGGTCCAAGGAGCGACTGATGAGTTTGAACTGCCAACCTCATGGTACAAATGTACTGATCTTACAGCGCCACACCAGACTTCCATTATCTTAGATATGTGAGAGTAAATAAGAGGGGACTTCAGTACATTTATGGAAAGAGTCTACTATGTTTCCATTCCGTTTTTATCTATGAAGTTTTTGAAGCCCCCTAATGTGGTGCCTTAGGACAAACACTCGACCTCAGGGTCGGTTTGAACTGCAAGGTTGGTGGTTCAAACTCACCAGCCACTCCTCAGAAACCCTATACAGGGTCGTTATGAATCAGGACCAACTTGACACACACAACAACAACAACAAATGTGGCACTGCAGGATAATGTACTGGACTGCAAGATCTGTTCTAACCAGAAGATCAGTGGTTCAAACCCACCAGCTTCTCCTAGGAGACCCTATAAAGGAGTAGCTGTGAGTCAGAACTGACCCCACAACACTTAACAACAAGTGATTCCCGCTGTGTGGCGCTGTAGGGTAAGCACTCCACCACAAGGTCGGTTTGAGCCTCAAGGTCTGTGGTTCAAACTCACTAGCTGCTCCTCGAAAACCCTACACAGGGTTGCTATGGGTTGAAACCAACTCAACAGCACTTAACAATAACAAAGTAACTCCTGGTATGGTGCTCTAGGATAAGCACAAGGTCACAAACCACCAACTGTTTCTTGGAAACCATATGTGGGGTAGTTATGAGTCAGAACTTACTCAATGGCATTTCACAGCAACAATAGTAGATTGGTTCTAACTGGAAACTTGCTGCCAACCACTTCAGACTGGGAATGAGGACTGATGAGAGGCAGGTAGGAAACTGCACTTTAGACTCTTCAGGCTGCTCACCTGAAAGGACCTGGCCTGCCTTCCCTTTAGCACCTTTTGTGTAGCTGAGAAGGTTGCCATGGTGAATGAAGGAAACATTCCATCTTTTCCTATTTTTATGGGTTTCTGATTTTCACTGACATTTCCTTCGTTCCTCCCTCCCTTCGTCTTCCCTCTCTCCCATCTCTTCTCTTTTCTCCTTTAATAAGCTTATACAGCACAGCCCAGTCCCCAAGAACCTTACCACCAGTCACGTGGGCAGAAGTGATCAAGCCCAAGCAGGCTCTGTACTGCCAATCAGGCTGTCTTGAGTGGTTGGTGGAAAGTGCATAAGACATCCCAGCCAACCAGGGAATGGTGGGCTCATCCAGATGAGAATGCTCCTTTGTGAAAATTCCTTAGGGCTGGGGTTGTTAGAACTGAGTGTTGAAGGATTGATGCAAATCACACAGCTGGAGAGAAGATTGGAATTGAGTTTCTAGCCAACAGCACAGAGGTTAAATAAACCAGGACAATTCCAGGAGCTCTGGGGGTTGCAGTGTGGGCATCAGGTAGAAGATGTGAGTCAAAGACACTAGAAGGTGAGGCAGGATGTTGTTGTTGAGTGGTCTCAAGTCAGTTCCAACTCATGGAGACCCTGTATTGGGTTTCCAAGGAGTAGCTGGTGAGTTTCAACCACCAACTTTGCAGTTTAAACCAACCTTGTGGTCCAGTATTTGCCCTACAGCACCACACTAGGACTCCTCTTGTAGGGATGGATACTAGGAAAGAGGTTGAAATGATGGCATTTTACAAGCAGATCTTTAAAGTCTTCGAAGAATCATGATGGTGTTTTATCCAGAACTGCTTTGTGCTCTGGTTGCCCATGTTTTATGGAGAAGCACTTGCAATTAGGTGAGTGTGTCTAGTTAATCTCAGAATGTTTCATTTTGGGACCTCGGCCATATTTCGTAAGCTTCGGGGGCCTGTCTTTGATGGAGTCCCAGTTGTGTTTAATGGCTCACGCTGGATCTCTTCAGAGTATGGATGCTTGTAGCCACCTATTTAAGGAGGCGTAGTAATGTGCTTTCAATCCCTTAATATTCATGTGGTTTTGAGCTCATATTTTTTCTGAGGAATCAGGCGATTATGTAGTTAACCAATGCAGGTGAGTGCACGGAGCTCTGGGGTTGCAATAAAGAACCAGCGGCTAAATTTATGGGGTAAGTGGAGCCATTGCTCTGGGAATAAAATATTCATGAAATAAAGATGAGGACTGCACAAATGGGAGAGGACACGAGGAGTGAGGGATGAATCATCTGTCACTGGGGTGGGAACTAGGAATTAATATTGCTTCCTGCCTGGCTGGCTTATGTCAACCCCAGCCTCCATGGCAAACAGGAGCTGATCAGAGATCAGGCAAATGAGCAGTAGGCTGCAGAATGGCAGGCCATCTGTTGTGGTCATTGGGCTGGCTTCTGTCTGTATGTCCCCACAACACATTCTTGCCTTCCAGGGAAACTTCCATCCCAGGGAAACTCCCTTTTAGTCTACTCCCCTCCCCGTGTCCACTCCTATGAGGCCTTCTTCAACTCCACATTAGGTATTCTCTTCATTTATATCACTCTTATGATGTTTCCCATGATTCGTGCTAGGTGAATAGTGGTCAAGAGGCGACCTGATGACAGATAGTAAGGAATGTGGGTTGAAGACAAGTCAACTCTTAGGCTCTCTTCCTGACAAGCTACATACTCTCTTAACTCTTTCGAAAACACTAGAGGAAGGCATCCTTCTCCTGTGAGAATTGTGACTCAGAAGTAGCAGGGGGAAGGTCTAGAGTAGAACAACATGGCCGCTTCTAGAACTGCTTTGTGTCCTCCTCCATCAACAGAAGCCTTCCAGAGTAGGCTTTCCTGAGGACTCTGGACCTTGGACTTTCCAGTGAGTGTGTGCATGAAGTTCCTGTCCACTGGCTAGTAATTTACATTCTCCGAATCCCAATTTCGCTCTTCTGTGGAACACAGCCTGATCTGACAGCTAAACACAGCTGAGATCACATGCCTTGGTATTAGGATTGGTTAGTAAGCATGTGCTTCAACCCTTAGCCCAAGCCCTTCCTGTCTGAGGGAGCTAAATAGTCATCATAAACCAACATGTATCTCAAAATCAGATCAGGCAGGGCTTGATGGCGGCTAGGGTGGAGGGGCAGTGAAGTTCGTCGTCATCAATAACACAGAATACCTGGCAAAGCAGATCTAGGGCAGAACTCCAAAACTCGGACCCACAGAGATAGGAATATTTTAAACGTTTGAAGGCTTATAGCTTGTGGAGTTTGGAGCTGAAGTAAAAGATCATGTACTTTTGAATCTGCCGGGCTGGGCACGGAGGCCTGAGCCGACATCCTGGTCGAGACCAAGCGGAAAGAGGAAACAGGGGGAGCAAAAACACCACGGAGACAACGCCGTGGGAACCTTGGGACAAAGGTGGACAATATCTTTGTCAGTTTTGCTTTGTTCTGATTTTCTTTCTTTCTTTGGTATCTGGTCATTGGCATGCCCACTGTTTGCCCACCTCCATTCTGGTGAGTAGAGGGAGAGCCTGAGCCATGTGGCCACACCCCAGCCTCACCGCTGGTGGGTTCTTCTGCCATGCATGCACACAGATACTCAGCCCAAGCGGAGGCCCTGAACTTTTATTATCTGTTTCTTTTTTGTTCTGTTTTTTTTTTCTATCACGAGAGAGAGAAGGAGAGGGCTGAAGGGAGAGAAAGAGTTTAAAGGCAAAACAGGCCAAAGGTTGGATTGGAGCCTGAGGTATAGCATAACAACCAACACTGGCAACTTGGAATCTCTCAGGCAGCTTTGAAGGCAAGAACTTGAATAGAGGACATTAAAGTCATAGATTAAGCTACAGTTTTTTGTTTGTTTTTTTCCCCTTCTTTTTCTTCTCTCCCTCCTGTCTCTTTTCTGCAGATTAGAGACTGCAGTATTCAGTCTTGGTTTTGTTGGTGCTGCTTTTTAGTCTTTTCTTTCTTTCTTTCTTTCTTTCTCTCATTCTGCCCCACCCCCACCCCCACTGGTGTTGTTTTCCTGTTATATGCCCACCCTTTCTGCCTTTGGAGAACTCTTTGTCTCCCTATATTACACAAGAAAACTCAGCAACTGCTGCCATCTAGCCAAGCTACAATCACACTCTATAATACACCAAAACCCAGGCAAGAACCAATACCAGCTGCCATATACCAGGGACACAGACAACACCTGTGAAAGTTACTCTGCGTTAAGCAATAAGAAGAGTGAAAAGGGAAGCCCACATCGTGATCACATCTTCCTGGAAGCAATCAGAAAGCATAAA
Source organism: Chrysochloris asiatica (assembly GCF_000296735.1). Lineage (NCBI taxonomy): Eukaryota > Metazoa > Chordata > Mammalia > Afrosoricida > Chrysochloridae > Chrysochloris > Chrysochloris asiatica. Next base: position 4,377,458 of record NW_006408716.1, on the reverse strand, counting down.
AAATTACCAAAACACATACTCAATTAAGTATTAAGGCCACAGGTAAACATTAAACATGTCCAAGAAGCAAAGGCAGATGACCATATCAGCCCATGTCCAGAAACAAGATAAAATGTCTGAGACAAATGACCTAGAAGTAGACCTGGACTCCATTCTGG
>NW_006408716.1:4362124-4365545 GCF_000296735.1 Chrysochloris asiatica | reverse complement strand
CCCTAGGGTTTCCAAGGCTATAAATCTTTACAGGAGTAAGCTGTCACATCTTTCTCCTGTGGAGTGTATGGTAAGATTGAACCACCAACCTGTTGGTCAGCAGTCGAGTGCTTAATCACTACACCACACACTCTCTTTTTCTCATTGCCAAATGATTCCTTAAAGTCCTAAAAGGAAAGTGTTGTTGTTAAGAGCTGCTGCGTTGGTTTCAACTCATAGCAACCCAGTATAGGGTTTCTGAGGAGCAGCTGGTGAGTTTGAACTGCCGACCTTGTGGTTCAAATCTACCTTGTGGTCCTGTGCTTATCCAACAGCACCACAAGGAGGAAAACACAAGATTATGCAACTGATCAGTGGCTCCGATGAATTTCTGGACCACTTGGCCATGACTATTCCTTTTATGGAAACACAATATAGCTCTCCCAGCAAAGGTGCCTAGGCTGCCATGATTTCGTAAGATTTGCTGGCTGTTCTACAATCGTAATGGGGAAGGAGGGACCGAGATGGAAGGGAAGGCTATGAATTAAGCCCAAAACGTATCTAAAATTCACTCAATCTATTCAAGCTTCCAGACTCTTTGGTGCCACTCTTGTTCTCGTCAGATGGTTTGAAATGAAAATGGTCTAGGGATAAAGCTATACACCAAAAGTCATAGTGGCCAGTTCCAATGATGCAGGCTTTCTCAGCTTATCAGAACTAAAAGTGTCAGGAGAAGAGTAGAGATGCAGAATGCAGTGGGCAGGGGGCAGGGTTCGTTCAGAAGGCTGCACGGTAGGGCCTAGGAGAATGGCTGTGAAGCAACAAGTTTCCTGAGGCACTATCACTGTAATGGAGGAAACACCAACCACTCTCTGCCTCCTTCTTTAGGACCCACATTCTTTCCTACTGGCCTCACTTGGACCACTCTCCTGCCTCTTGCTAAAGGTGGGCAAGGTGACTGCCAAAATGTTACACAGGGTGGAAGATTCCTCAAAAGCAAATGACTTAAGGTTTCTTAAAAACAAAACGAAAAATCATTGTCCTCAATACAGGGTTTCTGAGGCTATAAATCTTTGCAGGAGCAGAAAGCCTCATCTTTATCCCTCGGAGCAGCTGGTGAATTTGAACTACAGACCTTGTGGTTAGCAGTCTAGTGCGTAAACAGAATTGATGCTTTTGGTGGTGGTGTTAGGGGCCACTGAGTTGGTTTCAACTCATAGCCAACTTATGCACAATAGAATTAAACTCTGCCCGGTCCTGTGCGATCCTCACAATCATTGTTACACTTGTGCCCACGGCTGCTGCCACTGTGCCAACTCATCTTATTGGGAACCTTCCTCTTTGTTTGTTGACCTTCTACTTTACCAAGCATGATGTCCCTCTCCACGGACTTGTCCCTCCTGACAAGATGTCCAACATATGAGAGATGATCTTGCTATCCTGACTCCGAAGGAGTATTCTGGCTGTATTTCTTCTAGCACAGATTTGTGAGTTCTTCTGGAAGTCCATGATACTTCCAATAGTCTTCTCCAACACCACAATTGAAATGCATCAGTTCATCTGAAGAGTTCCTTAGTCACTGTCCAACTGTCAACTGCATATGAAGCGATTGAAAATAGCCTTGGATCAGGCGCACCTTAGTCCTCAAACTGATATCTTTACTCTGAACGCTTTAAAGAGGTCTTGTGCAGCAACTATGTCTGATGCAGCAAATTGTTTGATTTCTTGACTGTGTCTTTTATCATGATGTCCTTTATATTGAGGTGCAGCCCATACTGAAGGCCGTGGTCTTTCATCATCATTAGTAAGTATATTAAGTCCTCGTCACTTTCAGCAAGTAGAGATTTATCATCTGCATATCACAGGTTATTAATGAGTCTTCCCCTAATCCTGATACTATGTTCTTCATATAATCCAGTTTCTCCGATTACTTTCTCAACATGCAGACTGAATAAGTATGGTGGAGAACATGACCCTGATGCACAACTTTCCTGATTTTAAACCATGCAGTGTCCCCTTGTTCAGTTTGAACGGCTGCCTCTTGGTTTATGTACAGGTTCCTCATGAGCACAATAAGTATTTTGGAACACCCATTCTGCAGTGTTGTCAATAGTGTGTCATGGTCCACACAGTCAAAAGCCTCTGCTTAGTCAGTAAAACACAGGTATTTCACCATACTTACTCAATCTTTTTTGCTGAGCAAATATTCAACAACTTAGACCATATGAAGAATGTGGTATCAGGATTGGAAGAAGACTCATTAATAACTTGCTATATGCAGGTGCTATAACCTTGCTTGCTGAAAGTGAAGAGGACTTAAAATATTTCCTGATGAAGATCAGAGACCACAGCCTTTGGTATGGGTTACGCCTCAATATAAAGAAAACAAAAATCCTCACCACTGGACCAATAAATGCCATCATAGTAAATGGAGAAAAGATTGACGTTGTCAAACACTTCAGTTTGCTTGTATCTACCACCAACCCTCAAGGAAACAGCAGGGAAGAAATCAAACAATGTATTGCATTAGGCATATATGCTGCACAAGACCTCTTTAAAGTGTTCAAGAGCAAAGATGTCAGTTTGAGAACTAAAATACACTTGCTCCAAGCCATGGTATTTTCAGTAGTCTCATATGCATGTGAAAGTTAGACAGTGAATCAGGATGACAGTAGGAAAATGGATACATTTGAGTTATGGTATTGGAGAAGAATATTAAAACTCCCATGGACTGCCACAAAAACAAACAAATCGGTGTTGGAAGAAGTACAACCAGAATGCTCCTTAGAAGCTAAGATGGCCAGACTTTGTCTCTCATACTTTGGATATATTATCAGGAGGGACCCGTCCTTGGAAAAGGACATCATGCTTGGTAAAGTGAAGGGACAGTGAGAAAATGGAGACCCCCAGTGAGATGAATTGGCACAGTGGCAGCAACACTCGCAGCAATTGTGAGGGTAATACAGGACTGACTGGTACATCGCTCTGCTGTCGATAGGGTGCTATGAGCCAGAACCCACTTGACAGCATCTGACAACAACAACAAAACTTCTTTCTAATTCTCTCTGTTTCAGTCAAGATCCATCTGATATCAGCAAGAATATCCCTCATTCCACATCCTCATCTCAAATCTGCTTTGAACCTCTGGTAGTTCCCTAATGTCCTTTGACAGCCATTACAAAATTATTTTTAGCAAAATTTGACTTGCATGTAATTTTACTGGTATTGTCCTATATTATCCACATTTTATTGGGTCACCACCCTTTGGAATGGGCACAAATATGGATCTCTTCAAATCAGTTGACCAAGTAGTTTTCGTCCATATTTCTTGGCATATATGAGGGCCTCAAGTTTGTTGAAAGATTTTAATTTGTATTCCATTAATTCCCAGAGATTTGTTCTTTGTCAGTGAATTCAGTGCACCTTGAACTTCTTCCTTCAG
>NW_006408716.1:4353467-4362024 GCF_000296735.1 Chrysochloris asiatica | reverse complement strand
GGAATAGTCAGAAACATCACCATAGAAAAGCTTGTAAGTCCGTCTTCTGCCTATAACTGATTGGAATACCTAAAATGGGGCTAAGCCGTGTCCAGTGAAGGAGGCTTCCTGCGGAGCCTCTGCAATACATAAGACTATAAGTAGAAGCCTGAACCACATCCAGATCTCCAGAGATGGGAAATTTCCACTTGAAAGGACCAGCAGACCAGCCTGGAGCGGCTAGTAGAACAGAAGATACTTCTTGAAAGAAAGACCTACAGGAAAAATACAAAACAATAGAGGCAGACGGACTGTTACTACAAGAACAAATAAGTTGCTTGCCCAGGAAACAGCAAGGCAAATGGTCAGGTCCCCTCAGTGCAAAACCCCTTCCAAGACTTAAGACTCGATGGGAATACACGCTCTGATTGTTGACCATGCTCGTCACCGATAAGGTGAAGTTAGGAAAAACAGCAATGAAGCGGCAAGCTAAGCCCTACAATGTGGAGAGTGAAGCATTCAGCTGATAAGAAGAGAGGGCATATGCATAAGAAAACCCACACTTGGAGATAATACCCACTTGACCTGGCTTCAATGACTGGATGATCAGAGCTCAACCAGAATAAGAAAGAAGAGGAAAAAAAGAGCAATCTGATACAATTTGATGAACTTGACCTACACCTATGAATGCAGTAGCTCGAAAGAGGGAACAAATCCTTACAGCAAGAATCATTCCCACCCCCTCCACACAGAGTAGACAGGGATGGGCAACTTGGACACTGTTTACCCAAAATGGGGCGGGGGCGGGAGAGGCTACAAAGGCAAGAAGTGACTGGCTTACAAGCTTTCAAGAGGAAGCTAGAGCCATAGGGCCAGGAGGAAGGCAGAATCTCTAGTGAATAGTATCCAATCTGCAGGGCGGGGCTGATGAAATGAAATGCAGATGGGTCTCTTGTGATGCAATAGTGAATAACTATCATCAGGACTGATTGTGAGGGTTGGAAATGTAAAGGTAGACGTTTTATAACAAGGAAGGGAGTGATTAACTTTCCAGTCTAGGATCAGTGGTCCCTAGGACCATTAATGGAGAAGAGCGGAGTATAGGACCCTACCCAGAGAAGCAGTGATGCCTGAGATGGAGGAAGAGATGATGACATGGAAAGATGGAGCAGCTGGGGACTTTAGAACCAGAGGGAGAGGGACTGTGTGCTGAAGACTTGCAGGGTATACCCTTTGGTTGGTTGATGATGCATGGAGGGGATTGTAAGCATGGCAGTGAACGATATATGAAAGAATGAATGTAATACTAATGTTCTCCCATGTAAACTATCACATAATTCACAATAAAACATTAAAAAAAAAAATCAGATCAGACAGCATCCGCTTTCACTCTGGGCCTCTTCTCTTGAGCAGGTCCCACATACAAGTATGATTTACATTACCATTGATTGTTTACCTGCCTGTTTACCTGATTCACATCAGCCCTGGCTTCCTCCTCTCTCTTTTTCCATCACTTTGCCGGTCTCTGGAACAGTGGATCTCTCATTAAGGCTGATGAATATAACTAAGTATTGAGACTATTGAGCACCTTCTATGTGTCAGGAACCAAGATGGATACTTTATCAAAAACATCAGCTCATCTGATAGTAGATGCTCGAAGTGTTTATCAAATGAATGGACCTTTATAGTTACCTATAAAGAAAACATTATTAATGTTAAATTGTGCACTTATTACATCTGAATCAATGACTTTGAACTCTGGCTAAACATCAGAAGTGATTAATTCTGGAGCTTGTTAGAAATACAGCTGTTTAGTTCAATTTGAACAACTATTAACTTCTAAAATTTCTGCACGTGCTTCTGATAGCCTGTCAGGGAGGAAACCATTGGTCTATACACTCTTTCCAAGGTGAAACTGAAAATGTGCTGCTTGGTATGTCACTGCTGTTGTCGGTAAGTGCTGTCATATTAGTTCGGACTCAAAGCAACCCTGTATAGGGTTTCCAAGGCTGGTGGGGTCATCAATGTGCGGTTCGCCCTCCAGTACTTCATCTGTAGAGCCAAGGCACTCCCTTTGTACAAGTTTTCATGCTTGGCCTAGTCAAGAATAGGAGTTTGGAACCTTTAGGTGAGATTTCTGACCTTGACATCCTACTGACTAGATTGTGTAAGCTTCAGTGAGTCTCTTCATCTCAAGCCTTGGTCTACCCCTCTGTGCCCCCGCTTTCACTACATGGGCCATGAGGGGGCCTTTATATACCATCTGTGAATGGACAGATGCCCTGATCAATTGCCCATCAACTCCTGAGACCACATACATCCTTGACTTAATATTCCTTACCCAAACATTACTCTCAGATCCCCAACCCAGAACCTGTCTTCAGAGCAACACCTAAGACAATACTGACTGTATTTCTCTCAGATGTTTGGTCTCACTGACCACCTGGTTAATCTCTGTGGTAACAGATTGTCCCAATCAATTGGGAAGTCCCTTGTCCCCAGTTTTGTTGCTGCCCAATTTGAAGTAGGAGTCATTGGATTCCCAACAAAATAAGTTCTAACAAGTCCCACTTGTCCCAGGTTGTTACATAGAAGATAGTTTAGTTAATCACCGTTTTCCAGTACACTATTATTTCCACATTGGTGAACAGCGACTTAATTACAGAACTTTATCTCTCTGCAAGACAATGCCTCTGAGAGATTCCCCAGTAACCTCTACTGGTGCGTTTGTTTTCATATTTAATATGGAGTGAGAAATGAAGAGCTGGAACTCAGCCAAATTCATGGTGAACATAGTCTGTGAGTTTTATGTTCTAGTCAGAGGTGTTTGACTTGGTCAGTTACCTACAGTAAATTAATAAAGGCAGGAGCAAGATTCTGAGTCTCTGTTCACAACTGTCATTACCTAGCTGAAAATCAAGCCCTTGAAATAATGAGGATGTAACTGAAGCTGTTCATGTAAAAAAAAGCCCATTATTTAAATTTGCATAACATAATAGAAGGCACCATTTTGTCAAAAATACAGATAATTATTCAAATAACTCCTGCCTCTTTCTTTCCTTGAGTGGCTGATTACGCCTGCCTCTTTTTGGCCAGAGATGCAGACATGACTTTGCATGTGATAAGTCGGTGGTCCATGGTGATATAAAAAGACAGTGCTTCCAGAGTTTACAGACAAGATAGTCCAGTGTCCCTTTCTCTGCACTTCAGTGCTGGGCAGGCAGTGCAGAGCACATGTCATGAGATGAAGACATGGGCTGCATTTGTTTTTTACAAAGGATAGGCAGTGTACTCATTTTCTTGTTCCATTATATAGACAAATCCCAGGATTCATCTTAGGACTGGAGCTACAAAGAGGGAAATTGGAATAGAATGCAGCCCAGCGGATACAGGCAGGATGATTTTCTGAAGACTACTTGAGGTGGGCAGCTCTCCATAGAAAGTTTGTTAAATTGGTATGGACAGTTCTCCATGTCCTGAGATGAAGAAGTTAACTCAGCAGTGGGGTCCCACTGCAGTCTTTACTGTAACTGCTTCATTCATCTTCAATTTGAGGCAGGAAAAATTGAATCTAAGGAACTATTCATTCAAGCTGTTCCTTCAGAAATACTGACCATAAGACAATTCAGTTGTCTCCACATCCACATCCTGAGATCATCTTTATCCTGTTATTGTTGTTAAGTACTGTTGAGTCAGTTCCAACCCATAGCAATCTTGTATAGGGTTTCCGAGAAGCTAATGGTGAGTTTGAACTGCTGACCTTACTGTTGAAACTGATTTTGCAGCGCCACACCAAGACTCCGATCTTTATCCTAGATGCTTTGATATTGCCTGCATATTTTGTCAGATGAATGTCTGTGCCCTGGTGATGGTGTTAGCTGATATATAGTTGGTCCCCAACTCACAGTAGCCCCATGCACAATGGAAGAAAGGTTTCCTGGACCTGTGCCATTCCCACAGTTGGTCATGGATTCATTGGCTGATTTTTGGAAGCAGATCACCAGTCTATATCCTACCCTGAAAGCTCTCTGAGTCCTGTTCGGCTTTATAGCAACACATAAGTCTCCACTGAAGTATGGGTGGTGGCTGCATTTGAGATGCCTGGGCCAGGAATTATGCATGAGTTTCAGACATAGAAGGCACAATTTCTACTACTGAACCACCGCTGCCCCTTTCCCGTGTCCTTACCAATTAGTAAAGGCTCCCTAGAACCAGTTCTTCCCCAGTGAAGACATGCATCGCAGAAACTCCCTTGCTCACATTTTTTTCCAGAGGAATTTGTATTGGTTGGTCTTTCCCGGGAACTTAGGTAGGTAGGTAAAAACCATGAGTCTGGCCTACACACCAAGGATCCTGAGGAAAATGACCAGGTCCTCACCTTCTGGCTACCAGAATACAGAGTGGCCCCAACTGTAGCCAAGGTAATCCCCTCGCAATTCAAATTCAAGTTGCAAATTCAGACTGAAGCTGAAGAAAATGAAAACAAGTCCACAAGGGATATGACCATGACCATATCCCACAGAAAGTTAGAGACCATCTCAAGAGCACGTTTGATTCATTAAACACTAATGGTCAAAGACCAGAAGAGTTGTGGGATGACATTAAAAACATCCTACTGGAAAAAAAGCAAAAGGTCATTAAAAAGTAAGGAAAGAAAGAAAAGATCAAAATGGATGTCAGAAGACACTGTGAAACTTGCTCTCCAGTGTAGAGATGTTAAAGCAAATGGAAGAAATGAGGAAATCAAAGAACTCAACAGAAAATGTCAAAGGGCAGTTCAAGAAGACAAAGTCAAGTATTGTAAATAAATATGCAAAGACTTGAACTTAGAAAACCAAAAGGGAAGAACATGCTCAGCATTCCTCAAGTTGAAAGAACTGAAGAAAAAAGTCAAGCCTTGGCTTACAATATTAAAGTATTCTCTGGGAAAAAGTGCTGAATGATGCAGAAAGCATCAAAAGATGAAAGGTATACACAGAGTCATTGTATAAAAATAAAAAGTCCACGTTCAACCATTTCATGAGGTAGCATATGATCAAGAACCTATGGTACTGAGGGAAGAAACCTAAGTTGCACTGAAGGTATTGGTAACAAAACAAAATAACACAAAACAACAACAACAACAACAAAAGCATGAGGCTCCAGGAATAGATGGAATACAAATTAAAATCTTTTAACACATTGAAGCGGCATTGGAGGTTGACACTCATCTATGCCAAGAAAATTTGGAAAGACAGCTACCAGACCAACTGATTGGAGGAGATCCATATTTGTGCCCATTTCAATGAGAAGTGACCCAATGGAATGTGAAAATCTTCTAACATCATTCATACTAAATGCAAGTAAAATTTCATTGAAGATAATTCCAAAATGGATGCAACAGTACATTGACAGGGAACGGCCAGAAACTCATCCAGATTCAGAAGACATGAACTAGGGATTCGATTGCTGCCATCAGATGAACCGTGGCTGAAAGCAGAAAATACCAAAAAGATACTTGCTTGTGCTCTATTGACTATGAAAAATCTTTCAACTGTATGGATCATGACAAGCTATGAATAACATTGCAAAATATGGGTAATCTAAAACAGTTGATTGTGCTCATGAGAAACCTGTCTGTAGACCAAGAGGCAGTTATTTGAACAAAACAAGAGTTTATTGAATGGTTTAAAATCAGGAAAGTTGTGAAGCAGGATTATATTCTTTCACCATACTTATTCTATTTGTATGCAGAGCAGATAATCCAAGATGGATTCTGTGAAGAAGAGTGTGGCATCAAGATTGGAGAAGGATTCATTAGCAACCTACAATATGTAGATGATGCAGTCTTGCCTGCTGAAAGTGAAGAGGACTTAAAGTTATTACTGATGGAGATCAAAAACCACAACCTTCAATATGGATTGCAACTCAGTGTAAAGAAAACAAAAATCCTTACCACTGGACTGATAAATAACATAATGATAAATGGAGAAAAGATTGAAGTTGTCCAAAATTTCATTTTGTTTGGATCCACTATCAACACTCATGGAATCATCAGTCAAGAAAGCAAGCAACGTATTGCATTAGGTAAATCTGCTGCACAAGACCTCTTGAAAGTGTTTAAGAGCAAAGTGGTCATTTTGAGGACTAAAGTGTACCTGACCCTAACTATGTATTTTCAGTAGCCTCATATGCCTGTGAAAGTTGGGCAATGAATAAGGAAGACTGTAGAAGAATGGATGCATTTGAATTGTGGTGCTGGAGAAGAATATTTAAACTACCATGGAATGCCAGAAGAACACATACAAATCTGTGTTGGAAAAAGTACAGCCAGCATGCTTCCTAGAAGCCAGGATGGTAAGACTTCATCTCTCATATTTTGGACATCATGTCAGGAAGGACCAGTCCCTGGAGAAGGATATTGTGTTTAGTAAAGTGGAGGATCAGCAAAAAATGAGAAGATCCCCAATGAGATGGACTGACTCGGTGGCGGCAGCTCAAGCAGAGCATCAATTGTGAGAATGGTGCAGGACGGAAATCTGTCGTGCACAGGGTCTCTATGAATTTATGATTTGATGAAATTTAACAATAACAATCCCCATTCAAATGAATTCACTCCTAAACTTTATTTCTTTGCACTGCCACCCCCATTACTACTGAGTTGATTCTAACCTATAGGCCAGAGTAGGGCTACTCCCTAGGGTTTCCAAGGCTATAAATCTTTACAGGAGTAAGCTGTCACATCTTTCTCCTGTGGAGTGTATGGTAAGATTGAACCACCAACCTGTTGGTCAGCAGTCGAGTGCTTAATCACTACACCACACACTCTCTTTTTCTCATTGCCAAATGATTCCTTAAAGTCCTAAAAGGAAAGTGTTGTTGTTAAGAGCTGCTGCGTTGGTTTCAACTCATAGCAACCCAGTATAGGGTTTCTGAGGAGCAGCTGGTGAGTTTGAACTGCCGACCTTGTGGTTCAAATCTACCTTGTGGTCCTGTGCTTATCCAACAGCACCACAAGGAGGAAAACACAAGATTATGCAACTGATCAGTGGCTCCGATGAATTTCTGGACCACTTGGCCATGACTATTCCTTTTATGGAAACACAATATAGCTCTCCCAGCAAAGGTGCCTAGGCTGCCATGATTTCGTAAGATTTGCTGGCTGTTCTACAATCGTAATGGGGAAGGAGGGACCGAGATGGAAGGGAAGGCTATGAATTAAGCCCAAAACGTATCTAAAATTCACTCAATCTATTCAAGCTTCCAGACTCTTTGGTGCCACTCTTGTTCTCGTCAGATGGTTTGAAATGAAAATGGTCTAGGGATAAAGCTATACACCAAAAGTCATAGTGGCCAGTTCCAATGATGCAGGCTTTCTCAGCTTATCAGAACTAAAAGTGTCAGGAGAAGAGTAGAGATGCAGAATGCAGTGGGCAGGGGGCAGGGTTCGTTCAGAAGGCTGCACGGTAGGGCCTAGGAGAATGGCTGTGAAGCAACAAGTTTCCTGAGGCACTATCACTGTAATGGAGGAAACACCAACCACTCTCTGCCTCCTTCTTTAGGACCCACATTCTTTCCTACTGGCCTCACTTGGACCACTCTCCTGCCTCTTGCTAAAGGTGGGCAAGGTGACTGCCAAAATGTTACACAGGGTGGAAGATTCCTCAAAAGCAAATGACTTAAGGTTTCTTAAAAACAAAACGAAAAATCATTGTCCTCAATACAGGGTTTCTGAGGCTATAAATCTTTGCAGGAGCAGAAAGCCTCATCTTTATCCCTCGGAGCAGCTGGTGAATTTGAACTACAGACCTTGTGGTTAGCAGTCTAGTGCGTAAACAGAATTGATGCTTTTGGTGGTGGTGTTAGGGGCCACTGAGTTGGTTTCAACTCATAGCCAACTTATGCACAATAGAATTAAACTCTGCCCGGTCCTGTGCGATCCTCACAATCATTGTTACACTTGTGCCCACGGCTGCTGCCACTGTGCCAACTCATCTTATTGGGAACCTTCCTCTTTGTTTGTTGACCTTCTACTTTACCAAGCATGATGTCCCTCTCCACGGACTTGTCCCTCCTGACAAGATGTCCAACATATGAGAGATGATCTTGCTATCCTGACTCCGAAGGAGTATTCTGGCTGTATTTCTTCTAGCACAGATTTGTGAGTTCTTCTGGAAGTCCATGATACTTCCAATAGTCTTCTCCAACACCACAATTGAAATGCATCAGTTCATCTGAAGAGTTCCTTAGTCACTGTCCAACTGTCAACTGCATATGAAGCGATTGAAAATAGCCTTGGATCAGGCGCACCTTAGTCCTCAAACTGATATCTTTACTCTGAACGCTTTAAAGAGGTCTTGTGCAGCAACTATGTCTGATGCAGCAAATTGTTTGATTTCTTGACTGTGTCTTTTATCATGATGTCCTTTATATTGAGGTGCAGCCCATACTGAAGGCCGTGGTCTTTCATCATCATTAGTAAGTATATTAAGTCCTCGTCACTTTCAGCAAGTAGAGATTTATCATCTGCATATCACAGGTTATTAATGAGTCTTCCCCTAATCCTGATACTATGTTCTTCATATAATCCAGTTTCTCC
>NW_006408716.1:4336796-4351647 GCF_000296735.1 Chrysochloris asiatica | reverse complement strand
GCTGATAGTTTCGAACTGCTGACTTTGAGGTTAGCAGTCTGACTCGTAAGCACTATGCTACCAGAGCTCCTTGACGCTTAGTGGTTCCAAAATGCCCAACATAACAATTAAAATAGTTTCCCACGTAAAAAATTAAAGCAAATAAAATACACAGAAATGGGCAAGGCTGCATAGGAGTAATTAAGAAGCGATCTTGAATTTTGAGAAGCGATGCATGTGCCATGTTTAGTTGGGTAATGTAGAGAGCTGGTACTCTCCAGCCACTTTGCCGAATTTTGCCCATGACAGTTACCATGCAGAGATGCTTTCAACTCAGACATGGTCCCCCTGCATGTCAGACAAGCAGAGCCCAGCCTGTCTGAGGCCTCCGATCATAGGGATGGATAGTCTCATGTAATTTCTCCTCATGATGCCAGACCGGCCCTGCCCTCTTCTCCATCTTCAAGCCAAGTGGTTCTCTCATTCTCAGACTTCCACCTGGTCTGGAAGTAGTTCTCAATTGGTTTATGAGATTTGTCATGTGCTTATGTTGCAGAAAGTTCTGGGAAAGATTGCAGGTTTCCCAGCAGAGCCATTTATGTGAGTTATAAAGTCACTGGCAGTGTGGAAGGCATTGTTCATGCTTTGTCTATGCTGGGAGGATTGGGAGCAAAGAATGAATTGCAAAGTAGGGATGCCAGGCTTGGTCTTTATGGGGTTAACCCTGTGTCTGATGCACACGTTTGAGGGGGTGCTCACACCAGTCATCCAGGGGAGCTGCCTCTGAATGGAGTCCTTGCTCTGCAGCCTCAGAGGAGTTTAACGCAGTCACACCCCTTAGGTTACATGGTTTTTGGGGTGTTTCTTTTGCCTTTGAAAACACCTTCAAGCCTACTAAATGTCTTGTATTTCTAGTCACCCCAGAAGGTGGGCAACAAACAGGCTGCAGACTTCTAGAGTGGATGTCAGCATTCAACTGCCTGTGCGTGTATCTCACAGCTGATCTTGACACGGGCTTGCCTTTGGGGCTTGGCCTCAGGGAGGAGCAGCATCATCATGGAACTAGTGTGGGCCATCTGTTAGGCAGCTGACCTTATGCACCACTGCACAAGGGCAAACCAGGGCCTTTGTCCTTGTCCTCAGGGGCTTTCAAGCAGTGTGCTCTCCTTAATGTATGTTGTTGTTGTTAAGTGCCTTCCAGCCAGTTCCAACTCATAGCGACCTTATAGGCCAATCACCAAATATATAAAGGAATCATATTTGCTCTGTTTTATTTTCTTTCCTAAACAAATACATTAATGCACAAGACAACATTTGTCTGGGATGCCATTCACCACATGGAGACAATGTCAGATGTGACCATGCTTCATTAGGCTGTGTAAAGGAAATCAGCTGACTTTCGGAAGACCTTTTTCACATTGCCTCCCACCCCCAACCCTCCAGAGACCCAGGTCCCAGCAATCTTCCAGAATGGAACTTGGTCCCCACGTGCTGCTCCCAGTGTCTCTGGAGACATTGAATAGGAAGCACATCCGCCTCAGGTACAGGCAGACCTTAACCTCTCTGTTCCAGGTTCCGGTGCTCACTATGACAACGGGGATGTCATTGCACTTTTCAGAACCTGGGCTTCTTTTTTAGGTAAGGTGAGGGGTATCATATCAGAGGTTTTCAGAGTTGTGAAATTAAGCTGGCACAGTAACCCAAACAAATTGCGGACGATTCGATTCAATCTTATAGTGACCCCCATGTGTGTCCGAGTAGAACTTTGCTCCACAGAGTTTTCAGTCATTGGCTTTTCAGAAGTAAGTACAAGGCCTTCTGAGTCCTCTGGGTGGACTTGAACCTCCAACCTTTTGATTAGCAGCTGAGCTTATTCACCAATTTCATCACTTAGGGACTCCAATAGCAAATCACGTGGAGTCCTGGTATGCTGCTGTGGGCTAATGTGTCAGACTGCAAAGCCGTTTGAACTGCGAGGTCGGTGGTTCAAGCTCACCAGCTTCTCCTCGGAAACTATATACAGGGTCGCTATGGGTCGGAACCGACTCACGGCCCTTTACAACAACAACATGGGTATAAGAAAGGAGCTCTGGTAGCGTAGTGGAATGTGAGCTGGGCTGCCATCGGCCGGGTCAGCAGTTAGCATAGTGGTTACGAATCAGGCTGCGAACCTCAAAGTCGGCAGTTCAAAACTACCAACTGTTCCGAAGGAGAAAGACGAGGCTTTCTGCTCCCATAAAGATTGACAGCCTCGGAAACCCTGTACAGGGTCACTATGAGTCGGAACCGATTTCACAGCACACAGCCACCACCACCACTTCATTGGAGGAAGATGAGGCCTTTATGATCCCATAAAGATTTATAGCCTCAGAAACCCTATACCGGGTCACTATGAGTTGGAACCAACTCCACAGCACATAACTATCACCGCCACAATCACAGACTCAAGGACCAATACCTTTTATTCCCAGGGGACTCCTTTCTAGGCTAGTCTCTGCCAGTTTATCGTAGTGTCTTCTCAAAAAGGTTATCACTAGATATGCAGGTTCCTAATCTGAATGCAGGTGTGGCGCTGTAGGTTAATGCGCCAGACTGCAAAGTCATTTGAACTTCAACATTGGTGGTTCAAGCTCACCAGCTTCTCCTTGGAAACCCTATACAGGGTCGCTATGTGTTAGAATTGACGCAAAGGCACTAAACAACATCAAGCAGAGTGCAGAGGGGAGGCATGCTGACAAGGCCAGCTTGCAAGGTTTCTGATAAATCGGGTTAGTATCCTAGTCCACTGGCTCCCCATATAACTGATAGTTGGCCATAAAATTGAGGCTTGAGGAATTTATGTGGGGCTACCTCACTGTCTGTCAGAGTGAACAGCCCCATGGATGTGTAGGAAACCTCTGGCTTATGTTAGGACTTGACCAGGCCTCCCTGTGTTTTCCTCACAGGACAAAGAAGTGAATCTGGAGCAGGTCCACCGACGCATGAACAGTCTAATGGATGAAGACATTGCTCACAAGCAAATCTCTCCGGCATCAATTGAGCTCTCAGCCTTGGAGATGGGGGGTCTGGCTCCCGGCCAAGCCTTGGAACCAACACGGGAGTACCAGAACACCCAGCTCTCGGTCAGCACGTTCCTGCCAGAGCAGAGCAGCCACGGCACCAGCCGGACACTCTCGGCAGGGCCTGGCAGCAACCTACCACTGCCGCTGAGTAGCTCGGCCACCATGCCCGCCATGCAGTGCAAACACCGGTCGCCCAATGGGGGACTGTTCCGCCAGAGCCCCGTGAAGACTCCCATTCCCATGTCCTTCCAGCCTGTGCCAGGAGGCGTCCTTCCAGAAGCCTTGGACACCTCCCACGGCACCTCCATATGATCACGCCGCCTGTCCTCCCGCCCCCCCACCCATCACCTGACCAGCAGAGCTTTTTAATACAGAAACGACACCGTGGACCACACACACACATGCACACACACACAAAGACTCTAACATTTTTCTTGTACATATGTGTAAATAATGACAGAATGGAGTGGGATAAAAGTGTATTTTGAATATTCCCAATTTTCGAAGTCAGTAAAAAAAAAAAAAAAAAAAAAAAAAACCCCACAAAAACTGTACGAATGACTTTGTAAATTTTGTTCTATATGAATAAAAAGGCAAACTACTTGTGATCATTCTGAAGTGCCAAAGAAGCCCCCTGTTCCTGGGCCTTTCTGAGGGTAGAAAGGGTGTTGAGGTCAAGAACCCCTTCTTGCTGGAGGAGAGGGAAGGTGAGGAGCTGGTCCCGCTAGCAGATCCCTAGAGGTGGCTGGCTGCTGTATCACATGGCTGTCCTACCCTGGCCCTGTCTTCATTCCTTTTCAGCACCCTTGGGTAGGTAAAGGCTGAGCCCCAAGCTAACACTGGCCTGACCCATTGAATCACCCTACAGTTGGGTGATCAATTTTCTTATTGCCAGAAAATGAGAAGGTTCCTAGGATACTGGCTAGTTCTGGGCAGCTCAGGACAAGCTGGTCACCGCACTGCGAGGTCACAGGGTACCATGGTATGCATCTGCCCCATGGCCATGGAGGGGTCACTGAGGCAACCAATGCTAAGGGCTCTGACATGGACTTGCTTAAGTGTCTTTTCTTAGCCTTGTTTTGTCTTTACCTAATCAGAAGAATTAACCAGAGATAGAATATGGGATGAAGAGGGCAGGCCTCATTGCTGCCTCAGAGAGGTGGATCGAGGTGAACTGGGGCCTACTGAAAAGGTTAGTGGGGATAGAGAGTTGAAAGCTGTAATCACATAGACCAATGAGTTGGTGGTACCTGAGGCCAGGTAGAAGGAAAAGTCTTAAGTTTAGGACTCGTGGTCCCAGGTGAGAGAGGAAGGTGTAATCACAGAAGAGGAGATAGAATCACTGGTTTCAGGTGGAAGGATGGTGTTGAGAGGAGCAGGGACTGTGTCCAGGTGAGTCGTATTCAGAGGTCCCACAGAAGGGACTTTATTAGTCCAGCTAGGAAGGAGCCTTGGCTCTTCCTTACGATTGAAACACCACCATAATTTTGTGTAATGCGGAGACAAGTAAGCCCCCTAGAAAATTGCTTGTAGCCCAAGGAGGAAAAGGATGTCTCTGAGTCTGAAACCAAACAGGCACCTTTCAAAAAGCGTCAGACCTTCACCTATGTTTTACTACCTTCCCCAGCTCCCAGGCCCTCAGCAGTGATGTGATGCAGAAATGGGCCTCCTAGCAGAAAACATCTTCCCTGAAATTCCAGGCCTATCTCTAAAGTGGTGACCCTGCTGGAAGCCCTGGTTTTTAAGGCGAGGACAATCTAAGTGCCCCACCCACTGCCATTGCCCTCTCTAAGACAATTGGATGATAGAACCCAAGCAAGACTCATTGGGAGCACAGTAATTCCAATGATCTCAACGCTTTCACTTCTGCTTCTCCTTCTCTGAAGGCAGAGACGGATGTTCTCCTAATTTGTTAGGATGGACAACACAGCTCACACATGGCTTCTAGAGAGAGTGGGGCTCATTCCCTAGCATTAATTAGGGAGTTGGGAGAGGGTCTTTGATCATGAAGAAAGAAAATGTTCTATTGATTGCGTCTCCTATTATCTTGTAGAGTTACTGGGGAGATGTATTTATGAGGGTGATAAATAGCCCAGGATTGATTTCTTTCCTAAAGTCCCCAGTGACATGGTAGGGCAATAAGCATCAATCAACTTAAAGCACCCCCAGGAGGAGAAGGAGTGTTTATAATTACGTTATTTATCTCTGGATGTGGAGAACAGTCTGATATTAGTGCTACCAAAGGGACCCATTGACACTTCGCCAATCATAGCCCATAGAGCCTGGAGCAGGGAGGACAGGGAAACTGGGCAGGCAGTGCTATCCAGGGGGGTGGGGGAGGCATGGGTGGGCTCTGTTGGTCTCTATCAGCAATTTGAGGGTCTTGCTTGGATGGTCAATTTTTCATATATATCTATTTTTTTAATCAAACTCTGGTCTCACTGCCTTATCTCACACAAAAGTCTGCTTTCTGTGTGGTTTGGTTTTCCTGAGATGACCTGTCTTCTGGGATAGAATATGGGTGTCTTCTTGTACGTCTTTGCTTAGAATGGGTATCAGGAAGAGGAAAGTGTGTGTGTGTGTGTGTGTGTAGGTGGGGAGGGTAACAGAGGGACAGAGAGAAAGATACGGTGTCAAAGTATGTGTACATGAGTGTGTGCTGTGTGTGCAAAAATGTTATGTGTGATGGTGTGAGGAAGAGTGTGTATATATGGGTGGGCATGTGTGTGAGAGAATGTTATGTGTGAGAAAAAGAATCAGTGTGGGAGTGAAGAAGACAGAGACAGACAGAGTGTGTTTGAGACTGTGTGTGACAAAACATGTGAGTCTATCAGTGTATGTGTGTAAACGCACATGTGTGTGTGAGGGAAGGACAGGCAGAAAGTATGTACGTATATGAGAAACTGTATATATGTGTAAACATGGAAGAAACAGTGTGTGTGTGAGCGTGTCTACATATATGTGCGAGAATGTGTGTTTGTGTGACAAAGAGACAGACAGATAAACTTAGTAAGAGGGCATCCTTTGAGGGAAAAGGACTGTGCTTATAAAAGACCTTAACACCTTGTTTTTGTTATTTTTCTGTTAATCCCCTACCCTTGTCATGAGGGAAAATGACTGATCTTCAAGCAGGTTCTCTAGGAAAAAATATAACCATCATCATCATCATCATCATCATCATCTCCCCAACTCGGATTTCTGTGTCAGCTCAGAGTGTATCGTTTGTCATGCTTTGCTCTTTGGATTTATAACTCTGTTTAGACTATTCCATACATTTTAGGTATATTTTGTGCCTTCAGGTCTACAAATAATAATCAGCATTTGGATTAAAGTTGTTTAATAATAAAACTTGATTCTGCTCCCTACCCTCTTATTCTTTGGGATGAGAAAATGCCTATGCTTGTCCAGGCGCACTCTACGCATGAGCTGTCCATCACCATGACAGTCACAGTGGACGCTCTCCTTACCCAGTGGGGTTCAGTGCTGCTTGTGGGGGTGGGGGTGGGTGGGGAAACACCCTCCCAGTCTAGTGTCTGTCAAGAGTCCCAGCCCTGACCAGGGGGTAGTGTGAGGGAAAAGCTGAGTAGTACTTGTAATTTTTGGTCAATCTAACGGTGTTTTCTAAAAATGTAAGTTCGTGGAAGACTCGGGAGCACACTGGGCAGAAATCCACGGAGAAGTGTCCCCATGTCTAGTGGCAAGAACACTGTAAGCGTTGCTGTCTTTGTTCCCTCATCTCTATAATCCTTCTGACCCCAGATAACTTGCTTCCCGTGTTTAGATGTTAGGGCCAGGGATGTTACTCTTTGAAGACCCATTCTTGATTGTCCAATTATTGGCCCTCTCAGAGTCTGTGGGCACTATTCTCTGATGAATGTTCCAGAGACTCCATCATCTTCACTGGCCCAGGACCACTAGCTTCAGCTTTCTACACTTAGAAGATCCTCAGCCCCTATCATGGTAAGGAGTCTTCCTCCTTGTTGGTGGGCAACAGCCCCACCCATCAGCCTGGGACTAACTAAGGGGCTACAGAAGATTGGTTTGCATTATCAAGATCTCATGTTCTGGGGACTGCAAGGAAGACAGATGTCTGTACCTTGTACTTCTGTCTCATGGCAGTGAATTCCACCAATGCTGGGGGCAATTGCTCAGAAAGAGGGGGCATTTCCAGACCATCTTTGCAGACACAGCTCCTTGGATCTATACAGAAATGACAGCAGACATCCCAACTGAGTATATTTTTTTAAGAGAATGATACCCTGTTCTTAAATTCTAAAGGCCCAGACTGTTGCCAAGGTGAAACTAGTTTCATACATAATTTCGTCTTTGCTAGCACTGAAGAAGACCAAGAACAATAAAGGGAGAAAAGCTTGCTGGGCCTGAAGCCATAATCATCTAAAAGGAATATTGAATTCCTGTGACCCACGCCTTTTCTTGCAGCACTCACAGAGAGAGTCAGTGTTCCATGGGTACCTTGAATCTTTGGGTGGCCTCATGCCTCTCTTCTGTGCGTGTGCCTGTGCCTTTGTTTTCAGGATTTAACAGTAAACACTCTGGATTAAATCACCTTTCAATCCTGTAAGTACATGCTCAGGAATTAACACTTATGTCATAACAAAAGCCTTGTTTGGAGCTTCTAGCTTTACCAACACAACATTAGATAAAAGGTCACACACATTTTTAACTGACCTTTCTTTGCTGTGCACACAATAAATGAGACTGTTTCTGCTCCTAATGTAATATTTTTGTATCTAAAACATTCTTTAATTTCACACCATTATTTGATTTAAATAAAAGAAATTATGTTTGATTCTGACTATTCTCACACTTCATGCCAGGAAATTTCAGCTAGGTAACATTTTCCAGCACTGATAACTTTTACCCTTGGGTTTATTTTTGTTTGTTTGTGTGTTTCCCTCTCAGTGAAATTGAGTCAGAAGAGGTTATTTATGAAAGAAATCAGGTGAGCTAACAGTCACCAATGAAAGGGAGGAAGGGAAAATTGTCAGGACTCGAACTCACCATCCCCGCTCTCCGTTCTCTCAGTCTGAACTGAACAAGCTCTGGAGAGAGGAGAAGATCTCTCTGCAGCAAGAAACATGCCAGATACCTTTGTCATAGCTAAGAACTGGAGGAGAGGTGCCCCAGGCAGGCAGGCCCCCAGTGGGACTCACAGAAAGCTTAGCTTTTGGCAGATTCAAGCAAAGAGTTGCCAGGGGCAACCGGATATTTAAGCTCCAAAGAAATAAAGCTCATTGAGACTTAGTGGTAAGTGTGCACAAGCCTGAATCTGTACAGGCACACACTCACACACAAACACTGAGGTCCTGGCAGCACACTTACTTTACCAGGTACACACATGCAGAGTTGAAAGGCCTTCAGCAATGTACCTGTCCTGCTCAGCATATCTGAGAAATAGAGTCTGGGGAGAAAAGAGGCTGTCTCCATGCCTCTCTGCCCAGTGCACAGCTTCAGTGCAAACAGCAGTAGGAGACACCTCCTATATGGGCCTGTCTCCTACCCAGTTCCCCAGTATAACCAGTGCGCCCTTGCTCTGAAATCCTGATTTTCAACCAGAATTGCTGATATGTGCAAAGAAGTCCCAAGCATTATCCAAGGCACCCTGATTGTTGAAGAATACACACTGTAGTTGGTAAGTGCCGTCAAGTCAGTTCTGACCCATAGCAACCCTGTATAGGGTTTCCGAGGAGCGGCTGGTGAGCTTGAACCATCGACCTTGTGGTTCAAACCAACTTTGCAGTTCAGCGCATTGCCCACAGTGCCATACCAGGACTCCAATACCCATTATCATTATCTTATCTATATAAGTTGAATAAGGAACTCTGGTAGTGTAGTGATTACAAGTCTGGCTGCTAACCTCAAGGTCAGCAGCTTGAAACTACCAGCTGTTCTGTGGGAGAAAGATGAGGCTTTCTGCTCCCATAAAGACTGATAGCCTCAGAAACCTTATGCAGGGTCACTATGAGTCGGAACCGACTGCAACGCACACTACCAGCATATAAGTTGAATGAAAACATTGATCAGCTGTTTGTACCAGAGCCTGTACTAACTACAACCGTTATATAAGCAAATGCTCTCTCATTCTCAGATCAACCTTGGTTTTATTGTTGTTAAGTGCCTTTGAGTGGGGTCTGATTCATAACAACCCTGTATAGGGTTTCCAAGGAGTGACTAGTGAGCTTGAACTGCCAGTTCAAACCTCCCTTGCAGTCCTGCCTTTAACCCACACCACCACACCAGGAAACTACTATTCAAATTTTATTTATAGGCAAACTGAGACTCAAGCAGGCATTTTTTCAAAGCTTGTAAATGATAGCACCCTCATTTGATCTAGCAGACTAAAGCATGAACTCCAGCCCGGGCTCCCCCTTAGTGGTGGGCGTCAGTCATAGACCCCTGCTGACCACCTGTTTGGAGCCTCTACTCTTTCAGCTCACCAGTCCCTCAGCCTGCACTTAGTTGCATTCTCTTTGGTGGCCTCTGGGCTTGTAGGTAAGTATTGGGTTGTGCACACCTGTCACGACTACCTGTACTAATCAGATCATTTCTTATCAGAGTCCAGGTCAGGGAAGTTTCCCTCATCCAGGTGAGAGTGTCTGGTCAGTCAAGTTCTCTCCAGAGACAGGAAGCTCCTTCAAGATTATTTCTTATCATTTTCTCTGAACAGCATCCTCTTCTTCCACTGTGTGGCTAGAGCTGACTTGTGCTCAAAAGAGCTTTAAGATTCTCCGTAAAGCAGAGATTCCTCCCATGAGATCCCTGGATAGACATCAGAGGTGCCTTGGTAGTGGTGATAGTGTGCCATCGACTTAGTTCCAAATCATCGCGACCCTGTATACTGTTTCTGAGACTGTAAATCTTCAAGGGTGCAGAAAGCCTCCTCTTTCTCCCACGGAATGCTGGTAGATTTGAACTGCTCATCGTGAGATTAGCAGCAAACTCGGAACCCACTCTGCTACCACGGTTCCTTCCGAAGGCCTTCTTTTGGTTGTTAAGTGCTGGTGAGTCAGTTCCAGGACAGCAAATCTTTACGGGAACAGAAAGCCTCCTCTTTCACCCATGGAGCTGCTGTTAGATTCAATCTGCTGACCTTGAGCCCTAAATTGTTGCCAAAATGCTAGTGCATGAGAGTGTGTGCATTTTTCTAGAAGGAGCTTCATATCTCACAATAGGCTCTTAATATGCTGGAAATAACATCTTGAATGTGTTGTCCTTGAGAAAACGAAATCAGGCAAACCTTTACCTCCCTCTCCCCCGGAATTAGTGCTTGGTGAAATACCATTTCAATACTCAGCTAGGTAAACTCTGAGGAGAAAATTCATGATAGAACCCTAACCAGCGGAGGCAGTGTGAGAAATGAACTACAGGGAGTCTCCTTGGAGTTTTGACCCAGAGTTTGGATGGTCCTACTGGACACACTCAGGACCACCACGGGCTGCTAGGACGGTACTAATGCCCTGAGCCTGCCTTAGCAGCTTGGAACTGGCAGGGACTTGCTTTGGACCCTAATTCTGGCATTTATAAACTCCGACACTTAGAACACATTGTTCTCCTTCTTTGAGTCTTACTCTTCCATTCATAAATTGGTAACACTGATACCTGCCTCTTCTCTTGTGAGAATCTGAGGAGCGGAAGCAACAATGAGAGCTGGGGGTTGTTGACTATAGTGGGTGTCAGATCATCCCCTGTATTGTCACATTGGTTTCTACTACTATCATGTACATCTGCTAATAAGGCCCACGAAGCTCAAGAAGACCGGTGTCTACTTAAATGATACAGCGAAGGGATGGTGTCCAGGCAACCTGGCTTTAGACACAGAGTCTACTAGTCATGTCCTGGTACATGCAGAGTCAGCACAGTGCCAGGGGCACACTTGTGCCTGGGACACAGTAGTTGTTGGGGTGGTAGTTAAGTGCCATCAAGTTGGTTCCGACCCATGGTGACCATATGTAGGGTTTCCGAGGAGCGTCTGGCGAGCGGTTCAAACTGACTTTGCAGTCCAGTATATTAACCTACAGCACCACACCTTGTTTTATTTTCCCAAGGGAAGTCATGGGGAAAAGCTCTGAGTGGGCTTTGTGTCCCTTTGGCCTCAAGCTGGATTCATGCTGAGTATAAGAAAAATAAATAAGAGATGTTTTTGAATTTTGACTCTGGATTTTCCAACTGTGTGGTCTCGGATTTGACATAGTAAGAATAAAATCACAGAGTTACCCACAACCCACATTTGCTAGAATCAGGTTTCCCACTTTATGAACTCGTTTTTCTTGTGACATCTGAGCCTTTTCTGGAGTCCCCAAACCAGGACCAAGTCCTGACAAGCTAGGGAATACTTACCTTTGTCTCACAGCTGTCAAATGGCTCTTGTTTGTACTTTAAGGAGGAGCAAGCATGCCCGTGGGGTTATTACTCTCAGGTACAAACTGGGGGCGAGACATACCTGGCCTAAAATCTGGGTTCTGCAAACAGTCTAATTTTTAAATGGCCGTAAAACATGAACAGACACTTTACCAAAAAAAAAACATTCAGACAACTTAAAAACCTGAAAAGATGCTCACAAGCATTAGCTATTAGAGAAGCTACAATGAGATACCAAAGCTGCAATGAGATATCACCCTTACCCTGGCAATAATGGCACTGATCAAAACAAACAAACTAACAAACATTGAGAACCACGAATGCTGGAACTCTTACAGACTTATGGTAGGGCTGCAAAGTGATGCAACTAGCCTAGAAAATGCCATGGGGCTTCCTTAAAGATCTAAAAATAGTAATGGTGTACAATCCAGCAATCCCACTTCTAGGTGTATATCCTAGATTGGCACCAATAGACAGAGGTACACCCATATTCATTGCAGGTTTATTCATAATAGTGAAAAGATGAAAGCACCATAAGTGTCCGTAAGTGAATGGATAGAAAAATTGTGATATATACATATAGTAGAATACTATGCAACAATAAAAAATAATGCTGATTCCATGAAATAGCTCCCAACAGAGGTGAATCTGGAAGAAATTATGCTGAGTGAAATACTTCAAATATAAAAAGATAAATATGAAGGGGCTTCAAAAATTTATGAAAAAAGAGAATTTAGAGATAATGGAATTTTTCCATGCACTTTTAAAGCCTTCGGTATGGATTACATCTCAATGTAAAGGAAAAAAAATCCTCACCACTGGACCAATAAACAACACTCTTATCATGGAGAAAAGATTGAAGTTGTCAAGGACTTCATTCTTCTTGGATCAACTATCAACACTCATGGAAGCAGCAGTCAAGAAATCAAATGATGTATTGCATTAGGCAAATCTGCTGCACAAGACCTTTTTAAAGTGTTGAAGAGCAAAGATGTCAGCTTGAGGACTAAGGTGTGCCTGACCCAAGCCATGGTATTTTCAATCACCTCATATGCATGTGAAAGCTGGACAGTGAATAAGGAAGACTATACAAGAATGGATGCTTTTGAGTTATGGTGTTGGAGGAGAATATTGAAAGTGCCATGGGTTGCCAAAAGAACCAACAGATCTGTGTTAGCAGAAGTGCAGCCAGAGTCCTCCTTGGAGGTCAGGATGGCCAAACTTCATCTCTCATACTTCAGACATATTGTCAGGAGGGACCAGTTGCTGGAGAAGGATATCGTGTTTGTTAAGGTGGAGGGTCAGAGAAAAAGAGGAAGACCCCCAGCAAGATGGATTGGCAAAGTGGCAGCATCAGTGGGCTCAAGAATGGCAACAATTGTGAGGTTAGCCCAAGATCAGGCAGTGTTTTGTTCTGTTGTGCATAGGGTCACTATGAGTCAGTACGGACTTGATGGCACCTAACAACAACAACAGTGAATGCTATGACATATACAATCCTGCAGCAGTAGTAATAACTAATAATAAAATGTGAGTAGGAACCTATTCATTTGCTAAATCGGTAAGGGTTTAACTATGAACTCCCTTATATATTCAACATATAATTTATATCAAATGATGGTAGACATGTGGACATACATATATGTAAATGTTGCTTGTATGCTCATATAGTCACATGTAATAGAGCTCATTATTGTTATTGTTAAGTACCATCTTGTCAGTTGTTGTTGTTGTTAATTGCCATCGAGTGCATTCCAACCCACAGCAACCCTGTATAGGGCTTCCAAGGAGCAGCTGGTGAGCTTGAATCACCAACCTTGAGGTTCAAACGGACTTTGCAGTCTAGCACATTAGTCCACAGCACTAGACCAGTACAGACCTATGGGCTTTTAAAGAGTGGCTGGTAGATCTGAACCACTGACATTGTGGCTAGCAGTCCAGTGCTCATCCTACAGCACCACACATAGAGGGCACGATTATAAAAACTACTTAGAGTTCAGGACTGAACCACTGGACTTGAAGACCAAGGGTCATAATCTTAGGAGACAGTGAGGTCAACTGGCGAGACACAGTTCATAAAAGTAATGTTCTATATTGTTATCCGAGTTATCTCGTGCTATAACGGACATACATGTATTTAACCAACAGAACTTTATTCTCTTCCAGTTCATGAAACTAGAAATGCTCATTCAGAGTGCCAGCTCCCTTTTCCTTGGCTCTGGTCCTTGTCTCCTTTCAGCATTGTGGGCATATCATTCCTTAGGGCTCTCCATGTGTCTTGGCAGCACTATTGCCCTGGATGACAGAGCTTCACAGTGCAGAGACCCCACATTCAAAGGATGAACTGCACTCCTGACTCTTCTCCCTTGGTGGTAATAGGCATCTTTTCACTGCTCACATCTGTCTCTCTTTTATCTTTGTAAGATAATAGATGGCAGGTCACGCCCTTGGAAAACTTCTGTTCAAGGTTTTATGGGTTTAAGGATATTGTGTTGTTGTGATTGTTAAGCGCTGTTGAGTTACTTTTGACTCATAGCAAACCTGTATAGGGATTCCAAGTAGTGGTTTGTGGGTTTGAACTGTGGACCATGTGGTTAGCAGTCCAGTACTTATCCTACTGTGCCACATCAGGACTCCAACGGTATTGTCATTGTTGCTGTTGTTTAGTGATGGCAAGTCGGTTCCAACTCATAGCGACCCTATATAGTATTTACAAAGAGTGGTGGGTTTGAACCACCAACTTCAAAATTAGCAGTCTTTTAGTGCTTATTATACAACACCACACTAGGGCTCCAAGGATATCATTGCTGTTGTTAAAGTGCCACGAGTCAGTTCTGACTCATTTTTGTTGTTAAGCGCTGTCGGGTAGGTTCCAACACTTAGAGACTCTGTATAGGGTTTCCGAGGAGCAGCTGGTGAGTTTGAACCCTGGCTTTGCAGTTCAAACTGACCTTGTAGTCCAGCAAATTATTCTGCAGTGCCACATAGTGACAAGAGGGTTTCTGAGGAGCTGCTGGTAGATTTGAACCGTTGATATTGTGGTTCTAAGAACATTGCAATCGAGAGTGCTTATTCCACAGTGCCACACCAAGACTCCAACAATGTTGTTGTTGTTAAGTGCCGTTGGGTCAGTTCCGACACACAGCGACTCTGAACAGGGTTTCCAAGGAGTGACTGGTGAACCACCAACCTTGCAGTTCAAATGCCTTTGCAGTCTGGTGCATTAACCCAAAGCACCATACCTGGTATTGTAGCCCACCCTTAATCCTCTTCTTGGAAATCACATCATGGGACATTGTTGCGGACCGTGTAAGACTGGTCAGAGGTTCGAGGCCCTTTAGACCCGAGTGTAACAAATGAGGCCACTGGCAGTTAATGGCAAATTGCTTTCATCTTAATATTCAGTTATATATATTAAATTAATACACGGA
>NW_006408716.1:4326145-4336246 GCF_000296735.1 Chrysochloris asiatica | reverse complement strand
TCCCTTCTTCTGTTTGTCTGTGTATTCTTTCGCTATCCCTATCGCCGCTGGATCTCCCCTCCTCATGAACCAAATCCTCGTGAACCGCACCCCTATGTCGAGGTGGGTCCCCGACAGGACATCATCACGTTAACTGCCATATTTCATCACTACATAACTGCAAAAACACTTGGAATCATGACCCACCCAAGTTGACACATATTTTGGGGGGGACATAATTCAATCTATTATGTTGAGTAGCATGTGGGGTCTTAAACATTTGCAAGTATTGGTTTCTTTCCACCTGGAGAAAAAGAGAATGAAGGAAAACAAAGACTCAGGGAAGCAATGAATCCAAAGGACTAATGGTCCAAATGAACCACAGCCTCCTGTAACCTGAGATGAGAAGCAGATTGTGCCCAACTATCACTAATGCTCACTCTGACTAAGACTACAATAGAAAGCCCTGGATTTAAAAAACAAATGTAGAACAATATTCAAATTTACAAAGCAAAAAATCAGATTTACTGGTATGAAAGAGAGTAGAGGAATCTCATAACAACTGTATACAGGATTTCTGAGGCTGTAACTCTTTATGGGAGCAGAAAACCTCATCTTTCTTCTGGGGCAGGTGGATTTGAACTGCGAACCTTGTGGTTAGCAGTCAAGTGCTTATCTGATAGTGCTACCAGAACTCTTGCTGGGCTCTGTTGTTGTTGTTAAGTGCTGTCAAGTTGGTTCTGACTCACAGTACCTCTGTAGAGGGTTTCCAAGGAGTGGTGATTAGAGTTTGAACTACCAACCTTGCAATTAGCCATCTATTGCTTATCCTACAGCTGCACACCAGAATTCATTGTTGTTGTTGTGAAGTGCCGTTGAGTCGATACTGACCCATACCAACCCTGTATAGGTTTTCCAAGGAACAGCTGGTGAGCTTGAACCGCTGACCTTGCAGTTCAAAGACTTTGCAGTCTGGAGCATTAACCCAGGGTGCCACATATTTCCATTTCTATTCCTAAAACTGGGGCTCTGCTGTGTGTCCCATGCCTGGCCTGCTGGGAGCTGACTGTGCTGGTAGACCTCACCTCTGTTCCTAACACCCACTCAGGTAATAATTCTGATTATTCCAAGAAAACAAATGGCAGGCAGCTGGCATATCTGGAGAGGAATGATTTGATTGTGAGCTATTCAGCTGGTGCCCTCTTAGCTTCTGACTCCCTGGCATGTTTATAATGAAATGCAGAAAGGAGAAAGAGGTTCAGGGGGAAATGCCACCAACACTGGTCGATGCACTGTAGCAGCCTCCAGAATAATTTGAGGGGTGAGGGTCATAGCCATTTAATTGTGTAAAACCCTAGACTCTTGGCTCTTCCCCTTTGCATCTGATGCAATGACCACATCCATGTATTTTACGATAAAAATAAATACATAAATTTGGGGTGACAAGGTGATGTACCCTGAGATGATCTGATATTCATTCTGTCTGTGCCTGTTTTTTTATCTTCTGCTTTGGCTTTGGCTTGCAGCCTGCATTAGTGGCTGAATCTTCCTCAGTCAGGAACTCATCATGTGGACCACCTCACTGATCTCATATGGAAGATGCTGCTTGCGTTCAGGAGAAAAATGATGGAGCAGTCTGCCTTATCAATAAGGATCCTGTCCAGCAAGAAAGAGATGACACACTGTCACTGAGAAATTTGAAGGGAGACATTATTCAGAAAGATACAGGAGGGGAAGGGAATCACAAAGATGGTGGATAAGGGCGGGACTAGAAATAGCAGTATGTCCTTAACACTCAACGCTTGAAAGGGTGGTAGAAGGGAGTAGGTCTTCTGACTGAGACAAAGAATCTGTGGAAAGCGCTCCAGGGACAATGCTTTCCCAGAGTGAACCCACAAGGAGAATTCATACTCTGAATTCCTTGTTCCCATCCTCTAGCCTCTGGTCAATCCAAACAGCAGAGAGCTAGAAACCCACTAGCGCCCTTCCCAATGACCAGGTTCCCAGGGTACAGAGCAGGAATCAGAAGGATGGACAAGAGGGGCACATGGAAGACACACAGCATAGCTAGATTTAGAGGGTACATTTCATACAAATTATGTGCCTTCCATGACCTGGGAGAATTAACTAAACTGGTTCCTGGAAAATTAAGACACTCTTAGTGAGCTAAACAGAACATTTCAAAGAGCATTCTTGAGAAGAAAAAGTAAAATATTATAATGATATATCCAAAGACCTGGGGTTAGAAAATCAAAATGGAAGAACATGCTTGGTATAACTCAAGTTGAAAGAACCGGAAAAAAAAAAAAAAAAAAAAAAGAGGTAGGAAGCATCAAAAGAAGGAAGGAACAAGGTAGGAAGCATCAAAAGAAGATGGAAGGAATATAAAGAGTCACTGTACCAAAAAGTATTGGTCAACATCCAGCCATTTCAGGAAGTAGCATATGATCAAGAACTAATGGTACTGAAGGAGGAAGTTCAAACTACACTGGAGGCATTGGAAAAAACCAGGCTCTAGGAATTGAGGGATACCAATATAGATGTTTCAGCAAATACATACAACTCTGGAAGTGCTCACTTGTCTATACCAAGAAATTAGGAAGACATCTAGCTGGCTAATGGACTTAAAGAAATGCATATGTGTACCTACTCCACAGAAAGATGATCCAACAGAATGCAGGAATGATTGAGGAGTATCCTAAACATCACATGGAACTAAAATCACATGGAAGATCATTCAAAATTTGTTGCAGCAATACATCAGCAGAGAACTGCCAAAAATTCGAGCCAGATTCAAGAGAGGATGCAAATGGAGTGCTATCACTGCTGATGTCAGATGGATCTTGGTGAAAGCAGAAACTGTCTGAAATATGTGAACCTGTGTTTTGCTGACTATGTGACAGCATTTGAAGGTGGGGATCATAACAAATTATGGATAACACTACAAGGGAAAAAAATTACAGAACTTTTTTTGTGTGCTCATGCAGAATCTATTGTTATTGCTGTTGTTGTTGTGAGGTGCCATCAAGTCGGTACTGACCCATAGTGACCCTAATGCACAGCAGAACAAAGTATTGTCCAATCCTGGGCCAACCTCACCACTGTTGCCACACTTGAGTCCATCAATGCTGGCACTTGGCCAATCCATCTCATTGGGGGTCTTCCTCTTTTTCTCTGACCCTCCACCTTACCAAACATGATATCCTTCTCCAGTGACTGGTCCCTCCTGACAATATGTCTGAAGTGTGAGAGATGAAGTTTGGTCATCCTGGCCTCCAAGGAACATTCTGGCTAGACTTCTTCCAAAATGTATCTACTGGTTCTTTTGGCAGTCCATGACACTTTCAATATTCTTCTCCAACACTGCAACTCATAAGCATCAATTCTCTTATGGTCTTCCTTATTCACTGTCCAGCTTTCACATGCATATGAGGTAAAAATACCATAGCTTGGGTCAGGTGCACCTTAGTCCTCAAGCTGACATCTTTGCTCTCCAACACTTTAAAAAGTTCTTGTGCAGCAGATTTGCCTAATGCAATACGTCATTTGATTTCTTAACTGCTGCTTCCGTGAGTGTTGATAGTTGCTGTTGTTAGGTGCCATCAAGTCAGTACCAACTCATTGCGACACTATGCACAGCAGAATGAAACACTACCCGATCCTGGGCCAACCTCACTATTGTTGCCACACTTGAGCCTGATGCTCACTTGATGCTGCCACTTTGCCAATCCACCTCTCTGGGGGTCTTCCTCTTTTTCTCTGACCCTCCACCTTACCAAACATGATATCCTTCTCCAGTGACTAGTCCCTCCTGACAATATGTGTGAAATATGAGAGACAAAGTTTGGCCATCCTGGCCTCAAGGAGCACTCTGGCTGCAGTTCTTCTAACACAGATCTGCTGGTTCTTTTGGCAGCCCATGGTAGAATCTTTACAGAGACCAAAAGGCAGACATTTCAAACAGAACAAGGGGATCCTGCATGGTTTAAAATCAGGAAAGCTATGCATACCTTCTGTTACTTATACTTATTCAGTTTGTATGCTGAGCAAATACAAAGGTAAGTAAAAGAAAAAGAAAAAAAAAAGCTACTATATAATCAGATTACTTTATCAAATAAAAATATCAAAAAATAAAGCTTTTTTTTACATACCCTCCACCTAGGTCTATACATTTCTAAGAGAAGTGTTTCCATCCATCTAGTGGGCTAATGCATCAGACTGCAAAACCGTTTGAACTGCAAAGTTGGTGTTTCATGCTCACTCACCATCTATTCCTAGGAACCCTATACAGGGTTGCTATGGGTCAGAACCAACTCGATGGCATTTAACTACAACAACAATCTTTTCCTGAAAGAATTTTGTGCTATTTGATTTACAGTACTTCAAAATAACAGATTTGAATTCTTGAGGGACACAAATCACATTACTTTGAAATATTCTTAGAGTTTTGACTTTCTCCACCTGAGTTTTGTTTGATATTTTGAGTTTCCTTTTTTGAGAATTTTGATATTACTTGTGATGTAAAATCATTTTTTTCCATGTCACAGAAAAGTATCATTCTTTGCAAAGAAGCCCTAATAAGACTAACCACCATATTTCTGTCAGTGTGTTGTACTGTGATGGCTTGTGGGTTGCTCTGATTCTAGATGCTATGCCGCTGATATTTTAAATACCAGCAGGGTCACCCATGGTAGACAGGCATTAGATGAGCTTCCAGACAAAGGCAGATTAGAAAGAAGGAGAGATGGACTACTTCCAAATATTTAGTCGCTGAAAACCTTAGGAATAGCAGAGAAACACTGTCAACATCAGAATATTGAATATTTAAATGTGATGAAGAGCACCAGAATATTGTCAGATATAGTGCCAGATGAAGAGGCCTTCAGGCTGAAAGGCAGTCAAAATAGGACTGGGAAAGAGCTGCCTCCTCAACGTAGATTTGACTGTGATGATGTGAATGGAATAAATCCTTCAGGATCTTCATTTACTGATGGAGCAGAGCTCAAAACAAAGAGAAACAACTGTAAATATGCATTAATAATCAGAACATGGAATGTACAAAGTATGAATTGGAAATCATCAACAATGAAATGGAAAGCATAAACATCAATATCATAGGCATTAGTGAGCTGAAAAGGACTTGTATTGGCCATTTAAATCTGACAATCACATGGTTTACTATGCTGGAATGAAAAATTGAAGAGGAATGGTGTTGCATTCTCAAAAAGAAAACTTCAAAATTCATCTTGAAGTAACAATACTGTCTGTGACAGGATAAAACCATATGCCTATAAGGCATATGGATATGATCCTACATAATAATATTTAATAATAGTTATTATGTAATATATAATAATAAATACAAATATTATTCAAATTTATGTGCTAACCACTAAAGCCAGTGATGCTGACATTGAAGAATTCATCAAAAAGGATGATTTTGAATCAGATTTCTAGTTACAAGACTGTTACATCAGCTACTGCATAGAGCACGTAACAGTTCCACAACTGTAGCATGTGGTTACATCAGCTCTCACATGTATAAAATCTATACAATGAGAATGATAATATCATCTCAAAGGATGGACTAAGATAGCTTGGCATAAAAACCCTACTGCTGGGGTTCTGGTTCCGGGCTACAGCCAGTAGAGTGAGGTAGAGAAAGCTCCAGTGAGAAGGGAGACGGACCTCACGAAGGAAACGTTCATATACCAGACCCACGGCTTTTGAACTATCATAAGATCTAGTATCTCGGTCTTCCGAACTCACATTTTTGAGAAATCACTCTGCTAAGGAAAAAAACAGGCATTTTGGGATTCTCGCCCACAGGACAGTGGGTCGCTCCAGAGACTGTAGAGTTTAGAGGGTGGGGCTAAGGCCAGCTGGTTCAGAAAGCGGCGTTTTCAGCAGGAATTAAAAAAAAAAGGGGGGCCCTGAACAAAAAAGCCGCAAGAAGTGACATTACTACCCCCAAATCTTCCTGTCCTGGCTTAAGATCTCAGCAAGATCATGAGGCAGGTCAGTTTACCCACAGCACAGAGAGCGGGAGAGAGGCAGTGACTTTTGATATCGT
The DNA here is from genome assembly GCF_000296735.1 of Chrysochloris asiatica. NCBI lineage: Eukaryota > Metazoa > Chordata > Mammalia > Afrosoricida > Chrysochloridae > Chrysochloris > Chrysochloris asiatica. Next base: position 4,330,194 of record NW_006408716.1, on the reverse strand, counting down.
CTGCCACCCCAATCTGAAGCCCTGCATGTAAGCAGCCCTGGCCTAATCCAAGATGTTGTTGTTGTTGTTGTTATGTGCCGTGGAGTCGGTTCCGACTCATAGCGACCCTGTACAGGGTTTCCGAGGCTGTAAATCTTGATGGGAGCAGATAGCAGCGGGAATTTCCTAGCTACTGTTCTGGTGGACAGGGAACAGAAAAGTTAATTAAAGCCGCATCTCCACTCCAAAGTGGTAATTTCTGTCCATGCGTTTATATTACTTCTGCTTTTGGTCACACATCTTTCCTGAAGGTAGGAGCTTTTCCTCCCTACATCACCTAAGAAGAAACAGCAATCATGACCATATAGCCAACATATAAGCATACACAATAGTACTCCACCAGTAAGACAAGACCCAACAACACCTGCTATGCATTACCGACAATAAGGGAAGCCCATCTCCCGATCATATTAATAATAATAATAATAAAATAATAATCACGACCAATAAGAAACAATCAACTGTATCAAAACATGTCCAAAAACAGAAGAGAGCAGCTGATGCAATTGAGCTGGAGACAGACAAAGGCTTTATAGAGGAGGAGGAGCTGATTCTGGATATGCCTGAGAGGGAATTCACAAGAATAATATGGAAACAAATTCAAATACTCCGAAAAGGAGTGGAGGAAAATAAGGAAGAAGTAAGGAAAGTACGGCAGGAACAATCTAATAGGATTGACACAGTATTGGAAACAATTCAAAACCTGCAAAAAGATGTCCAGTGATCAATAATAAGATCTCAGAAATAGACAATAGACTGAAAGGGGAAAGGAGCAGACTAGAAGAGATGGAAGCCAGAACTAGTGAACTGGAAGACAAATCTCTCAATACTGCCAAGGTAGAAGGGCAAGCAGCTAAAAGGATAAAACAATCTGAAGAGAGTCTAAGATTCATGCTGGATAACATGAAGAGGAATAATGTAAGAATTATTGGCATTCGGATCAAGAAGAAGCAGAGAAGTCCACAGAGGAGATAGCTGAAGAGCTTCTAGAAGAAAATGTCCCTAACATCTTGAAAGACGAGAAGATAAACATTCAAGAAGCCTAGCATACCCCAGGAAGGATAGACCTCAAAAGAAAGTCTCCAAGACATATAATAATCAAGCTCTCCAAAATCAAAGACAAGGAAAGAATACTAAAAGTGGCCAGGGAGAAGAGAAATATAACTTATAAAGGCAAGCAAATTAGATTAAGCTCTGACTATTCAGAACAAAGCATGCAGGCGAGAAGGCAATGGGGAGACTTATACACAGCCCTGTTGTTGTTGTTGTTGTTAAGTGCCATTGAGTCGGTTCCTACCCATAGCGACCCTGTACAGGGTTTCCGAGGGTGTAAATCCTTACGGGAGTAGAAAGCCTCATCTTTCTCCTGCGGAGCGGCTGGTAGTTTCGAACCATTGACCTTAAGGTTCACAGCCCGATTCGTAACCACTACGCTACCAGAGCTCCTTATACATAGCCCTGCAAGAAAAAAAACTGTCAACCAAGAATTATCTATCCAGCAAAACTATCAATCAAATATGATGGTGCAATCAAAACATTCTAGGATAAACAGAATCTGAGAGATTTTATCAAAATCAACCTGGCACTTCAAAACATTCTAAAGGGAGTTCTGTGGACAGAGAATCAACAAGAACATACAACAAACAGAGATTGACAGGTATGGCAACACCACCTGGAACACAGCCAACAGATAGCAGAGTCCAGAACAGAACATGACTACAATAACAAACTCAAGGGAACAGTGAAATCAACTGAAGGCCAAATACATATCAATGTCAAAGAAGGGACAAATGCAGCAACAGAAACCCAGGTGGTGGGGATTCCAGGTAAATTACAGGTTACAATGGAATATCTTAAATGCAGAGAAAAGTTAGTAGACTACAAGGTAACCCCAAAGAAAGTTAACACTCCTCAACATATCACAAAAACAAATCCCCAAGCACAACAAGCGAACAGAGAAACTAGGAAGAAACAGTCCAGAAACAACTCAAAGAACATAAATCCAACACAAGAAGGAAAGCAGAACCAAAGAACGAACAGCACCTCCAAAAAAGTAACATAATGACAGCAATCAATTCATACTTATCGATAATCACATTGAATGTCAATGGATTGAATGCACCAGTGAAGACACAAAGAGTGGCAGAATGGATAAGAAAACAAGATCCATCAATATGCTGCCTGAAAGAGGCACACCTTACACATAAAGACAAAAACAGACTAAAAGTTAAAGGATGGAAAAAAGTTTACCAAGCCAACAGCAGCAATAAACAAGCATGACTGGCAATACTAATCTCCTCCAACAAAGTAGACTTTAAGATAAAAACCAGCATAAGAGACAAAGAAGGACACTATCTCATGATCAAAGGGTCAATTGAGCTAGACAACATAGCCATAATAAACATATACGCTCCCAACAAAAGAGCACCAAGATACATGAAGCAAACCTTAATGGAATTGAAGAAAAAAATAGAAAAAAATCACAATTATAGTGGGAGATTGCAACACACCACTCTCAAAAAGGGATAGAACAACCAGAAAGAAACTCGACAATGCGACACAGGAACTTAACAACATAATCAACCAACTTGACCTCATAGATGTATACAGAGCATTCTATCCAACAATGGCACAATACATATTCTTCTCCAGTGCGCATGGAACATTTTCCAGAATTGACCACGTGTTAGGTTACAAAACAAGCCTCCATAAATTCACAACCATCAAAATTCTATAGAGCATCTTCTCAGACCACAATGCTATAAAACTATAAAACTAGAAATTAGAAGGCCAAAACAATAAAGTCAAATACATGGAAACCGAACAACACCCTACTGAAAAGCGACTGGGTAAAAGAAGAAATTAAACGTGAATTGACAAAGTTCCTAGAAACAAATGAGAATGAAAACACAACATACCAAAATCTTTGGGGACAAGGTGAAAGCAGTCCTGAGAGGACAACCAAACGAAATAAAAAAGATAATAACAGAATACTACGAAGAGCTGTACTCCAACAAATTCGAAAATTTGGACGAGAAGGATACATTTCTAGAAAATCACGACCTACCTAAACTTACTCAGACTGAAGTATAGACAATTTGAACAAACCCATAACAAAAGAAGAAATTGACCAGGTCATCAAAAAACTCCCGACCAACAAAAGCCCATGCCCAGATGGCTTCACGGGTGAGTTCTACCAAACATTCAGAGAAGAACTGTCACCAATTCTACTCAAATTATTCCAGAACATAGAAGAGGATGGAAAACTCCCTAATACATTCTATGAAGCAAGCATAACCCTCATACCAAAACCAGGGAAGGACATTACTAAGAAAGAAAATTATAGACCAATATCCCTCATGACCGTAGATGCAAAAATCCTCAACAAAATCCTAGCCAACAGACTCCAACAGCACATCAAAAAAATAATACATCATGACCAAGTCAGTTTCATAAAAGGGATGCAAGGATGGTTCAACATCAGGAAAACAATCAGCGTAATCCATCATATAAATAAGAAAAAGGAAAAGAATCACATGATCATATCAATTGACGCCGAAAAGGCATTTGACAAAATCCAACATCCATTCCTGATAAAAACATTCAACAAAGTAGGAATTAAAGGAAAATTCCTCAACATAATCAAGAGCATATATACAAAACCAAGAACCTACATCACGCTCAATGGAGAGAAACTGAAAGCCTTCCACCTGCGAACAGGAACCAGACAAGGATGCCCTTTATCACTGCTCCTATTCAATATTGTGCTGGAAGTTTTAGCCAGAACTATATGGCATGATAAAGAAATTAAAGGCATCGGAATTGGCAAAGAGGAAGTAAAACGCTCATTATTTGCAGATGGTATGATCCTATACATAGAAAAAGTCTCAGTTAAAAAACTATTAGACCTCATCGAAAGATTCAGCAAAGTGGCAGGGTATAAGATTAACATACAAAAATCAATTGCATTTCTCTATAGCAACAGCAATAGCGATGAAAAGGACATTAGG
>NW_006408716.1:4296450-4325205 GCF_000296735.1 Chrysochloris asiatica | reverse complement strand
ACCAGGGAGGAGATCCGGGCAGCCAACAAACATATGAAGAAATGTTCACGATCACTAGCCATTAGAGAGATGCAAATCAAAATAACAATGAGATATCATCTCACACCAGCAATAACAGCAAAGATAAAAAAAAGTTGAGGACAACAAATGGTGATGTGGAGAGACTGGGACAGTTCTGCATTGCTATAGTGGGATTGCAAAATTGTCCAACCTCTCTGGAAAGCAATATGGCACTTCCTCAGAAGGTTGAAAATAGAAATACCATACGATCCAGCAATTCCTCTACTTGGTATTTAGTCACAAGAAAAACGAGCCACAACACAGGAAGATATATGAACACCAATGTTCATAGCAGCACTATTTACAATAGCAAAAAGATGGAGACAGCCTAAGTGCCCATCAACTGAAGAATGGATAAACAAGCTGTGGTACCTACACACAATGGAATATTATGCTACCTTGAAGAACAACAAGGAAGCTGCATGCCACTTCATAACATGGATGAACCTTAAGGACATTATGTTGAGTGAAATTAGTCAGTCACAAAAGGAGAAACACTGCACAGGACCACTACTGTAAAAGACTAAGAAAAAGAACCCACACTAATCCACCAAAGTGGGTTCTTAGCTGGTTGCTAGGATGTAGGGGTAGGGTTAGGGAGGGAGGGGAAGGTGGAGCATAGGACAGGGAATAGACACAGGACAGTTTGGGCATTGGGAAGGGGGGCAATATATAAGAAGGGAGAGGGGAATGGAAGAACAAAACAGAAGGGAGAACAATTAGGCAGGTTTGAATGGGCTAAATGGGACAGAGGTAAATAATGATGTAGGCACAACCTTGGAACAACAGGGCTCTGGGATACAGAGATTGGGACATGGTTGGAATGTGGAAAAGCGGGGAATAATGTTAAGATGCTTGGCTGTCTTTTGAATCTTGGTTTTCCGTGCATTGTATTATAAAATAGACACTGGAAGGGGAGAGAAAGGAATAGCCAGAAATATCACCATAGAAATCTTGTAAGTTGGTCTTCTGCCTATAACTGATTGGAATACCTAAAGTGGGGCTACAACGTGCCCAGTGAAGGAGGTTGCCCTGAGGAGCCTCTGCAATACATAAGACTATAGGTAGAAGCCTGAACCACATCCAGATATCCAGTGATGGGAAATTTCCACTTGGAAAGACGAGCAGACCAGCCTGGAGCAGCTAGAAAAACAGAAGATACTTCTTGAAAGAAAGACCTACAGGAAAAATACAAAACAATAGGGGCAGACCGACTGTTACTACAAGAACAAGCAAGTTGCTTGCCCAGGAGACATCAAGGCAAGTGGTCAGGTCCCCTCAGTGCAAATCCTCTTCCAAGATTAAGACTCAATGGGAATACATGCTCTGATTGGCAACCACACATGTCACCCATAACGGGAAGTGAGGGAAAAATAGCAATGAAGCAGCGAGCTAAGCCCTACAACGTTCAATAGACTCCTGTGAACCTGGGTGGAGACCTGGTCGGCCAGCAACATGGCAAGACTTGGGGACTCATGGGCTCAAAGTCAGTGACACAGCCACAGAGGACTAGAGTGGAGAGTGAAGCATCCAGCTTTTAAGAAGAAAGTGGATAGATGCAAGAACACCCACACTTGTAGATAATACCCACTTGACCTGGCTCCAATGACTGGATGAACAGAGCTCAACCCAAAGAAGAAAGAAGAGGAAAAAAAGCGTCATCTGGTACAATTTGATGAACTTGACCTACACCTGTGGATGCAGTAGCTCAAAAGAGGAAACAAATCCTTATAGCAAGAATCATTCTCACCCCCTCCACACACAGAGTAGACAGGAATGGGCAACTTGGACATTGGCTACCTAAATTGGGGGAGTGGGGTGGGGGGAGCTACAAAGGCAAGAAGTGACTGGCTTACAAGCTTTCAAGAGGGAGCCTAGATCCAGAGGCCGTGAAGGAAGGTAGAGTCTCCAGTGAGTAGTATCCAGCCTGTCCAGGAAGGGCTGATGAAATGAAATGCAGATGGGTCTCTTGTGATGCAATAGTGAAGACTTGTTATCAGGACTGATTGTGAGGGATGGAAATGTAAAGGTGGATATTTTACAAAAAGAAGGGGAATGATTAACATTTCAGGCTAGGAGCAGCGGGCCCTGGGACCATCAATGGAGGAGAGTGGAGAGCATGACCCTACCCAGAGAAGCAGTGATGCCTCAGATGGAGGCAGAGACGATGACGTGGAGAGATGGAGCGGCTGGGAACTTGAGATCTGGAGAGGGAGAGGGGCTGTGTGCTGATGACCGGGGGTGGGGGTTGGGGGGGGGCCGAGATTACAGGGTATATATACCCTTTGGTTGGTTGGTGATGCATGGACGGGATTGTAACTATAGTAATGAAACAATATATGATAGAATGAATGTAAAATCAATGGTCTCCCATGTAAACTATCACATAATTCACAATAAAACATTTATAAAAAAAAATATTCAGCATCATAGCAACACACATAGTATGTGTTCAATAAATGCTTATAGATATGAAAACACACACACACACCAAAAACCCTACTGCTAGCAAGAATGGCTGGCACACCAAGAATGGTCACGGAGGACCCAGCAAGGGTCCTATATATTTTTAGTTTTAAAATTAAAATATTGTTGATCAATTAATTAAACCAGTTTAATAATTAAGTCCTGATTTTACACTGTAGGTTAAAGCACTGGACTGCAAGGTTGGCAATTCAAACCCCCCAGGTACTTCTTGGAAAGCCTATACAAGATCACTGTGAATAGAAAGCAACTCAGCCGCACTTAATAACAACAACAACAACAACAACAATAATTTAGTATTTATGTAATGCTTTCTTTCATTGTTATATTTCATTATAATTAAGTAAAACAATTTGCTTCTTTGATTCTGTGTATTAAAATAAAATTATTATTTTAATTTTTGAAAATATATATTTGAAGATTATAAAATACATGTTTTTGTTGCTAAGTGCCGTCGAGTTGATTCCAACCCATAGTGACCCTGTATTTGGTTTCCAAGTAACAACTGATGAGCTTGAACCACCGGCCTTGCAGTTCAAAGGGCTTTGTAATCTAGCGCATCAGCCCATAGCGCCACACCAAAGGGTGTCAAATTATGCACGTGCAGTTGAATTCATTGTAACAAGGGAAAATCTCTATGTAGGATATAGAAGGTTTCCAGCTCTCTTGGAGCCCCTTTTGTGCCTCTTCCCAATCAACTCCTGGGGAATTCCAAGGTGTAGCATAGTGATTATGAACTGGGCTGCTAAAGTCAAGCTCAGCAGTTTTAAACTACCAGCCATTCCACAGGAGAAAGATGAGGTGTTCTGCTCCCGTAAGGATTTACAGCCTCAGAAACCCTATACAGGGTCGCTATGAGTTGGAACCGACTGCACAGCATATAACCACCACCAGTCTTATAAATCCTACAACCATTGATTAATTTTTACCTGTCATGAAATATGTATGAATAAAAGCAAGTAATATTTTCTGCCTGGGTTTTTTCATTCAACATTAGTTTTTCCTACATTTGCATGAAGTTAATTTTTTGTTTCATTGCAATAGAACATTTGACTGTATGAGCATGCCACGGTTTAGAAATTTGACTGTTTATAGACATCTGAATGTCTATAAATTTTTGTTTCGGATTATTACGAGTATTGCTACTATCAACCTTTTTTATAAGACTGTTTTGTGGATTTTTGTGGATTTTGTAAGGCTATTTTGTGGATTATGCCTTTCTGCTGGATTTCTGGGCCTTTGATGTGCATATATTCAACTGTATGCTTATACTGATAAAATATTTTCAAAAGTAGTTGTAAAGTTATCTGAGATGTTTGAGTTACAGTTGTTCCATATCTTCATTAACAGTTACTTTAATTTTAGTCATTTTAGTGGTGTACATTATACTCCACTGTGGCTTTAATTTGCATTTTCCTGGTGGAGTTCTGGTGTGGCGCTGTGGGTTAATGAGCCAGACTACAAAACCGTTTGAACTGCACGGTCTGTGGTTCAAGCTCTCCAGCTGCTACTTGGAAACCCAATACAGGGTCTATGAGTCCAAGCCGACATGAGGGCACTTAACAACAGCAACAATGTACTTGAGCATTTTCTATATGCTTATTTAGTTAGTCAGAGTCCTGGTGTGGCACTGCGGGCTGATGCGCTGGACTGCAAAGTCGTCAGAACCGCAAAGCCTGTGGTTCAAGCTTACCAGCCGCTCTTCGGAAACCCTATACAGGGTCGCTATGGGTCGCAAACGACTTGACGGTACTTACCAACAATAACAACAGATTTAGTCAGTGCCTTCACTATAGTGTCTTTCTTCTTCCAAACCTTGGTCTGCCTTTCCATTCTCCCAACATGTTTTAATGAACAGAATTTCTTAATTTAAATAGAGGTTCACATTTAAAATGTTTCCTTATCCTCCTTGCTCTATGTAATCTTTCAGATAATTTTGCTTAACCTAGGTTATGAAGTTAATCCTGTATGTTTCCTTCTGGAGAGTTTTTTGTTTGCCTTTCACGTTTACATCTTCAGTGTACCTGGAGTTGATTTTTGAGTATCATGTGAGATAGACGTTATAAAACATTTTTTTAAAGTATGCATATCCAGTGCTGGCAGAACTGGAAAGCAATATGTAAAAGACTGAAACAAGACCTATGCCTCACGCCCTATACAAAAATGAACTCAACATGGATTAAAGATCTAAATGTGAATCCCCAAATTGTGAAGGTCATCAATGAAAAAATAGGGATAAATGTGAGGGCACTAATTCAGGGCATATACAGACTACCACACATTTTGAAAAGTACACCAACAAAAATAGACAAAGTAGATGAGTGGGACATGCTAAAAATTAAATACTTGTGTGCATCAAAATACTTCACCAAAAGAGTAAAAAGGGAACCCACAGACTGGGAAAAAATCTTTTGCAACGACATATCAGATAAGGAACTCATTTATAAAATATATAGGAAATTACTACACATCTACAAAAACAAGACAAATAACCCAATAAAGAAATGGGCACAGGATATGAACAGACAACTTCACCAGGGAGGAGATCCGGGCAGTCAACAAACATATGAAGAAATGTTCATGGTCACTAGCCATTAGAGAGATGCAAATCAAAACCACCATGAGATGTCAAAAAAGTTGTTGTTGTTGTTGTCAGGTGCCATCGAGTTGGAACCGACTCATAGCGACCCCATGCACAGCAGAACAAAACAACATCCGATCCTGGGCCAACCTCACTACCTCCGCCACACTTGACGCCATCAATGAGGTCACCTGGCTGATCCATCTCGTTGGGGGTCTTCCTCTTTTTCTCTGACCCTCCACCTTACCCAGCATGACATCCTTCTCCAGCGACTGTTCTCTCCAGACAATGTGTCCAAAGTATGAGAGACGAAGCCTAGTCATCTTGGCCTCCAAGGAGCACTCTGGTTGCACTTCTTCCAAAACAGATCTATTGGTTCTTTTGGCAGTCCATGGCACTTTCAGTATTCTCCTCCAACACCACAACTCAAAGGCATCAATTCTTTTATGATCTTCCTTATTCACTGTCCAGCTTTCGCATCCATATGAGGTTATTGAAATCTCCATGGCTTGGGTCAGGCACACCTTAGTCCTCAAACTGACATCTCTGCTCTTCAATACTTTAAAAAGTTCCTGTGCAGCAGATTTGCCCAATGTAATACATCATCTGATCTCTTGACTACTGCTTCAGCAAGTGTTGATAGTTGATCCAAGAAGTCAAAAAAGTAGAGGACAATAAATACTGGTGATGTGGAGAGACTGGACACTCCTGCATTGCTGGTGGGACTGCAAAATGGTCCAACCTCTCTGGAAAGCAATATGGCGCTTCCTCAGAAGGTTGAAAATAGAAATACCACTCGATCCAGCAATTCTTCTCCTGGGTATTTACCCACAAGACAAACGAGCCACAACATGGGAAGATATATGCACACCAATGTTCATAACTGCACTACTTACAATAGCAAAAAGATGGAGACAGCCAAAGTGCCCATCAACTGAAGAATGGATAAACAAACTATGATACATACACACAATAGAATATTATGCTATCTTGAAGAATAACAAGGAAGCCGTAAAAGAAAAATACTACACAGGACCACTACTGTAAAAGACTAAAAAAAAAAAAAAAAGCCCATACTAAAGGGGGTGTGGGGGGATTCTTTGCTGATTGCTGGGATGTTGGTGGTGGGGTGAGGGGAGGGACAGAAAGGTAGAGCACAGGGCAGGGAATAGACACAGGTTAGTTAGGGTGCTGGGGAGGGGGACAATTTACAAAAGGGGAGAGGGGAATGGAAGAACAAAGCAGAGGGGAGAACAAGTAGGCAGGTTCCCATGGGCTACGTGGGACAGAGGTAAATAATAATGTATACACAACTTTGAAACATCAGGGTGAGGGGGTACACAGAGTGAGACATGGTTGGAATAGGGAAAAGGGGGGAAATAATGTTACGATGTTGGCGGTCTATTGAACCTTGGTATTCCTTACATTATATTATAAAATAGACACTGGAAGGGGAGAGAAAGGAAAAGCCAGAAATATCACCATAGAAAGTTTGTAAGTCCGTCTTCTGCCTATAACTGATTGGAATACTTAAAGGGGGGCTACAACGTGCCCAGTGAAGGAGGCTACCTGCGGAGACTCTGCATTACATAAGACTATAGGTGGAAGCCTGAACCACATCCAGAGCTCCAAAGATGGGAAATTCTGCCCTGAGAGGATGGGCAGACTAGCCTGGAGCAGCTAGAAGAACAGAAGATACCGCTTGAAAGAAAGGCTGACAGGAAAAACACAAAACAGACCGACCAATGACTACAAAAACATGCAAGTTGCCCGCACAGGAGACATCAAGGCAAAGGGTCAGGTCCCTTCCAAGACTATGACTCAATGGGAATACATGCTCTGATAGGTGACCACGTTCGCCACCGACAAGGGGAAGTGAGGGAAAAACAGCTATAAGACTGCAAGCTAAGCCCTACAATGGTCAATAGACTCCTGTGAACCCAGGTGGAGACCTGGTTGACCAGCAGTGTGGACTCTTGGGCCCAGAGTCAGTGACATAGCCATGGAGGACTGGAGTGGAGGGTGAAGTATCCAGTGGATAAGAAGAAAAGGCATATTCACAAGAGCACCCACATATGCAGATAATAACTATTTGACCTAGCCTTAATGACTGGTGATCAGAGCTCAACTAGAAGAAGAAAGAAGACAGAAAAAAAAAAGGGTAACTTGATACAATTAGATGAACTTGACCTACACCTATGGCTGCAGTAACTCAAAAGAGGGAACAAACCATTGCAGCAGGCATCATTCCCACCCCCTCCATACACAGAATAGACAGGGATGGGCAACTTGGACATTGACTATCCAAAATGGGGGGTGGGGGTGGGGCTACAAAGGCAAGAAGTGACTGGCTTACAAGCTTTCAAGAGGGAACCTAGATCCAGAGAGCATGGAACAAGTAGAATCTCCACTGAGTAGTATCCAATCTGTCTAGGCGGGGCTGATTAAAGGAAATGCAGATAGGTCTCTTGTGATGCAAGGGTGAATAATTGCTACCATGACTGATTGTGAAGGTTGTAAATGTAAAAGTGGGCATTTTGTGGCAAGTAGGGGAGTGATGGACTTTGCAGGCAGGGAGCAGAGGTCCCTGGAACCAAGAAGGGAGAAGAGTGGAGAGCAGAACCCTACTCAGAGAGGCAGGGATCCCAGAGAGGGAGGCAGAGATGATGGCGTGAAGAGATGGAGCAGCTGGGGCTCAGGACCCAGGGAGGAAGAGGGGCTGTGTGCTGATGACTGGGGGTGGGTGTGGGTGGGGGATGAAGCAGGCTTATAGGATGCACCCTTTCGTTGATTGGTGATGCGTGGAGGGAATTGTAACCATGGCAATGAAACAATATATGATAAGAGGAGTGTAAAACTAATGTTCTCCCATGTAAATTGTCACATAATTCACAATAAAACTTTTTTTTTTAAAGTATGCATATCCAATTAATCTTCTGCCTACAAAATTCTGTTAAAATTTTATTTTGTTTTAGATCTGCTAGCAACAAAAATCATCCCCTTTTTATGGGGTGAAATTGGAACTATGTCTGTAATTTAGCTTTCATTTTAAAAGACTATTTTTACTGGGTAAAAAATTCTTTGCCAGAATATATTTTCTTTTGGCAACTTAGAAATATCTCTCTATTCTTAAATCTCTTGAAGTTACTTGTCAATATGATTATTTTTCTCTTTTAAGTCACTTGTCACTATTACTGTTTTTCCTTTGAAGACAATGACCTTTTATCCTCTAGTTGCTTTAAGGATTTGTCTTTGTCTTTGATTTTTAGCAGTTTTACTATGGTGTGCGTTGTGTGTGTGCTTTAATTCATCTTGCTTGGGTTTTTAGAACTTCATTAATCCATGGGCTATTGTCATTTATCAGTTTTATTAAAAGTTTTAGCCATTTTTTCTTCTTCTTCTATCTCAAACTAGGGAGGCCTGGTGGCCTCATAGGTTAAGTAAGTACTGGGCTTCTAACCACAAGAGTGGTGATTTAAACCCACCAGCTGTTCTGCGGAAAACAGATGAGGCTTTCTGCTCCAGTAAATGTTTACAGTTTCAGTAACCCTAAGACCAGTTTTATTCTGTGCTTGCTAGAGGATTGCTCTACCACTCGTCTGTCAGTTTGTCGTACTGTGGTGGCTTGTGAGTTGCTGTGATTCTGGAAGCTATGCCACTGGTATTTTAACTACCAGCAGGGTAACCCATGGTGGACAGGTTTCAGATGAGCTTCTAGACGAAGACAAACAAGGAAGAAGGAGTGACAAACTACTTCTGAATATTTAGTCACTGAAAACCCTATGAATAGCAGAGAAACACTGTCAGATATAGTGCCGGAAAATGAGCCCCTCAGGTTGGAAGGCACTCAAAATGCGACTGGGGAAGAGCTGCCTCCTCAAAGTAGAGTTGACTGTGATGACACGAATGGAGTAAAGCCTTCAGGCATAAAACCCGCTGGACCTTCAATTGCTGATAGGGCACAACCAGAATGAAGGAAAAACAGTGTAAACATCCATTAGTAATCGGAACATGGAATGTACGAAGTATGAACCTAAGTAAATTGGAAATTATCAAAAATGAAACGGAACACATAGACATCAGTATCTTAGGCATTATTGAGCTGAAATGGACTGGTATTAGCCATTTTGCATCTAATATTATGCCAGGAATGACAAATTGAAGAGGAATGGTTTTGCAATCATTGTCAAAAACAACATATCCAGATCAGTCATGAGGTACAACACTGTGATAGGATAATATTCATGCGCTTACAGGGAAGCCCAGTTAATACCACTATTATTCAAATTTATGCACCAACCACTAAAGCCAGTGAGGATGAAATAGAAGAATTCTACCAACTTCTTCAATCTGAAATTGATCAAACCTGCAATCAGATGTATTGATCATTACTGGTGATTGGAATGCAAAAGTAGGGAGCAAAGAGGAGGGATCAGTAGTTGGAAAATATGGCCTTGGTGATAGAAATTATGCTGGAGATCACATGATAGAATTCTGAAAAATCAATGATTTGTTCATTTCAAATACCTTCTTTAGACAGCATACGAGATGCATAAGACAGCATATACACATGGTCCTCACCAGATGGAATACACAGAAATCAAATTGACTACATCTGTGGGAAGGGATGATCAGTCAAAACAGGTCCAGGGGAAGATTTTGGAATTGGCAAAGAACAAGGCACCAGGAATTGATGGAATAAAAATTGAAATCTTTCAAGAAAGTCAGGAAGCATTGGAGGCACTCACTCATCGATGCCAAGAAATTTGGAAGACAACTGTCTGGCCAACTGATTGGAAGAGATCCGTATTTGTGCCCAATGGAATGTGGTAAACATCTGGCAATATCTTTGATATTCCATGTGAGTAAAGTTTCACTAAAGGTAATACAGTGACAGCTGCCAGCACACGTTGACAGAACTTCCAGAGGTTTAAGCCAGATTCAGAAGAGGATATGGAAGGAGGGATATCATTGCTGATGTCCGGTGGATCTTGGCTGAAAGCAGAGGATACCAGAAACATGCTACTTGTGGTTTATTGACTATGCAAAGGCTTTCTATTGTGTGGATCATGACAAGCTATGGACAACATTGCGAAGTTTGAGTATTCCAGAACACTTAATTGTGCTCATGAGGAATCTGTACCTGGACCAAGAGGCAGTTGTTTGAACAGAACATGGGAACACTGAATGGTTTAAAATTAAGAAAGGTGTGTGACAAGGTTGTGTTCTTTCACTATACTTATTCAACCTGTATGCTGAGCAAATAATCCGAGAAGCTGAGTTCTATGAAGAAAAACGTGGCGTCAGGATTGGAGGAAGACTCATTAACAACCTGCGATATGCAGATGATACAACCTTGCTTGCTGAAAGTGAAGAGGACTTAAAATACTGATGAAGATTAAAGACTACAGCTTTCAGTATGGATTGCATCTCAATGTAAAGAAAACAAAAGTCCTCACCACTGGACCAATAAACAACATTCTTATCAATGGAGAAAAGATTGAAGTTGTCAAGGACTTCATTCTTCTTGGATCAACTATCAACACTCATGGAAGCAGCAGTCAAGAAATCAGAAGACGTATTGCATTAGGCAAATCTGCTGCACAGGAACTTTTTAAATTGTTGAAGAGCAAAGATATCAGCTTGAGGACTAAGGGGTGCCTGACCCAAGCCATGGTATTTTCAATAACCTCATATGCATGTGAAAGCTGGACAGTGAATAAGGAAGACCGTAGAAGAATTGATGCTTTTGAGTTACGATGTTGGAGGAGAATATTGAAAGTGCCATGGGCTGCCAAAATAGCCAATAGATCCGTTTTGGAAGAAGTACAGCCAGAGTGTTCCTTGGAGGCTAAGATGGCCAAACTTCATCTTTCATACTTCGGACATATTGTCAGGAAGGTCCAGTCACTGGAGAAGGATATAATATTTGGTAAGGTGGAGGGTCAGAGAAGGAGAGGAAGACCCCTAGCTAGATGGATTAGCAATATGGCAGCATCAACGGGCTCAAGCGTGGCAACAATTATGAGTTGGACCAGAACCAGGACCAGGCAGTGTTTATTCTGTTGTGCAGAGTGTTGCTATGAGTTGGTACTGACTCGATGGTGCCTAACAACAATATAGGATCAGTGG
This sequence comes from Chrysochloris asiatica, assembly GCF_000296735.1. Taxonomy (NCBI): domain Eukaryota; kingdom Metazoa; phylum Chordata; class Mammalia; order Afrosoricida; family Chrysochloridae; genus Chrysochloris; species Chrysochloris asiatica. The sequence goes on along the minus strand of NW_006408716.1, from coordinate 4,313,948 downwards.
TGTCTTGGTGTGGTACTGTGGACTAATGCACTGGACTGCATGGTTGGTTTGAATCACAAGGTCAGCAGCTCAAGCTCACTAGCCACTCCTCAGAAACCCCATAGGGATTGCTATGTGTTGGAAGCAACTGGATGGTACTTAACAACAACAACAACATAAGACCACTAGGAGTTCTAGTGTGACACTGTAGAATAAGTCCTCTACCACAAAGTCAGTTTGAACTGCAAGGTTAGCAGTTCCAACTAACCAGTCGCTCTTCAGAAACCCTATACAGTGTGTTGCTATGTGTTGGAATGGACTTGGTGATACTTAACAACAACAACAACAACAACATAGGATCCCATGGCAATGTGTTTATTATTTACTTATGTGTCCATTGTCTGGATCTCAGCATTTATTATAGATGAGTCTATATTTATCACTTAAATATTTTTCTGCTTGTTATGTTTTTTATATGTTGGACACTTTTTATTGGAAATGATCAAGTGTGAGAAATTGTAGAGGTTTAAATGAGGTCACATTTTCTCAGGTATAATCTACCCTGTGCAAGAGAAAGCCACTAGAATAAGACAGACCACCTCAGTCACATAGTTTCAAAGGCACTCGAGTGTAAGGCAGGCTTTTCAGTTTGGGACTTGGGCACGATCCAGGACTTAGTTTTAGAACTAAGGAACTTGCCCAAATAGACTTAGCAGATAGATAGTGATTGTCTCCAGTAATTTCAGGATTATGCACAGATTCTGCAGAGAGGGAAGCAGAGATCCCCAGCTGTGGAGAGACCTTAAAGCTGGTGGTGTCTGGAACATTCTGAGGACTCATCAGATCAAGGCAAAATCCATGGGGCCCAAGTAAGGACCTAAGGAATGAGAACAAAGCAGGATCTGCATACAGTGGCCATCAGCCCAACAAGTATCCTGGAGCCTGGAATGTGTCCTGTGTACATCAGGTTGGTATGATACTTTCTCTTCACCTGGGTTTTGAATAATGTTATACTGGAATGATTTTGGATATGTCTTAGCAAAACTTAATAGAAAATAAATCCATCCTTTGTTAGAAAAGTTGGAGAGATATTAAAAAGGAGAGGACTACCTGAAATGGACTGCAAGGTGAACACAGATCATAGAGAAAAATGAAAACCTGGAGGGCCAAGAAGGGTGGTAGATATTTATCAAAGATGCTAATGTTCAAATGACTGGTTTCTTCTAGAGATACAGATATACATAAAAGTTCAGCCTCCTGACATAGGAGGATGGTACATGTGGAGATAACAAAGCACATTCTAGTAAGGCAATAATGAGGGTAATCTTACAGCCTAGTTTCCCTTGAAAACGTCTCAATTTATGCCTATTTTTCCAAAAGAGTTATTAATAGCATACCATTTCACTCTCAAGTGTCTCAGTTTGAAGAATAAATTAATATGGTCACTCTAGCTATATTGGCCTTGTGTATAAGGAGTTAAAAGGGCAGACTTGTGGGAGCTACTCTTTCTTCTGGGTTTAGGCCCTGGAGGGCAGCAGGCTGAAATCCAAGGCTGCTGAGGAAATAGCCCATGGAAAAGTTGGGGAGATGTGGCATTTCCATGTGGCTGGGAGAATGATGGGCATGGTCAGAAAAAGAAGAGAAGGGACAGAGACATTTTCATTTTTGATAAATTGCTCGCAAACTCATGTGGCAATACCAGAGAGTTTAAAGCTGGGAACAACCTGAGTCAGTTTACCTTTCTCTTCAAATCCTCTTTAGCAGTGAATGTAGTATTAGGATGCGGGAAATAGAGCAATATGACCAATATGTGAGGAGGTACTAGACATAACTTGGAAATATAAAACACAACTGTGAGTTAGGGCACTGTTGTTAGTTGCCATCATCGAGTCTGTATTGACTCATAGTGACCCTATGCACAACAGAACAAAACACTGCCCGATCCTGGGCCAACCTCACAGTTACTGCTTTATTTGGGACCATTGATGCTGACACTGTGCCAGTACATCTCAGTGGGGGTCTCTCTCCACTTTACCAAACATGATATCCTTCTCCAGGGACTGGTCCCTCCTGACAGTATGTCTGAAGTATGAAAGACAAAGTCTGGCCATCATGGCTTTCAAGTAGCACTCTGGCTGTATTTCTTCCAACACAGATCTATAGGTTCTTTTGGTAAGTCTGTGGCACTTTCAATATTCTCCTCCAAGATGATAACTCAAAAGCATCAATTCTTCTACGATCTTCCTTATTCACTGTCCAACTGTATAATGCATATGAAGCTGCTGACAATACCATGGCTTGTGTCAGGCACACCTTAATTCTCAAACTGACATTTTTACTAATCAACACTTTAAAGAGGTCTTCTGCAGCAAATTTGCCTAATGCAAATTGATTTCCGGACTGCTGCTTCCATGAGTGTTGATGGTTGATTCAAGCAAAATGAAGTCTTCGACAACTTTAATCTTTTCTCCCTTTATTATGATGTTATTTATTGGCCCAGTGGTGAAGATTTTTGTTTTCTGTAAAGAATGTAAATTGAGGTGCAACCCATGCTGAAGGCTGTGGTCTTTGATCTTCACCAGTATTTTAAGTCCTCTTGCCTTTCTGCAAGCAAGGTTGTATCATTTGCATATCACAGGTCATTAATAAGCCTCCCTCTAATCACTGTTCAACTGTATGAGGAGCTCTGGTAGTGTAGTGGTTATGAATCGGGCTGTGAACCTTAAGGTCAGCAGTTCGAAACTACCAGCTACTCTGCAGGAGAAAGATGAGGCTTTCTGCTCCCATAAAGATTTACAGAATCAGAAACCCTGTACAGGGTTGCTATGGGTCGGAACTGACTCAACGGCACTTAACAACAACAACAACAACAATCCTGATGCCATGGTTTTCTTTACATAATCCTGTTTCTCAGATTATTGGCTGAGCATACAAATTGAATAAGTATGGTGAAAGAATACAACCCTGGCACACACATTTCCTAAATTTGCTAGCCAGGGTCCTAGCAAGAGGACAAAAATGAGAGACGGATTTGTGAATAAGTGTACCTTATTTATTACTGTTACACAAGTTTGGTGATGCTCGTGTGCTAATAAAAGCCCAACCACATACTCTCTCTACATTTGTGCCCAGAGAGTAGATCACAAGTAATGGACAGTACACAGCAAAGCACCATTCTCAATGAGGCATAGAATTCCTACTATATCCTTGTGAACAATTGATTCTTTATTTTCACCAGTAACTATGGAAACTTTTAAAATTCATGAATGTGACTCTTCTCCCCTACTTAATGTACTTTTAATGAAACTCTTTCATTGAAAGGCAATTGTAGATTTGCATGCAGTTATATGAAATCAAACCGAAAGATCCCCACACAGGAGACATTAGGCAAAATTGTAGTGTTATATCACAACTAGGAGTCCTGGTGTGGTGCTGTAGGATAAAGCACTGGACTACTAACCAAAGGGTCATTGGTTAAAATCTACCAGCCACTCTTCAGAAACCCTATAGAAGGTCACTATGAGTCAGACTAGACTCGATAACACTTAAAAACAACAATCACATTCAAGATATCGATATTGATATCTTTGTAATATCATTGTAATGAAGATGCTGACTATTTTCATCATCACAGAGTCCCCTCCTTCTGCACTTGAACAGCCATATCTTCTCATCTGCTCCACAACGCATGACATGAATCTGCACACCACTTGGGACCACCACTAAACGATCCATTTCCAGAATTTTCTATTTTAAAACTGTTTTATAAATGACAACATGTAGTAGGAAACTTTTCAAGATTGGGGATTCATTCAGATTGTTGCATGTATCAATAGCTGGATCGCTTATTACTGAGAAGTATTCCATGATCTGGGCAGATGGCAATTAGTTTAACTATTCACCCATTCAAGGACATTTGGATTGTTGTCAGGTTTTTTGGCTATTAAAAAGAAAACCGCTATAAACAGCCATATACAAGTTTTTGTGTGAACGTAAGTTTTTAATTTCCTGTTCTGCTGTTTAACTTTTGGATTGTATAGTAGTTGCATGCTTGCTTTTTTAATAAACTTCCAAAAGTGCTTTCCATAGTGACTGTATTATTTTATAACCCCATCAATAAGTATGAGGATCTGGTTTTTCCACATTCTTGCTAGCATTTGTAGTTGTCACTCTTTTTACTTTCGTCATTCTGATAGGTTTGCTGCAATTATCTAATTGTGGTTTTCACTTGCATTTTCAACAATCCTGATGCCACAGTTAATATGACTGAGGAGTCCTGTTGTTGCAGTATAGGGTAAGCACAGGACTTCTAACTGCAAGGTTGGCAGTTCAAACTCAACAGTGGCTCCTAGGAAACCCTCTACAGGGTCACTGACTCAACCACATTTAACAACAGCAACTAGGGTTGGACATCTTTTCATGTGCTCACTGGCCAGCTTTATCACCTCTTAGGTAAAGTGCCTTTTCATGAATTTGCCTAGTTTCTAGTATTATTGTTAATATATTCTAAATGATAGTCATATGTTTTATGTATGGCTTGCAAATACATTCTTCCAGTCTAAAACTTATCTTTTTTGTCTTCTTTATAAGGTTTTTCACAAAGGTAAACATATATATTTTAAGTCAAAAGTCAAATTTACAACTTTGTTATTAGGTGCCATCAAGTCCATTTTGGCTCATAGCGACCATATGCATAAAGACCAATATCCTGCCTTATTCCATGCTAGCCTTAAAATCAGTGTTAAGCTTGAGCCCATTGCTGCTGCAACTGTGCCAATCCATCTCTTTGGTAGTCTGATACTTTTTTGCTGTTCTTCTTCTGGGACTGGTCCCTCCTGACAATATGTCTGAAGTATGAAAGACAAAGTCTGGCCATCCTGAATTTCAGTGTAAGTTGTCTTTTACATTTTAGTTGTATTTTTTCCAACACAGGTTCGTTTGTTATTTTGGAAGTCAATGGTACTTTTAATATTCTTCTCCAACACTATAATTCAAATGTATCAATTCTTCTAAAATCTTCCTTATTCATTGTCCAACTTTCACACGCATATGAGACTACTGAAAACACTAAGGCTTGGGTTAGGTACGCTTTAGTCCTCAAACTGACATCTTTGCTCTTCAACACTTTAAAGAGGTCGTGTGCAGCAGATTTGCCTCATGCAATACATTGTTTGATTTTATGACTGCTGCTTCCGTGAGTGTTGATAGTTGATCCAAGCAAAATGAAGTCCTTGACAACTTCAATCTTTTCTCCATTTATCATGGTGTTATATAAAATAAAACGGGAAGGAATCATCATCATCATCATCATAATAATATGCATAGTACATACAAATAAACATCTGCATGTACAAGCAAGGAGAAGACATGCAAAGCCATTACAGTTCTTGTTTATATAATTGGTTACAAGGTTACAAGGTTGATACCTAGAGTTGCTTCTTCAAGGATTCATTTTATATTTCCCTTGTCTTCAGTCAGAATTTCTGCTGCTCTGGGTTCTTTTGATGTTGGAAATACTAAGACTTTCCTTCCCAAAGGGTTTGAGATCTCAATTGCTTTGATTGTTTTGGGCTGCAATGAAGTTTTTACCACCCCTCGTCTGTCAGTTTGTCATACTGTGGTGACTTGAATGTTGCTGTTATGCTAGAAGCTATGCCACTGGTATTATTTTAAATACTGGCAGGGTCATACATGGTGAAAAGGTTTCAGCGGTGCTTCTAGACAAAGACAAAGTAGGAAGGAGAATGGGTCACTTCTGAATGGTTAGCCACTGAAGCCATAATGAAAGCACCAAAACATTGTCAGATATAGCGCTGAAAGATGACCTCAGATTGGAAGGTGCTCAGAATATGCCTAAGAGTTGCCTCTTTAAAGTAGAGTTGACTTTAATGGTATCAATGAAAAAATGTTTCTTTATTGGTCAAGATAAATCACTCCAGTTAGTAGATTAGCACCCTTACTCCCATTTTTGTCTTTTGAATCAGCAGCATATTAAGACTGATCTCATCTTAAACCTCTTCCTTTCTTGTGATCTCCAAACCAGCAGAGTGTAAAGTTGCCATGGTGGGAAGGAAAATTCTTCATGTGGGTTATTAGATAAAATAGTGAGAGAATCTGCTTCCATCCTTTGATTCCTAGATTATTCTGGCTTCAAGGAGACATAACCTTAAATTGGAGTCAGATCTAAAGCATGTATGATATCATCAATAACAGAACCCTCTCCTTTTATGTTGTTGGTGTTAAGTGCTTTCCAGCTCAATCATCTGTATCTTTCACAAATTGTCAGATGAAGTGGCTTCTCCCAGCCCAGAGGTCTCACCTTGAGAGGAACTGTTCCAGCAAGCAGTACCTGATAGGCGAGGCTCCCGTGTGTCCTCAAGAAATGTCCTTGTCAGACTTTACCTACAGCAAACCTGTTCTTCAAGGCACTGTGTTGTTGTTGTTAAGTGCTGTTGAGTTGGTCCTCACCCATAGCGACCCTGTATAGGGTTTCCAAGGAGCGACCGGTGAGCTTGAACCTCCAACCTTGCACTTCAAACCGACTGTGCAGTCTAGCGCATTAACTCCCAGCGCCACACCAGGAACTCTAACCTCTGGGACATTCATGGAGTAAGGACTTGGCCACACACTGGAGTGACAAGCACTCAGATTCTCCCAACTGTCCCCTCCTTCACTGGGCTCTGACTCCTTCTAACCTTCGCCATGGTTCCTTTTTCCTTTAGGTGACTTGCTTTCACCTGGGCTCCGTAGGTGGGCCCAGATAGTCCTGAACCTTATTCCAGGGTGCCCAGAACCAAAACAAAGTGGGTTTCGAAAAAGAGAAATCATTCTTAGAAAGCAACATTGAGTGCTCTGGAAATACTCAAAGGCAAATTGTTGTTTAAAAGTTAATTTACGAGAGCAGGGAAAGATGGCGGATCGGGTGGAAGTGCAGTGAGGAGGCTGCTGGCAACAACAAGCAGGCTCAGGGCCTGGTCCCCGAACTCGGAACCACATATAAAGGAACATTTAGAAGGTTGGAAGACTCACAGCTGGGGGAGCTTGTGGCAGAAGCAAGAAATCTATCGCTTTCTAGTCCGGGACGCTCGGCTGCTCCAGGAGCCGCCATCTTGGCTGAGACCACGTGGGGGAAGGATCGGAGCGGCCACAGACGCCTGGCAGAACCGCTGAGATAAAGGTGCGGACATTCTTCTCTTTTGGTAGCTGTTCATTGGTCCCTTGCTGTCTGCGCACCTCCATTCTGGTGACTATAGGGGTGCCTGAGCTAGTGGGCAGCCCAGCCCCACCCTCGGAGGGTTCTACTACGCATGCGCACAGATCTCCTCGAAATTTAAAGAGACAGTTTCCAATTAAAACCAAAAGGCCAACAGATACTCAGCCCAAGAGCAGACCCTGCACTTTTCTTGGTTTTGGCTCTGTTTTTTAACACGGGAAAAAGGAGAGGGCTGTACTTAGGGAGGGAAAGAGAGTTTAAAAGCAACACAGGCCGAAGGTGGGATTGGAGCCTGAGGTGTAACATAACCTTCTGCCTTTGGAGGACTCTTTGTCTCCCTATATTACACAAGAAGAGTCAACAACTGCTGCCATACAGCCAAGCTACAATCACACTCTATAAAACACCAAAACCCAGCTGTGAAAGTTACTCTGAGTTAAACAATAAGAAAGGTGAAAAGGGACGCCCATATCCTGATCACATCTTCCTGGAAGCAATCAGAAAGCATAAAAAATTACCAAAAGACAGACTCAATTCAATATTAAGGCCACAGATAAACACTAAACATGTACAAGAAGCAAAAGCAGATGACCATATCAGCACACGTCCAGACACAAGATAAAATGTCTGAGACAAATGACTTAGCAGTAGACCTGGACTCCATTCTGGAAGGAGGGCAGGCCTTGGAAATGCCAGAGAACAATTCAGAAAAATGATTATAAAATGTTTCAAAACACTTTACAAAGTGTGTTTTATTTTATTTTCTCCACAATGCTTGTTCTCCGTAATAAGCATTTTCAATATTTAATTGCTCAACTAGTTTTCACTAAGCATATTCAGAGGACCTTGTTAAAATATAGATTCTAAGTTAGAAGATCTGGGGTGGAGCTGGAGATTATACTTCCTTAATAAGCCTTTGTCTGGTGCTGAGGGTTAATGCGCTGGACTGCAGGGTTGGTGTGAATCACAAGGTCGGCAGTTCAAACTCACCAGCCGCTCCTCGGGAACCCCTCACAGGTTTGCTATGAGTCAGAACCACTCTACAGCACTAACAACAACAAACCCCTAGAGGATGCGGATGATTCCAGTCCTGAACCAAACCTTGAGAATAGAGACTCAAGGGATTTAAAAATAAATATCACACAGTCCTAGACTTCCAGTAGACTAATGTTTGACTAGAAATTTTCCACATTTCCACATATCCATATACGGTCACAGTACAACAAACATATAGATGCAAATAAATGCCTCTCCTCTAAAATACCCAGAATATGGCCCACCGCTATATTCTCTATAATAATCATTCTCTGGAGCAGAGGTTCTCAAACTTGAGTGTGCATAAGAACCTCCTAGAAGGTTTGTTAAACAGATTTCTGGACCCACCCTGAACTTCAACCACAGAAGGTCCAGTTGGAGCCCAATAATCTACATTTCTCACAAGTTGCCAGGTGATGCTGTTTCTGAAAGCCACTGTTCTAGCAGCATCTGACTGGTTAGCCTACTGTGGGAGAAGAAAGGCAGCTATCAGTCATCAGTGTGAGAATAACCTCTGGATTCCTGTTTAAATGTTTAAATAGCTCTGATTGGTACTATCTGCCTCATGTCAAACATGTTTACCTTTCCTTATTAACCTCCATCTCTAGATTTAAAGATAGATTGACTTACTTTTAAATATGTGAACATCTTTAAAGTGAGTATCTTAGAGGTAACATACCGTTGGGTCTCAGTTGGGCTTTTGTTGTTGTTTTTGAATCCACTTTGACAATTTCTGTCTTTTAATTGGAGCATGTATACTATTCATAATAAAAGTGATTATTAATATAGTTTGATTCATATTTACCATGTCTGTAACTGTTAACTACTGGCTGCATTTATTCTTTGTTTCTTCTATTCCCCTTCTTTTGTCTTCCTTTTCTGATTTTGACGGAACATCTTATATGATTCCTTTTGGCTCCTCTCTTAGTGTTTCGCTTATACATTTTATATAAAAAGCTGTATCAATCATACATCCTTTGAAAATAAGTTTATTGGTTGTCCTAGCCCTTACAATAAACATTTTTAACTATTCTAAGTCCATTTTGAAATAATGCAGACATACCTCTTCACATGAAGTAGGATCATCTTACAATAGAGCAGCTTCAATTTTTTTCCCATCCCTTATGGTATTAGTGTCGTATGTTTCAATTATTCCTATACTATAATTGCTGCTGTCGCTAAGTGCTATTGAGTCGGTGCTGATTCATAGTGACCCTGTACAGTGTTTCCAAGGGGCAGCTGGTGGATTTGAACTTTTGACTGTGGCTCTCAGTCCAGTGCTGATCCTACAGCGCCACACTAGGAATCCATAGTAAAATTACCCATATATAATTATCCAGGACTCCTGGTGTGGTGCTGTAGAATCGGCACTAGACTGTGAACTACAAGGTCTACAGTTCAAGCCTACCAACTGCTCAGAAACCTTATACAGAGTCACTATGAGTCGGAACCAACTTAACAACAATACTGCCCAATATATTGCTACTGCTATTACTTTAAACAGGTATCTTTAGATGAATTAAAAATAAAAAAAATTTAAAAAGAATTTATTTTACATTCATTTATTGCATCTCAGCTTTCTTTGTGTTGGTCCACATTTCTAGCCTGTATCATCTTTCTTCTCCCTGAAGAGCTTTCAACATTTCCTGCAGGCATCTCAGTCAGTGATGAAGTACCTCAGTTATTATTGGTGGGAAGAAATCTTTGCTTCCTCACTTTTGTAGGATAATTTCACTATATAGAGAATGCTACGTTTCTGCTTTCATTTGGTACATAGTTTAAATATTTCATTTCACTCATTCATATTCACTTGCTTGCATGGTTTCTAACAAGAAATTTGCTGTGATTAATATCCTTGTTCCTTTAGGAGTAAAATCAGCCATCCAAGCCCAGCTTTTGTCAAGACTGTCCCTTTGTCCTTGGATGTCTGCTGTTTTAATATGATTTTCCTAGCTGTTTTGTTGATTTGTTGTTGTTGTTGTTGTTGTCAGTTCTTTTTGTTTGTTTACTCATTCTTTTATTATATTTGCACTATTGCTGACACGACTATGTCAGTCTATTTCATTAGGGGTCTTCTTCTTTTTCATTGATCCTCCACTTTACCAAGCATGATATCCTTCTCTAGGAAGTGGTCCCTCCTGACAACATGTCCAAAGTGCAAGAGATGAGTCTTGTCATCCTGGCTTCTGAAGAACATTCTGGCTGTACTTCTTCCAACACAGATTTGTTTCTTCTTCTAGCATTCCCTGGTACCTTCAAATTTCTTCTTTGTTGTTGTTGTTGCTAAGTGCTATCCAGTCGATTCAGACTCATTGCGACCCTATCATAGCATTTTCAACAAGCAGCTGGTGAGTTTGAACCGCCAGCCTTGCCGTTCAAACCAACCTTGTGGTGGAATGCTTACTCTACAGCACCAGAGCAGGACTCCATATTCTTGTTCTGCATACTTCAATTCCTTCACAGTTTTCCTTATTTATTGTATAATTTCAAACTTTCACCTGCATATGAGGCAACTGAAAATACCATGGTTTGGATCAGGCACACTTTAGTCCTCAAACACTTATCTTTGCTCTTTATTACTTTAAAGAGTTTTTTGGGGGCAGCAGATTTCCCTAATGTCATGTGATTTCTTGACTGCTGCTTCCATGAGTGTTAATTGTGGATACAAGCAAAATGAAATATTTTATAACTTCAATCTTTACTCCATTTATCATGATGCTGTTTATTGATCCAATTGTGAGGATTTTTGTTTTATTTACATTGATGGGCAATCCATACTGAAGGATTTTTGATTTTTTTAATTTTATCAGTATTTCAAGTCCTCTTTGCTTCCATCAAGCAAGGTTGTGTCATATGCATATCTCAGGTTGTTAACAAGTCTTCTTCCACTCCTACTGCCATGTTTTTCATCATATAATCCAGTTTCTTGTATTATTTGCTCAACATACAGATTTAATAAGCATGATGAAAGATAACAACCCTGATACACACTGCTACTGTATTTAAACCATTTATTTTCCCTTGTTTTTGTTTTGTTCTCTGTGCAGTGTCATCATAAGCACAATTTAGTGTTCTGGAATACTGATGTTTTTTTTTCCTCTTCTTTTTAAAGTTTTTATTGTGAATTGAGTGATAGTTTGCATATGGGAATATCAGTTTTACACTCATTATTTCAATGCAATGATTACAATCTCCCCTGTGCATCACCATTCAGCAGTGTTTACTTCTATTCCCTCTGTTGTTTTTTGCTTTTTTGGGGGGTGATGTACACAAAAACACTCAGGAATATGTAATAATTTAAACAACCATAGGGCACAATCTGCAAGACTGCCTCCTGGCCCACCCAGCACTCATTCTTTCTCTTTCCGTGAGTCTAGAGTCTATAGCTGCTCTCTCTCTCCATGTCCCCATCTCTTCCTCCATCTCTGGTGTCACTGCTTCTCTGGATAGGGTCCCTCATTCTGCTCATGCTTTTCTCCCTGGATGGTTCTAGGGTCCTCTGTTCCTAGACCTTAAGATCAACTACTCCCCTCATTTTGTTACAAATTTCTACCTTTACAGTTGTGACAGTTGCAATTAGTCATGATAACAATTACTCACTATTGAAAGGAATACTCGTTCTTCAAAATATTATCCATAGTTTGTTATGATCTATGCCATTGAATGCCTTTAAATAGTCAACAAGGCACAGGTAAGAATCTTTCTGGTATTCTTTGTTTTCAGCTAAGATCCATCTGATGTCAGCAATGATATATCTAGATCCAGGTCCTCTTCTAAATTGGCGTGAATTTTTGGCAGCTCCCTGTTGATGTACTGTTGGAATCATTTTAAAATTAATTTAGCAAAATTATATTTGAATATGATATTAATGATTTTGTTAGATGATATATGCATTGTGTTGGGTCATGTTTCTTTGGAATGTATACAAATATAGATCTCTTGCAATCAATTGTTCAGGTAGCTACAAATTTCTTGGCATAGAATATGCCTGTTTCCTGTGCTTCTTCAAGTCATGCTATTTTCAATAACCTCATATGCATGCTACAGTTGGACAGTGAAGAATTGATGCATTTGAGTTATGGTGTTGAAGGAGAACATTGAAAGTACCATGGACTTCCAAAAGAACAAACATAACTGTGTTGTCAGAAGTACAGCCAGAGTGCTCCTTGGAAGCCAGGATGGCCAGACTTTGTCTCTCATACTTCGGACATATTGTCAGGAGGAACCAGTCATTGGAGAAGGATGTTATGTTTGGTAACGTGGATAGTTGGAGAGATGAATTGGCACAGTGGTAACAGCAATGGGCTCAAACGTAGCAATGATTGTGAGGTTGGCCTAAGCTTGGCCAGTGTTTCTTTGTTGTGCATAGGGTCAGTATGTGTTGGTACTGACTCGATGGCCCATAACAACAACAACAGCAACATTATTCAATATTTTGTGTGTAGAATACTTCAAAATGGAAACCCAATGTTTAAATTTTTCTTCAGTTCTTTAAGTTTAATAAATGCTGGACAGTTTCTTTCCTTTCAGTGTTCTAACTGCAGGCCTTTGCACATTTCATTATAATACTTTAGTTCGTTTTCTTGAGCTGCCCTTTGACATTTTCTGCTCAGCTCTTCTACTTGATCATTTATTCCCATTGTTTTTGCTTCTCTACATTCAAGAGCAAGTTTCATACTCTCTCCTGACATCTGCTTTGGTCTTTTCTTGTTTTCCTGTCTTTTTAACAACCTAGTATGATGTGCTTGCTGTCATCCCTCCTATATTTTGCCTCTCCATTTTCCTAGTCTGTTTTAGTCTGAAGGACTCCATGGGTGACCCGGCTAGAACATAGAATACTAGTGGCATAGCTTTCAGCATCACAGCAACATGTAAGCCATCACAGTACAATAAACTGACAGATGAGTGATGGTTACCTAAAAGAGAGCTTACAAAAACAAAGAAACACAGATTTTAGAGGAAACACTTGGGTGCATTGTTTTTGTCATGTGCAGGGCAGTGAATTATTTAATGTCTCTTCTATATATGTCTTTGTAACTCCCACAAAGCCACATTTTTACTGATGGCTCTTGGTAAAAGGAGGTGATGTAAGATGCTAATCAGATGATTTTAAGGAACCCTGGTAGCATAGTGGGTTATGAGCTGGATTGCTACCTTAAAGATCATCACTTTAAATCTACAAGTTGTTCCATGGTAGAAAGATGAGGCTTTCTGCTCCTGTAAAAATGTACAGCCTTGGAAACCTATACAGGGTTCCTATGAGTTGAAACTGACTTGGTGGCACACTACCCCCACCATCACCAGGATGATTTTATTCATTGTGAGTGATGGTTAACTGGGTTAATTGTAAAAACTTGGAGTTCTAATGTGTATAAAATGAGCCATTTCAGAAGCAGGAATGGGGGAATCTGTCTATCAGGAAGAAAAAAAAAGTCAGGAGATTCCGACTCATTGAACTTCCTTGATCCAGGGACAGAATGCCATGGCACCAGAGAAGTGGCAAAGGAGTGCATTATGGGCTTAAGCTTACAGTGAAGCGGAGCTCCTAAAAGAAAATTGTAACACTGCCTGAGCAGGACAGAGACCAGACCAAGGGACCAAGGGCCAGAGAGGAGCCTGCTGTGGGCAAGGCTGAGAAGAGATTGTTCGGACTGGAAGAACTGTGTGTACCCTGAACACGTGTGACCCTGAACTGTAACCTGTCACCTTCCCTAATAAACCCAATCAGTAATGATGAGTTTGGTCTGAGATCTGTGTGGGTGTTGAAAACAATGATTAAACCCAGCAACGAAGTACAAAGTGCCGTGGGAGAGACAGTTGGTGTCAGAATTGGTAAAGAAGGTTGGAGGATGGATACATGTCTGACCTCAGCCTCATTAGAATTGGTTTGGGGGCTGCCGCAGCAGAGTTTGATTCTCTTTCCCTTGGTGAAATCAAAGGAGGGCAGATGCCATCCCCAACCCATCTCTCCACCCCAGAACTTTTTTTTTTTTTTGCTCCATTTAAGTGCAAATATCCAGGCTTCAATTGAGATCCCTGCTTGGGAGATGCTAGCATTGAGATGGTATTTCACACATGTGAATAAAATCTACTTAGTGAGGAGGGACAGTGGGTGGAGTGAGAATAAAAAGAGTATCAAAAGTGAGGTCCCAAGAAGCCACCCAAAGATTAAAAACGTACCTTCACAGAACTTTAAAAACCAGAGGGAAGATTGAAATGGAGGGTATGTTACACATTATTAGAAGCTTAAACTTTTCATTAGGGAGATAGCGGAAGAGTTAGGAGTTAATGGGATGGTTGATGTAAACACAAAGAAAAAGTGAATCAGTTACTTAATGATGAGAGGTGCCCTGGAGACTTTTGGAGATCCTGCTTGTGTTGTTGTTTAGTGCCATGGAGTCTGTTCCAACCCACAGCACCCCTGTATAGGGTTTCCAAGGAGCAGCTGGTGAGCTGCTCTCACTGAACTTGTGGTCCAAACCGACTTTGCAGCCTAGTGCATTAACCCACAGCACTACACCAGGACTCCAAGACCCTGCTTAAAGGCTAGGATATTTGTGATCTTGGTAACAGCTGCAGACAGAATGAGGGAAAGTAAAGGATTTTTAGAAGAAAGTTGAAGGAGCTTTTACTTAAGGGTCTCCATTTTCTCAGTGAGGGTGATTTGTATTCATTACGTGAGAGAATGAATGAAGGCAGAAACCAGCTGGGAAGCCTAAAGATGAAGTCAAGACAGAGACCCATCACAATGAGAAGTAGGAATGGGAATCAGCTAGGGCAGGATAAAGATCTTTGAGTGAGACTGAAAAGTCAATGGAAACTGAATTCATGAACATCTAGTAGATTTTATCCAGCAGCAATTCAAATTCCCAGGGCAAGAGCGGTTAACAGGTGGTTGCATTAACCCCGACCTGGGCATCATAGAGGCTGTGCAGAAGACTAAGGAATCAAAACAAAAGAAGTTGAGGAAGTTGGTAAACATGAAACAGAAATGAATGGCAGTTTGATGAGGAAGAAGTTAAATTGAACTGTTGATGATGGGACAGAAAGATAAAGCCGACCTATGGGACTGGAGTGGTCTGTCCAGGGAGCGGACGTTAGGGCAGTTTTATTGGAGGTGAAAGGATACATTTTAGTCAGCTATTGAGAGGTCAAATTAGAGATCATAGAAAAGAAGGAGTATTATGGAATCAATAAAAATAGGCAACAGATGTAAGACCTTCAGGGGATGAGTCTTCTTTTAGCTATGTTGTTGTTGTTGTTGTTAAGTGTCGTGGAGTTAGTTCCGACCCATAGTGACCCTGAACAGAGTTTCCAAGGCTGGAAATCTTTACGGGAGCAGAAAGCCTCATCTTTCTCCCATGGATGACCTTGGAAATCCATTACTTAGACTAAGAAATAGAAAAACAATCATCCTTGTATCGTATTATAAAGAACCTGCCATATGTCAAATGCAGCGAGAATTAAATATGATACTAATGTAAAGCACTGGCATAATGTGGAATATTGGAAATTCTGTAAGAAAAGGTGGATATGTATATTTTACTTTTATTATGCAGTCCTAGTATGGCGGTATGGGCAAATGCTCTGGACTACGAAGTCGTTTGAACCACAAGGTTGGCGGGTCAAGCTAACCAGCTGCTCCTTTGAAACCTATGGGTCACTATGGGTCAGAACCTACTTGATGGCACTTAACAACAACAACAACAACTTTTATTATGGTCATAATATGACCTGAACGAGTGACCATGATTGTGAATGGCTGAAGGCAGTATAGAGGTAGGATTTCGGAGTAGAGAAGGTTTGTAACATAGACCAGGGTATAAGACAGATTCATGTGGGTAACATCCCTGCCTTTATCTCCATTCCTGCCATGGTGCCACAGCTATAGTCTGGAAAAAAATGCTCTTTGTCTTCTTTGGTCTACAGAAAGACATTTAACAAAAGCATCTCAAGGCTTACCTCAGTCAGGGCCTTCTTGTGGCTGAAAGTATATGGGCAGACAAGTTTAATTTTGTTTGTATTGATCCCTGGGTATCACAGTGCCTCCTGTGCAGCAAAAGGATACCCAGGTTTCAGTAATGAGACCTTTTTAATCATTTGTTTTCTGCACATAAATTGGTTCTAAGCCAGCCAAATGTGTTTTTAATTAGGAGACAACACAGAAGCCACTGAGAAGCATTTCCTTTTGCTCATTTAAATAGTTGGCTTACTTGGAGCAAAGCCATATTGATTCCGAGAAAGCTCTAGTCAGTCACTGTCCGTGTGCACATCTAGCACTGTATCGTCCATTAGGACTCAGGTGGGCTTCAGGTGACTATGGGTTCTTCCCAGGAGTGTCCCATCACCATGTGCACTGCAAAGGAGATGGGGAGACGTCTCCCTGCCCAGCAGCCCTCACAGTAACGCTCCAACCACCAGCCATGTCAAGACCCGCAGGTTCCCTCATTTTTTTAAAATGTTTTATTGTGAATTATATGATCGTTTACATGGGAGAAATTAGTTTTACATTCATCCTATTGTATATTGTTTCATTGCCATGGTTGCAATCGCCTCCATGCATCATCAGCCAACCAAAGGGGATACCCTGCAAGCCTGTCCCCTGATTATCAGCACACAGCCCCTTTCCCACTCTGTGTCTAATGTCCCCAGATGCTCCATCTCTCCACGTCATCATCTCTGCCTGCATCTCAGGCATCACTGCTTCTCTGGGTAGGGTCCCTCCGTCAGTCTTGCTGGTAACCATTAAGCTTCACAACACTGGTTTCCCAGTGCAACTTGAACAAAATACCCAGGGAAGAAAAGCATGGCGCTGTGGGTTAATGTGCCAGACTGCAAAGTCATTTGAACCACAAGGTCTGTAGTTCAAGCTCACCAGCGCTCCTCAGAAACCCGATACAGGATCACTATGAGTCGGAACTGACTCAATGGCACTTAACAACAACAACAATCAAAGCGGCTAGGGAACCAAACAGATGGCGGATCAGATGGAAGTGAGTAAAGGAGCTCTGCCAACAACAACACAGAATACCCGACCAGCAGGCTCAGGGGATGGCCCCAGAACTCTGACCCACATATAAAGGAACATTTAGAAGGTTGGAAGACTTACGGCTGGGGGAGCTTGTGGAAGAAGCAAGAACTCCATTGCTTTCTAGTCCGGGACGCTCGGCTGCTCCAGGAGCCGCCATCTTGGGTGAGACCACGTGGGGGAAGGATCAGAGCGGCCACAGACGCCTGGCAGAACCGCTGCGATAAAGGTGTGGACATTCTT
>NW_006408716.1:4283048-4292033 GCF_000296735.1 Chrysochloris asiatica | reverse complement strand
ATTGAGATGCAACCCATACCGAAGTCTGTGTTCTTTGATCTTCATAAGTAAATGTTTCAAGTCCTCTTCACTTTCAGCAAGCAAGGTTGTATCATCGGCATATCACAGGTTGTTAATGAGTCTTCCTCTAATCCTGATGCCATGTGTTTACATGCATAGGAGGCAATTAAAAACACCATGGCTTGGGTCAGGTGCACCTAAATCTTCAGAGTAGTATCTTTGTTTTTAAACAGTCTAAAATAGTATTTCACAGCAAATTTGATTTCATGCCTGCTGCTCACATGGGTATTAGTTGTGAATCTAAGTAAAATGACACCCTTCACAACTTCCAGGTTTTCTCCACTTATCATGATTTTGTAAGAATTTTTGTTTTCTTGAGGTTTAATCATCTATTTATTTATCCACGGGTTCATTTCTTATTTAACTTCATTATAGAAATCAATAAGATGATTATAAAATCGTTATATAAAAAAGTGATGTTGTTGTTGTTGTAATGTGCCATGGAGTCAGTTACGACTCATAGCGACCCTGTACAGGATTTCCAAGGCTGTAAATCTTTACGGGAGCAGAAAGCCTCATCTTTCTCCTGTGGAACAGCTGGTAGTTTTGAACTGCTGACCATGAGATTAGCAACCTGATTCGTAACCACTATTCTATCAGATAGAATAGTTAAAATAATCTTGTTAAAAATAATAAAAATGAAGAACTTGCAATGCCTAGTGTAAAACTTATCTGAAAGCTACTGAATCCATGTGATGTGGTATTAGAGAAAATAAATCAATGTATTACTCAAGAAACTGAGTCAACATATATATTTTTTCCCATTGGATATCTAGTTGCTATCACACTACTTATTGAAGAAAGTTTTCCAGCTGAATTATTTTATTTTCCAGTCAGTTCTGACCCATAGTGACCCAGTTGAGGGTTTCTAAGGAGCCACTGGTGAGCTTGAACCACCAACCTTACTGTTCAAACAGATTTTGTGGTTCAAACCATCTTTGCAATCCAGCGCATTAACCCACAGCGCCACAAGTGTGAGCTGGACCTGCTTCTATCAAGTAAAATATGGCAAAAGTCATGTGATGTTAGGTTAGAAAAATCTGTGAGTTTCACTGTGTTTGTTCTCGCTCTCTCTCTCTTATTTTTTCTCCATATCTGATATTCTAGTTTGCTGACTTTATTTAAGCAAGCTGACATTCTCTATGAAGAGGCTCACATGCCAAGAAAATGAAGGTAGCCTTCGGCCAGTGGCTAGTAAAGAACTGAGTTTTTCAGTCTTACAACCTTTGGGGGAACTAAATTTAGACAACAACTACTGCTTAATGTGGACTCCTCCTTAGGAGCACTTTGAATTGACTGCAAGTCCAGACACCCACCTTGATTGCAGCTTGTGAGAGGCCTTGATCCCGAGGATCCAGACAATCCAACCTAGAATATGGACCCACATAACTGTGAGAATGAATGTTGTTGTTTTAAGCCATAATTTGTAACAGAGCAGTAGACAGCTAATAGGCTTAGTTGGAAACTAATTAATTATATATGGTGCCTCAATTTCGTGACTCTAATACATTGATTTATTTTCTCCATGAATTTAGGAGCTTTCAAATATGTTTTAAATTAGACATTACAAGTTCTCCATTTTTACTATTATTTCTTAAGCTTGTTTTAATTATTCAACACCCCTGTTTTCCATATAGATTTTACAATCATCAAATCAATTTCTGTAAGTAGGTTACATAAAAATGAATAAATGGATAAATAAATGAATGAATAAAGTTTGTGCAGGAGAGAACCTAATGTGATTTTGATTGTGTGTGTATTAAATCTAGATCTTTTAGAAGAACTGACATCTTAACAATATTGAGTCATAAAACACAGGGACAAATCCATCAGTTTCTTTGTCTTAATTTTTAATTCTTCCTTCTGTAATATTTTGTGTTCTTCAATGTGGGGAATGTATACATTCTTTTCTAAATATATTCTTAGATAATTTATTTTTTATTGACAGTATTGTTATTTTTATAAATAGTATAAACCATAAGATCAGTGGTTCAAGCCCACCAGCCACTTCATGGGAGAAAAATGAAGTTTTCTGCTTCCAAAAAGATTTATGCTGGAAACCCTAATTTAAGGTTACGAGTCAGAAACAACTCAAAAGCACTTACCAACAACAGTAATAATCTTTACAGGACCACATTGCTTAGTCTTTTCTCTCAGGGAGCTGCTGATATGTTCCAATCCCAGACCTTTCGGTTAGAAGCTGAGTGCTTAGCCATTTTGCTTTCCTGTAATTATTACCATGATTATTTTAATCAAATACGTTTTCTGCATTTACTGAGATTATAATTTTTCCTCTTCATTCTGTTAATGTGTTGATTTTGCAATGTTAAACCAACCTTGCATTCATAGCCTAAATCCCACTTGGTGATGACATTTGAATTTTGTGTCGGAGACTACAAAGACAGGAACCCATTGCTGTAGACAAGATTGCAACCTCTAGTAATCCTATTTCAACAGGGTTTCAAAGGCTGTAATCTTTGGGCTCACTATGGTCAGAATAGACTCGAAGGCACTTAACAACAACAACAACACTCTTTGGGGAACACTGTGGCATTGTAAGATAAGCACAGGACTGCTAACCAACAGGTTGTCTGTTCAAACCCACCAGCTGCTCTACAGTGGAAAGATGAAGCTTTCTGTTCCCATAAGATTTATAGCCCTGGAAACCCTATGTAAGATCACTTTGAGTCGGAACCCACAAGATGGCATTTAACTACAACAACAACATTATGGGAGCCAACCGCCCCATCTTTCTCTTTCAGGGCAGCTCATGGGTTCTACCTGCCAACTCAACTACTGTGCTGTTGGAGCTTCTTATATTGGCTATATATAGAGAGATTTATATATATTTAGCTAATATATAGAGATTTTGAATTGATCTATTTATATCTATTTTTAATAGATATATTTTATACAGATTTCCAGATGACATATTAGAAATATTCACTAGTGTCCAGTCAAGGTGTTTTGTGTCCATGTATATTCGACTGTAATTACTGTTTGTTTTAATATCTTTCTCTGGTATTGGCTCCAGCATTGCGTTAATTTTATAAAATGCACTGGGAAGTTTTCCATTCTTTACATTCTCGAGTCTGTACGGGGTTTGCATGATCTTTCTCAAAGTTTCATTGAGTTGCTATGAAGCCATATGGACCGGAAATTTTATTTGTGAAAATATATTTTTTTGTGTATCATGAATTCAGTTTTCTGATAGACATTGAAATGTTGAATTTTTTATTTTTTCCAGTGTTATTAATGATAAGCTTAACTAAGAATTCATTCATTTTTGGCACATTAAAGGATTTATTGTCACAAAATTCTTAATAATGTTATTTTCTAATTTTCAATGTTTATAGGACCTTTGATGACTTCTCTTTCAATCCTGGTGTTGAAAAATTTCAAGAGTCCTCATGGTTCAGTGGGTTAAGCAGTGGACTGTCAACCACAAGGGTGTTGGTTCAAACCCACCAGTCACTCTCCACCAGCTGCTCCTAGGATAAAAGCGGAAGCTGTCGGCTTCCAGAAGGATTTACAGACTCAGAAACCTTTTGGAGCAGTTTCACCCTGTCCTGTGGGGTTTCCATGAGTCACAACTGACTCAGCAGAATTGAGCGGGTGGGTTGAAAATTTGTGCTTTCTTTCTTTGTAATCTATCTTTCTATTTTGATCAATTTTATTGATGTTTTCAAAGTACTGATTTATTGCTTTCTGTATTTGTCATGTATCTATTTATTTGATGTCTGATATTCTTTTTCTTCAGTTTTGCTATAATTTGCTATTTCCAGCTCCTTTTGGTAGTTATTTTGAGCAGTTCCTCTTTTTAAAAATAATCATTATATTACACATTGTTGTTGTTGTTGTTGAGTGCCTTCGAGTTGGTTCTGACCCATAGCGACTCTGTACAGGGTTTCTGAGGCTGTAAATCTTTACGGGAGCAGAAAGCCTCATCTTTCTCCCGCGGAACAGCTGGTAGTTTCGAATTGCTGACCTTGAGGTTTGCAGCCCAATTCATAACCACTACACTACCAGAGCTCCTTATACGTATCTATTAATATAATTTATTTCCTTCAAAGTACCTTTGTGGTACTGTAGGATAATCACTGGACTACAAACCATAAGGTAAACAGTTCAAACCCACCGATAACTGTGGGCTGGAACCAAGTTGGCAGCACTTAACAAAACAACATATGTAAAACCTCAGTTATTATTTTTATACTTGTATGACATGTCATTAAAGATGCTACAACTGTACCTTGACAGGCAACTGCCAGAAACTCAAGCTGAATTCAGAAGAGGACATGGAACTTTAGATATCATTATTGGCATCAGATGGAATTTAGATGAGAACAGAGAATATCAAAAGATGTTTATTTGTGCTTTATTGACCATGCAAAGACTTTCAACTGTGTGGATCCTGAAAAGCTATAGACAGCATCGCAAAGAACAGATTTCTAGAACACTTGATTGTGCTCATGAAGAACATGCACATAGACCAAAAGGCAGTCTTTAGAATAGAACAAGGGGATAGTGAAGAGTTTAACATCAGAAAAGACATATGCCAGGGCTGTATTCTTTCACCATACTATTCAATCTCAAAGCTGAACTAATCTAAGAAGTTGGATGAAGAAAAGCATGGCATCAGGATTAGAAGAAGACTCATTAACAATGTGTGATATGCAAATGATACAACTTTGCTTTCTGAAAGGAAAGAAGACTTTAAATACTTACTAATGAAAATCAAAGACCAAAGCCTTCAGTTTATTGGGTTGCCCCATCCATGTAAAGAAAACAAAACTCTTTACAACCGGAACAATAAATAACATCATTAAAAATGGAGGGATGATTGAAATTGTGAAGAACTTCATTCTGCTTGGTTCTAAAATCAACACTCATGGAAGCAGTAGTCAAGAAATGTATTGCATTAGGCAAATGTACTGCACAAGACCTCTTTAAAATATTCCAGAGTAAAGATATCAGTTTGAGGACTAAGGTGTGCCTAACCCAATGCCTCATATGCATGTGAAAGCTGGACAAAGAATAGGAAGGAAGATGGTAGAAAAATAGAGGTATTTGAGTTATTGTATTGGAAAAGAATATTGAAGGGATCATGGACTTCCATAAGTAAAAACAAATCTTGTTGGAAGAAGTACAGCCAGAATGCTCCTTAGAAACCACAGTGATGAAACTTCATCTCTCATACTGCAGACAGGAGGGACCAGTCCTTGGAGAAGGACATCATCCTTGGTAAAGTGGAGGGTCAGTGAAAAAGAGGAAGACCTCCATCAAGACGGATTGACACAGAGTCAGCAGCCACAGGAGGCTCAAGCATAGCAACAATTGTGAGGATGGTACAAGACGGGACAGTGTTTTGTTCTGTTGTGCATGGGGTTGGTATGAGTCAGAGCCGACTTGACAGCACGTGGCACTGCAGGATCATGAGCTGGGCTGCAAGGTCAGTTTGAACCACAAGGTTGGTGGGTCAGACCCATCAGTCACTCTACAGAAACCCTATACATGGTTGTAATGGGTTGGAACTGACTCGACGGCACTTAATGTCAACAACTAACAATATAGCATGCCATTACATGAATATCTTGCAATTTATTTTGCTATTCTATTGTTCATGAATACTTGCTACTGTAAATCACATATTTAAAAATTCTAGTATATAATACTTCTTAATGGCATATACGGAGTCCTGGTGTGGTGCTGTGTGTTACTGCGCCAGACTGCAAAGCCGTTTGAACTGGAAGGTCTGTGGTTCAAGCTCACCAGCTACTCCTTGGAAACCCTATACAGGGTCGCTATGGGTTGGAATCAACCCGATGGCACTTAACAACAACAAAAATGGCATGTATAATTAAGATAGATTTTAATTGGCTTGAACATTAATTTTGCTTAATTCAATTATTCATTCTGGTAGTTCATTAGTATATTATATTGGAGTTTTCATTGAATTATAATACAATCTATAAATGATTATTATAATTTTATTTATTTTCAAGTCCTTTTACCATTGTTTTCTTTTCCTTATCTTATTTTACTACATAGGAACTCCTTTTGAGTTTAATTGGGTGTAGTCTTTCCCCATGATGAGAAAAGAAAGGAGACTTCCTCTGGGTGTGGCCTGCTTCCTCTATATTGGACACTCAGGCAAAGTTTGGTTGGTCTATTCTGGATCTGGATATTGAATCTGGTTCATCCTTCAACCTCTGATTTGGGACTTGAGCCAGTGACCTGCTGATCCTGGGAATCATCAATAGCCTGTCTTCTTACCTGCTGGACCTGCCTGCCTGCCCTCTGACCTACCACCTTAGTTCATCAGCCCTGCATCTCCATGAGTCAAAAGTTTCCAACCTGATATTTGACCCACGGTCTTGGGACTTGACTACCTCTTCACCTTTGTGAACCATTTCCTTTATATAAGTTCTCTTCATATATACATACATAAACTTCACTGGTTTTGTTTCTCTAGAGAACCCAGACTGTGATATTGGGTACCAAGAGTGGTTCTAGAGAAACGAAATCATAAGAATGGGTATTCTAAACTGATTCTCAAGTCTGACTAGTTTTAATTGCCCTGATATCTGTGCTTCCATTAGTTAGGAAGGTACTGCAAATTCATGGTATGAGGTGGCAATGTTAATATGCATAATACTACCACCTTTAGATCAAGTATTGGTAACAAGCCAAACTGTGGATGATCGTGTGTTGTTAACTTTTCTGAAATTTTGTCTGGATGAGAAGTATAGGGAAGCTGATGAATTGTTTATCTAGACAATAAATGAAGTTGTAAAAGAAAGAGATCAGATCAGAACTTTGGAGTTACAGCTCAAATAACACATAAAAGACCTCAAAGTTTCCACTTGTTCCCTGGAAGAAAGCATTATTTATTGTAGCAGCAGAGCGGATACAGCTGAAAACCAAATAGAGAGTCTTAATGGAGTCCTGGTGTGGCACTGTGTGTTAATGCACCAGACTGAAAAGCCATTTGAACTACAAGGTCAGTGGGTCAAGCTCACCAACTGCTCTTCAGAAACCCTATACAGGGTCACTATGGGTTGGAACTGACTTGATGGCACTTTACAAAAACAACAATGTTGTAAGAATGGCTGAATTATAACACTAATTGAATTTTCAGATTTGGATGATATCTGATATTAAAGTGAGGGCATTGGGAAGAAATGGGATATTGAAACTTGGGATGGGACATATGGCAGAGGATCAGGAATTGGGGATGTTGGGCCCATATATCCTACTGAATCTCTCTTGTCCATGGCACCACACCTCTCATCTGAAGAGATGATTCCATCTTTGCCTGCTGATCCATTATCAGAAAAGTCGTTATCATCTTTGCCTCCACTTGACAAGATTAACCTAACTGTGACTGCTGAGAAGTTGAATGTTCCCAGGAAAATCTCCACCAATTATTGCGTCTGGACCTCCTGGTGTTGTGTTGTAGGATAAGCATTAGACTGCAACTGTTCCTCAGAAAACTACACAGGGTTGCTATGAGTTGGAATTGACTCTGTGGCACTTAACAACAACAACACAGACCTACAACTAGACTTAAAAGTCAATGATCCCCAAAAGGTGAAGTACAAATTCTGATTCAGTAAGAAGTACTCTATACCCTAGAAGAACGACTTGATTTTTATAATATGTACCAATATGTGTGGAAATGGCTATTAAAGGTGTGGGTGCAAGGAACATAGGCTGGCCTGTGCAAAAAGATGATGGCATTAGGAGAATAACAGTGGATTATTGGAAATCTAGGAGTCCTGGTGTACTGCTGTAGAATAATGCACTGGACCACAAGTGCAGTTTGAACCATACGATTTGTGGTTCTAACATACTAGCTGCTCCTTAGAAACTCTATACAGGGTCACTATGAGTTTGACCCGACTCCACAGCACTTAACAAAAGCAGCATCAAAAACTTAACTCAGTGGTTACTCCTGTTGCAGCTGCTGTTCCAGACATGATTTCATTGCTTGAGCAAATTAATAAAGCTGAATAAGTCTGAATAGTTTTATATGGTCTCACTAATCACAGATTATTCAGTGTTTTAGCTCAAGGGGTTAAGAGAGGATTTAATAGCTTATTTGGTTTGATCACTGATGTATGGATTGCACAGTGGCCTGTTCCTGTTAAGTGCCATTGAGTCGATTCCGACCCATAGTCAATTCCAACCCTATAAGGGTTTCCAAGGAGCAGCTGGTGAACTTGGACCACTGACCTTGCAGTTTAAATGACTTCACAGTCTGATGCATTAGCCCACAGCACCACACGAGGACTTAGCACAGTGGCCTACACTACATCAAATTGAAGGACCAGACCTGCGTTGGTATACAGTAGAGTAAGGCATCCAAAGGTTTCAGGAACTTTACCTGTTAGGATGGATTTATCAGGATAGGCCATTAACCCACACATGGAGTTCTAAGAGGACACACCTTTATAACAATGCTGAGGAGCACGTTTGTGAACGGAGCCCCAGCCTCCTTAAAGACTGATGTGATTGGTATTTTACGTAAAGCAGATTTGACAGACAGCACTACCCTAATTGAATTAAGGCACGTAACTGTAATCACAGTGGGGCCCATGGTGGTAGGGGCCAAGTGGAGTGGTTACAATAATGGACAGAAGAATCAAAGTAGTTATCAGAACAGTCTGAATAATGTGGTCTTACAGCATTGGCTATTTAGGCAGGGCATACCTAATAGTGACATAGATGGGAAACCTACTAAATATTTACTTTAACTGTATAAGTAGAAGAATTCTAGCTCAAGTGAATGGCAGTCTAACTTGAGTCACCAGAATAGAAACTCATGACCTCTCAATAAATTTCTAGACTTTAGACAGTTTACAGGAGTCCTGGTGTGGCACTGTAGATAAAGCATTAGACCACAAAGTTGGTTTGAACCAC
>NW_006408716.1:4281285-4282723 GCF_000296735.1 Chrysochloris asiatica | reverse complement strand
GACTCAACGGCACTTAACAACAACAACAACAATCTTTCTCCCACCCTTCCCTAAAGGGATCTATGGCCTTTCACAAGAGTGACTGTTCATGAAAAAGGAAACAATCAGATATTTCAAGGAATATTCAACACCGGTTCTGAATTGACACTATTCCAGAAGCCCCAAAACATCACTATGATCCACCAGTCAGAATGGGAGGTATATGGAGGCAAAGTTATTAATGGAGTCTTATCTAAAGTTCATCTAACATTGGGTGCAGTGGGTCCCCAAACTTATCTTTCAGTGATTTTCCTAGTTTTCCAGAATGTATTTTAGGAACTGACATACTCAGGAACTGACAGAAAACCCATATTAGATCATTAAAATGTGGAACAAGGTCTATTGTGCTTGGAAAGGCCAAGAGGAAGCCATTAAACCCATTTCTACCTGAGAAAATAGTAAATCAAAAGTAGTACTGCATTTCTTGAGGGATTGGAGAGATTAGTGCCACAATCAACGACTTGAAGGATTCAGGAGTGGTGATTCCCGCTACAACCCAATTTACCTCACCTATCTGGCTTGTGCAAAAAAAAAAAAAAAAAAAATGGATCTTGGAAATGATAGTAGATTATTATAAAGTTAACCAGATGGTGGTTCCAGTTGCAGCTGCTGTTCCAGATATGGTGTCATTGCTTGAGCAAATTAACACATCTCCTGGTACCTGGCATGCAGCGATTGCTCTAGCCAATGCATTTTTCTCAATTTTTTTTTTTTTTTTTTAAGGATCACCAGAAGCAATTTGCCTTCAGCTGGCAAGACCAGCAATACACCTACACTGTCCTACCTCAAGGGTATATCAACTCTTCAATACTATGTCATCATTTAGTTTACAGGGACCTTGATCACCTTTCTTTACCATAACATCAATCTGGTCTGTTATATTTTGACATTATGCAGATTGGATCCAGTAATGAAGAAATACACTTTACTCTATACTTATTGGTAAAATGTCTGCATGTTCTTGATAAATGGTGGGAAATTAACCAGACAAAAATTCAGGCACCTTCCACCACAGTTAAATTTTCTAGGACTTCAGTGGTGTGGGCCATGTTGAGATAGTCCCACTAAAGTGAAAGAAAAGTTATTGTATCTGGCTCTTCTCATAACTTAAAAGGAGGCAAAATGCCTGGTGGGCAGCTTTGCATTTTAGAGGCAATGTATCCCTCATTAGGGTGGGCTACTCCAGTATATTTATCAAATGACTACAAAATCTGCTAGCTTTCAGTGGGACTCAGAACACGAAAAGGCTCTACAATAGCATTAGGCTGCCTTGCAAGCTGCTCTGCAACTTGGGCCACATGGCCTAGCTGATCCAATGGTGCTTGAAGTGCTAGTGGCAGACAGAGATGCAGTTTTGAGTCTTGGCATGTCCCTGTTGGTGAATCACAGTGCAGACTCT
>NW_006408716.1:4274512-4280918 GCF_000296735.1 Chrysochloris asiatica | reverse complement strand
GAAGATAAAGCTTCTGCTCATTTTACAGATGGTTCTCTATGATATGCAGGCACAAGTCAAAAGTGGACAACACAGTACCACAGCTCCTTTCTGGGGATTTCCTGTGGTGACAGGAAATATGTCCAATGGGCAGAACTTTGAGCAGTGCACTTTGTAGAAGGAGAAATGGTGAGATGTGTGATTATATACTGGTTCATGGGCTGTGTCCAATTCAGCGGCTGAATGGTCAGTGACTTGGAAGGAACATGATTAGAAAACTGATGGTAAGGAGGTGTGGGGAAGAGGTATGTGGACAGACTGCTCTGAATATGTTTTTATCTTATCTGAATGGTCACCATAATTTTACCTCTGTAGAGGAGGACTTTAAGAATCAAGTGGATAATGTTACACATGTGTCCTCTTTCTAAAGCCACTCCCATCATTTTCCAGTGGGCTCATGAACAAAGTGGCCATGAAGGAAGGGATGGGAGTTCTGCATGGAGTCAGTAGCATGGCCTTCCACTCACCAATGCCTACATGGTTATAGCCATGTCCAAGCTTCCAGCAGCAGAAACCAACAGTGATCTGTGACATGAGATCATTCCTCAGGAAAATCATCCAGCAACCTGGTGGCAGGTTGATTACACTGGACCAGTTTCATCATGAAAAGGGCAGCATTTTGTTCTTACTATAATACACACTTACTCTGGATGCGGATTTGTCTTTCCTGCACACAAAGTTTCTGCTCAAACTACCATTCATGTACTTATAGAATGCCTTATCCATTACCGTGTTATTCCACACAACATTGCCTTAGATCAAGGACCTTAGTTCATAACAAATGAAATGTAGCAATGGGCCCATGCTCATGGAATTCTCTAGTCTTATCATATTCATTTTGTTCTGTTGTGCATAGGATTGCTATGAGTTAGAATCGACCTGATAGAATCTAACAACAACAGTCATTTTTCTTATCATCCTGAAGTAGCTGTCTTGCTTGAATGGTAGAATGACCTTTTAAAAACACAATTAGGGCACCAGATAGGTGATAATGCCTTATAGGGTTAAGATAATATTCTGTAGGAGACTGCATGTGCTCTAAACCTGTGTCCAATATATGATGCTGTTTTTCCAATAGCCAGTGCTCATGGGTCCAGGAACCAAAGAGTAGAAATGGGAGTGCCACCACTCACTATTACTCCTAGTGACCCACTTGTAAAATTTTGACTTCCTTTCTTTGTGACTTTGTGCCTTTTTGGTCTGGACTTTAGTTTCAAAGTGAGGAATACTTCCACCTGGAGACACAAAACTGATTCCATTGAACCTTAATTTAAGAATGCCCCTAACTACTTCGGGCTCAACATGCTTCTGGATCAACAGGCTATGAAGACAGTGACTTACTTAGTGGTGTTATTGATCCTGATTACCAAGCATAAATTGGATTGACGATACAAAATGGAGACAAAGAAGAGTATGTGTGGAATCCAGGAGATTCCCTAGGGCATCTCTCAGTACTACCATTCCCTGTGATAAGTGTCAATGGCAAACTGAAACAACCCAATTCCAATATGACGTCTCATGGCCCAGACCCTTCAGGATTGAAGACTTGGATCACCCTGCCAGGTAAAGAATCATGACCTGCTGAGATGCTTGCTGTAGGCAAAGGGAACATGGAATGGACCCTAGAAGAAGGTAGTTTTAAATACCAGCTATGGCCATGTTGCATAAGGAGCTCTGGTAGCATAGTGGTTATGAATCGGGCTGCGAACCTTAAGGTCAGCGGTTCGAAACTACCAGCCGCTCCGGGGGAGAAAGATGAGGCTTTCTACTCCCATAAGGATTTACACCCTCGGAAACCCTGTACAGGGTCGCTATGGGTCGGAACCGACTCAACGGCACTTAACAACAACAACAACATGGCCATGTTGCAGAAATAAGGACTGTAATAAATTGTTATAAATATTTTTCCTTGTATATTTACATCGGATATTTTGCTTTGTTCATTTATGAAATATAAGATGTAAACAGGATCCATGTGTTTTCAGTTGTACATCTGTTAGTTGTATCATTTTAGGTGCAAGTATAACTTTATAATTGTCTTCATTTAGAGACTATGCATATGGTTTAAGGAGATATGTATAGGTGCCAAGTTGATAAGCAGTGGATGGTGATAGTTAAAAGTGCCAACTTAATGGGACCAGGATTCTCAGTGCTTTGGCAGTTAAGAAGCAGTAATTCCCCATGATGAGATGTTATGAGCAGTCAATCAATTAAAAGGGATCTTCCCCAAGGGTGTGACCAGTATACTGGACACTCAGTCAAAGCTTGCTTGCTCTCTACTGGGTCTGGATCTTGAATCTGGCTTGTTCTTTGAACTCGAGCCAGTGTTCTGCTCTATTATCTGCTGATTCTGGGAGTCATCAGCAGCCTGCCTTCTTACCTGTTGGACCAACCTCCTTACCTGCCTGTCTGTCATCTGACCTGCCAATCTTGGTTCATCAGCCCTGCAGCTACGTGAGTCAGAAACCTCCAGCCTGACATCTGATCCACAAACTTGGGACTTGATTACCTCTAAAACTCTGCGAGTTATTTCCTTGATATAAACCTCAGAGTGGTGGTGGTTTATTCTAGAGAGAGTAAACACTGAACTGTGAATCACAAGATCAGTGGTATGAGCCCACCAGTTGCTCTGAGGGAGAAAGATGAAGTTTTCTGCTCCTTCAAAGATATACAGTCTCAGAAATGCTATAGAGTATCACTATGAGTCAGAAATGACTCCAGGGCCCTCAACAACAATAATATAAGCTTCACTGATTTTGTTTCTCTAGCGAACCCAGACTAAGACACCAATTTATATAAGTAGAATGAATTTTTATTTCATTTCCACACATGAAATAAGCCTGTGTGTTTAATTGTCTTAGAGATGACAATATCTCTAACACCCCCAAACTCTAGACAGAAGTATGTTTATTTTTATTTCTCAGTGTTGTGGTTGTGAACATTTGTTCTCTCCTTGCAATCAATGAAGAACACTCCTTTCATAATTCTTGTTCTGAGCAGTTTCCCAAATTTTCCAATCCTATTAATTTGGACCTAGAGAAAAGTGTTTTGTCTCTGACAGAACACCAAACCTCATCTCTTCTCATCTTATTGAAATTTTATCTGTCATGCTATCTCAGAAGGTTTCTGCAGTATCCTTTGAAAAGTATCCCCACTTAATTTTACTCAGTTTTTTTAAAATATGGATTTTTCTCTATTATATAAAAACATAGGACAAGACACTGCACTGACATAGAGATTTTAGGTAACTTTCTTTTCCTATATTGCTGAACTTTTAATTCTAGTCTATATAGAAGTGAGATTGGGTTCTACTATGTTTCAAATGAGAGATTTGTGTTTCAAATGAGAGATTTAGGAATAAATGTTTAATCTGGAACATTATGTTATTGTTTTTGTTATTAAGTGCCATTGAGTTGCTTCCGACCCTTAGCAATCCTAAACAGGGTTTCTGAGGCTGCAAATCTTTACAGGAGCAGAAAGCCTCATCTTTCTCCTGAGGAGCAGCTGGTAGTTTTGAACTGCTGACCTTGTGGTTCACAGTCCGATTCGTAACCATTACACTACCAGAGCTCACATTTGGATGACTAGGAAACAAAAAAGTGGGTGAACTGTAGGAAAAAACATTTAAGGCCATCAGCATGTTTTTTCCTTTTGCTGAATTTGGCTTCACTCAAGTCTATTTAGTGCGTCCCAAAGTTTGCAATTAAAGGCTACAACTGAACAGTGACTGAACACAGACTCATTAGTAGGGAATTATAAAGGCTCAAGAAAAGCCATCTAAAATATAGACCTTGGCTGTTCACAAGAGTTCCTCAGTTCTGGCAAATCGATGTTTTTTAATGTAAGTGTGTGTTGTGGATGCAATTGTGTATTTATTAATTTTGCATATGTATTTCTCACTATTTTATTGCATCTCAAATTCAGATACGTGAGTTAATAGAATGCCACTTTTCAACCATCGGGTTTAAAACCCTTGCAGTTAATATATTTCTTATTTTCAATTGTGTCTCTTTCTTCAACCACAATTACATTATAGTGTAAAATCTGTATGTTTGGGGGCATATACCACCTACCTACTGCCATTGAGTCAGTTCTGACCCATAGTGACCCTATATACACAGGATTATACGACTGAAAATCTTTATAGGAGTAGATAGTTTCCTCTTTCTCCTATGGAGTAACTAGGTTTGAACTGCTGACCTTGTAGTTAGCAACCAATGCCTAACCCACAACACCACCAAGACTCCTTTATGGGGTATATGTTATAGTTGTTGAGTTCTGTGGAGTATGTTGTGACTCATAGAGACCTTGTATAGGGTTTCCAAGGAATGACTGATGGGTTTGAACCACTGAACTTGAGGTTAGCAGTTCAGTGCTTATCCTACAGCATCATACTGACTGTTGTAAATAATGTTGGTACCTTTCAATATCTTTATCTACTGATGCACCATTCACCGACTGATATAAATATCATGGGCTAAGATCCTAGTTGCCCCCTTACCTGGAAATTGCTTTTGGTAGAATGGAAGAGCACTCTTCTTTACCTTAATTTCCTCAATCTTCTCCCAAGAAAAATACTTCCACAAGAATCCTTCCGCATCGTGGAAATGAACAACCACACATCTGTACAATGGATGCAGTAATGGTTCAGTGGTAACATTTTCACTGTTTGTATGAGAAACTCAGGTTTAATTATTGCTTTACTGCACATCATACAAAAAAAGTCACTACCTGTCTGTCAGCAAAGGATTTTATGTTGTCACAATCCTGATCAGATTTCAACAGAGCTTCCAGACTCAGGCAGATTCAGAAGAAAGACTCATCTACTTCCAAAAAAATTACCCTATGGGTCACAATTGTATGATCACATTGTACATGTGAGCATGATGAGTCAGAGGACAACTAAAAGGCATCTAACAACAGCAATAAACACACACACATGCATACATGTGCACATACAGTATGTTAAAAGTATTGGTACAGTATGAATTACTACAATTCGATGAACTGGACTTTTCCTTATGGATACAGTTGCTCACATTTCCAACTGAAATAGAAGCATTCTTCATACCAAGGATCACACTTGTTTTCTCAGTCCACTGGGTTGATGTTGTTGTTGTTGTTAAGTTCTGTCAAGTTGGTTCTGATTGATAGCGACTATGTGTAGAGTTTCCAAGGAGTGACTGGTGAGCTTGAACCGCCAACATTGTGGTTCAAACTGACCTGTGGTACAATGATTTATCCCGCAGCACTATACCAGGACTCCACTGGCTTGACAGGGATGGGCAGTTTAGACATTTACTATAAAAAATGGTGGGTTGTAAAGGCACAAACTGGCTGACTTATAAGCTTTCATGAGTGTGCTTAACTTCAGAACCAGGTGGGTAATATAGAATCTCCACTGAAGAGTTTTCCTCTTTTCTAGATGAATCTGGTGAAAGGGGATGTAGACTGGTGATGACAGGATCTTATGATTCAATCATGAGTAATTGTTAGCAGGAGTAATTGTGATTGTCACAACTGTAATTGTACAAGATGTTTAACTAAAAACAGGGAGTAGTGAATGTTTCATTTCAGGAACAGAGGATCCCAGGACCACCAAGAAGGAAGAGCATGAGTGGAGTATGGGAGCTTAACTCAAAAAGCAGTGGCAGCTGAGACGGTAGCAGAGGTGATGGCATGGAGACATAGAGCAGTTGTAGACTCTAGGCCCATGGACTGAGAAAGGTTGTGTGTCTACTGGCAGGAGGCTGGCTTGCAGCTAAACAAGTCTATCTTTTTTGTTTGGAATAAATCCATGTATGTATGAACGAGAAACCTAGCAGTGTTTTGTGTGTGCATATCAAATATTTTTGCTTTGTTGCTGTGTGAAAAATAAGATGTAATTGGGAAGCCACAGGGAGGAAGCAGGGTAACTGTTGTTGGAGGGAGGGGGTTGCAATCATTTCAATGAAACAACATGTATGATTGCTCGAAGGTAAAGCTGATAATCTTGTCTGTTAACTTTTAGTCAATTCATAATCAAAAAAAATTTTTTTTTAATTTATTATAGAATGGGGGGGGGGAGGGAGCAAGGAAAGGAGATAGCTGTGGTTGTGCCATTGAATTTATTTGTACTCATAATGACCCTATGGGAGAGAGTGGAACTTCCCCCATAGGATTTCCTCAGCTGTAATCTTTATAGGAGCAAATTAGCACATCCTACAGAGTGACTGCAAAGCCGTCTGAACTGCAAGTTCAGTGATTCAAGCTCACCAGCAGCTTTTTAGAAACTCTATACAGTGTCGCTGGAGCTCTGGTAGCGTAGTGGTTACGAATCAGGCTGCAAGCCGCAAGGTCAGCAGTTCGAAACTACCAGCTGTTCCTC
>NW_006408716.1:4271577-4272977 GCF_000296735.1 Chrysochloris asiatica | reverse complement strand
TTCTCAATGTTGTCTATAGCTTGTCATGATCCACACAATCAAAAGCCTTTGCATAGTCAATAAAGCATAGGTAAACATCTTTCTGATGTTCTTTGCTTTCAGCCAAGATCCATCAGACATCAGCAATGGTAAACATATTGTCACTGAATTGTATGTGTAATAAGGGTTGAAATGACAAATGTTTTTGTTTTTATATATTTTCTTCAATGAAAAAAAACTATTTGTAGTATCATTAAAAAATACAAATATTGCTAACAGGTTTCTAGTTCATACATGCATGGGTTTATCCCAAACAAAATGTGTTTCAACATGTCTCTGAGATCAGTGGATGGTTGCAAACAATTTCTCTCAGTGATACACTTACCTTAGTGTTGTTGGTGTGATTGATGCTAAGTGTTCTCAAGTTGGTTTCAAACCATAATGACCCTGTATAGGATTTCCAAGGGGTGGGTTTTAACCACTGATCTTTCAGTTAGCAGTCCAGTGCTTATCTTACAGTGCTAAATATACCAGGATTGGTCCAATAAAAACAGTGGCATCCTAGGGTATCAGTTGAACCAGTTAGTTTCAAAGCAGAGAGGGCAGCTCAGAAGGTTTGGGCAACTTTTTCTTTCTTTTTTTAGATTCCAAAGGGGTAATCTTGATAGATTTTCTAGAAAGACACAGGACAAGACCATCATAATAAAGGGACTAATTATGAATGACTTTAAAGAAAATTGAAATCTGCATTTGTAAGAAAAAGGTTTGGAAAGTGGCGCAATTTTCCCCCTCAACATGCCAACTGTGACAATTAAGCTTTTGTGGCAACTTGACTGTCCAAGATTCACAATTGTTTGGCTAATAAGACGTGATAATCCCCATCATGTTAAGAGCAGCTGATCAATTGAAAGGCAGTTTGCTCAGGGGTGTGGCCTCCTCTGAATACATGCGGTGCTGTGGAAAAGTTAAGTGGCATTTTTTCTAGGTCTTGACCCTGCATCTGGCTAGTCATCTGACCTCCTGTTCTTTGGATTTGAGTTGTCATCCTGCTGTGTTGTCTACTGATCCTGAAAGTCATCAACACCGTGTCATTTTACCTATTGATCTTGGATTAATTAGCCTTTGCAGGGAGAACCCTGCTGTCTGACCTGCTAATCTTGGGTTCATCAATTCCTATAGCTACATGAGTTAAGGAAAACCTCCAGCTTGATATGACCCATTTATTTGGAATTTGCCTAACTCTACAACTGTGTGAGTCTTTTCCTTTATCACTTCTCTCTATAAAGGGTCTCTGGTGGCACTGTAGGATAAATAATGGACTGCTAACTGCAAGGTTGGCAGTTCAAAACCACCAGCTGCTCTGAGAGATAAAGATGAGGTTTTCTGCTCCCATAAAAATGTACAGCCTCAGAAACTCTGCA
>NW_006408716.1:4268013-4271122 GCF_000296735.1 Chrysochloris asiatica | reverse complement strand
ACACACACATATGTGTATAGTGCTGTAGGATAAGCAATTGACCTCAAGGTTGATTTGAATCACAAGGTTGGTGGTTCAAACTCATCAGGTACTTCTTGGAAACCCTATACAGGATTGCTGTGAGTCAGAACTGCCTCGACAACACATAACCGCCACCACCATATATGTGTTGTTGTTGTTGTTATGTGCCGTGGAGTCAGTTCCAACTCATATTGACCCTGTACAGGGTTTCCAAGACTGTAAATCTTTACGGGAGCAGAAAATCTTATGTTTCTCCTGTGGAACAGTTGCTAATTTCGAACTGCTGACCTTGCAGTTCTCAATCCAACTTGTAACCACTACGCTACCAGAGTTCCTTTGTTGATCTTAGCAGGGAAAAATAAAATGTGTATATAGAGTTCCCATTAAAAACCTGCTCGCCTTTATTCTTCACAGAGCTTTTACATAGACCTCTCAGTGGAGAGTTGCTATAAATCACAATTGACCCAACAGCAAATGCACTTGGGTGTTTTGGGGTCTTTTTTTTTTTTTTGTAAGGTCTTTATTAATTGTGGTTATCAGAAACTTGTTCTTTTTCACTTGTCCCTCTTCCAAATAAAGTTACTGTTTTATCTAAAATATTTGTGATAACAGGAGATGGTAGACGTTAAGCAGAGTTCTGACCAGTCTCTTGTATAACCATATATATAGTAGTTCTGGAGTAGTGCTGTGGGTTAGTGTGCTGAACTGCAAAGTTGCTTTGAACCATAAGGTTGGAGGTTCAAGCTCACAATTTGCTCCTCAGAACCTTATAAAGGGTTGCTATGAGTCGCAGCTGATTCGACGGTACTTCCCAATAGCAGCAACTATATATGGTGGTGGTTATGTGCCATGGAGTCGGTTCTGACTCTTAGTGACCCTGCATAGGGTTTCTGAGGCTGTAAATCTTTACGGGAGCAGATAGCCTCATCTTTCTCCCTGAATACCTGGTAGTTTCAAACTGCTGACCTTGAGGCTAGCAGCCCAATTCATAACTACTATACTACCAGAGGACTTTAAATATTTACTGATGTATGACTATATAAAATGTATGACTGTTACTTTCATGAGTGATGATGGTTGATCAAACAAAATGAAGTTGTTGACAACTTTAATCTTTTCTTCATTTATATGGATGTTATTTATTTACCCAGTTGTGAAGATATTTGTTTTCTTTACATTGAGGTGCAACCCATACTGAAGGCTGTGGCCTTTTATTTCATCAGTAAGTATTTTAAATCCTCTTCACTTTCAGCAAGCAAGGTTGTATCATCTGCATATAGCAGATTGCTAATGAGTCTTCCCCCAATCCTGATTCTATGTTTTGTTTTTTCATATAACACAGATTCTTGAATTATTTGTTCAGCATACAGATTGAATAAGTATGGTGAAAGAACCCTGGCACACACCTTTCCTAATTTGAAATGATTCAGTGTTCCCTTGTTCTGTTTGAACAACTGCCTCTTGGTCTATATACAGGTTCCTCACGAACACAACTAGGTGTTCCAGAATACTCTGGTGTGGCACTGGGGGTTAATGCGCCAGCCTGCAAAGCCGTTTGAACTGCAAGGTTGGTGGTTCAAGCTCACCAGCTGCTTCTTGGAAGCCCTATACAGGGTCACTATGGGTTGGAACCAACTCGACAGCACTTAACAACAACATCATATTGTCCATAGCTTGTCATGATTCACACAATCAAAAGCCTTTTGCATAGTCAATAAAGCACAGTTAAACATCTTTCTGGTATTTTCTGTTTTCAGCCAAAATCCATCTGATGTCAGCAATGATATCCTTCATTCCACATCCGACTCTGAATTCGGCTTGAACCTCTGGTGCTCTTTGTCATTGCACTGCTGTAGCCATTTAAAAACTATCTTTAGAAAACTGTTAGTTACATTAGATATTAATAACCTTGTCTGATGACTTCTGCATTCTATTGGGTCACCTGTCTTTGGAATGGGCACAAATATGGATCTCTTCCAATCGATTGGCCAGGTAGCTGTCTTCCAAATTTCTTGGCAGAGATGACAAAGTGCCTCCACAGCTGCATTAGTTTGTTGAAAGATTTCAATTTAAATTCTCTCAATTCCTGAAGGCTTGTTCTTTCCCAATGCCTTCAGTATATCTTGGACTTCTTCCTTTAGTATTATTGGCTCTTTTAAAAAAAATTATTAAATAAATGAGCAATTTTATTAAAAAGAGGTTTGGCATAGAAATAAGGTGTAAACCCTGTAACATTTTTCTGATCTTATAAGAGTAAAGATGCCTACAAGTCAGCTGTTATAATACAAAGAGCAGAAGAGTCCAGGGATCTAGGATTCTGGAAGTGTTGAAACAATGAGGTTCACTGTTTAATTTATTCATTTGTCCAATGAGTTGTTTGTACTGTATGTTCTATTAGATCTTTTCTATATCTATGGTTATAAGCAATATGAATAAATGATGGTAAAAATTTGCATTAGTAGGAATATGAATGTAATAAGTAATTTGACATGGAATCTCATTATTTTCCATTGCTGATATAATGAAAATCAAAACACAAGATATACTGAAAGAGGTCTCCACCTGTTTCTTCATCTTCATTTCCTAAAATTTTCACCTTGTGTTTCATTTTCAGCTGTACATCAAAATTAGCCTTGTGTTAGTCCCTAAATAGTATCCCCCTCTTACCTGTCTGAATATATTATCATATTCTGTTCCCTCTGATCAATTTCAACTCCCAGTTGAACATAAATGTAAGCGACTTATTTGTTTCTGAACATTTTATTCTGTTTCATTAATGTGTGTATTCTTATGCAATACCACTATCTGTTTTTTTTAAGGTTTTATTGTGAATTATGTGTTAGTTTACATGGGTGAACATTATCTTCACATTCATTCTATCGTATTTTGTTTCATTGCGATTATCACAATCCCCTGCATGCATTATCAAACAACCAAAGGGTACACCCCACATGCCTGCCCCCCTGGCCACCAGCATACAACCCCTCTATCTCCCTGAGTCCCAGAGTCCCCAGCCGTTCCTGTCCACATCATTGCCTCAGCCTCCTGGACAGGGTCTCGCACTTCATTTTTCTACCTTGATGGTTCC
>NW_006408716.1:4265087-4267433 GCF_000296735.1 Chrysochloris asiatica | reverse complement strand
TCTGTTCTGGTCCTCTGGGGCCATGTCCTTGCCTCTGGGCCCAGAAGTCCCCAGGTTTCATCATACTGCTGGTTAACCAGATCTCAATCCAGGTTAACAGGAGTGTCTATTGAATGTGGTCAGATTTAGTTCAGAACTTCATTGCTTTATTTCCCCCTCTTCCCGTGTTGGTAACCAATGTGGTCAACAGCCAGACCATATGCCTTCTAGTGTATTCCATTTGAGTTTCAGTCTTGGAAGGGAGTTTGCCTTGAGGGGACCTTACCACTTGACTTGATTGATGGCTCACTGGGGAAAAACTTGCTTGTTTTTGTAGTAGTCAAATGGACTGCTTTTATTGTTTTTTTTTCTCTGCTGGTCTTTCTTTCAAGAAGTATCTTCTATTCTTCTAGCTGCTCCAGACTGGTCTGCTTGGCCTTTCAAGTGGAAATGTCCCACCTCAGAAGATTCTCGATGGGGATCAGGAGTCCACCTATGGTATTATTCATTGCAAAGGCTCTGCAGGAATTCTCCTTCACTGGGCAAGCTCTAGCCCCATTTTAAGTATTCCAATCAGTTGTAGGCTGAAGACGGACTTATAAGATTTCTCTGGTGATGTTTCTGGCTATTCCTCTTTCTTCCCTTCACATGTCTATTTTACAATAGTAGAAAAGGGAAACCAAGTTTCAAAAGACAGCCAAGCATCTTAACATCACTTTCCCACTTTCACCCATTCAAACCATGCCTCAATTTTTCGATGAGCCCTGTCGTTCCACATTTGTGCTTACATTGTTATTTACCTCTGTCCTATTTAGCCCATGTAAACCTGCCTAGCTATTCTCCCATCCACCTTATTTTTCCTTTCCCCTTCCCCTTCTAGTGTATGCAACCCACCCCCCCAGCACCAAACTATCCTGTGTCTTATTCCATATCTTGTGCTCCACTATCCTGTGCCTATTCCCTACCCTGTGTTTTACCTACCCTTCCCTGGTGTGAGATGATACCTCATTGTTGTTTTGATTTGCATCTCTCTAATTGCTAGTGATTATCAACTTTTCTTCATATGTTTGTTGGCTGTCTAGAGCTCCTCCTTGGTGAAGTGTCTGTTCATGACCTGTGCCCCTTTTTTTAAAAATTGGGTTATTT
This sequence comes from Chrysochloris asiatica, assembly GCF_000296735.1. Taxonomy (NCBI): domain Eukaryota; kingdom Metazoa; phylum Chordata; class Mammalia; order Afrosoricida; family Chrysochloridae; genus Chrysochloris; species Chrysochloris asiatica. The sequence continues at coordinate 4,266,308 of NW_006408716.1, read as the reverse complement.
GTCCTTTTCTTGTAGAGGTGTTGTAGTTTCCTATATATTTTAGAAATGAGTCCCTTCTCTGATGTGTTATTGCAAAAGATTTTTTCCCATTCTGTGGGTTCCCTTTTGACTCTTTTGATGAAGTCTTTTGATGCACATAAATTTTTAATTTTGAGTATGTCCCATTGATCTGTTTTGTAATTTTTTATTTGTGTAAGTTTCAAAATGTTTGGTTGTCTGTGTATGCCCTGTATTAGAGTTCTTACATTTCCCCCTATTTTTTCATTGATGGCCTTTGTAATTCTGGCATTCACCTTTAGGTTTTTAATCCATGCTGAGTAGTTTTTGTGTAAACTGTGAGGTAAATGTCTTGTTTCAGTCTTTTCCATATCACTTTCCAATTCTGCCAGCACCATCTGTTGAAAAAACCATCTTCTCCCCATGCAATATACTTAGATACTTTGTCAAAAATCAGTTGGCTCTATGTGAATGGGTTAATTTCTGGATACTCAATTCTGTTCCATTGATCAATGTAACTTTCACTATACCAGTACCAGGCTATTTTGATCACTGTAGCCGTGTAGTAAATTTTGAAATCAGGGAGTGAGAGGCTTCCCACATTGTTCTTCTTCTTAAGCAGTGTTTTGCTTATCCTGGGTCTCTTTATTTTCATATAAAGTTTGTAATTGTTTTTTCCATCTCTTTGAAGAATGTCTTTGGAATCTGGATTGGGATTGCATTATATGTGTAAATTGCTTTGGTCAGTATTGATATTTTCACAGTGTTAAGTTCTTCTATCCAGGAGCATGGATTATTTTTCCACTTTTATAAGTTTATTTTGGTTTCTTGTAGTAGTGTTCTGTAGTTTTCTTTGTATAGGCCCTTTTTTTCTCCAGTTACATTTATTCTTTTGGGTGGTTATTGTAAATGGTATTATTTTCCTAATGTCCTTTTCAGCACTGTCATTATTGGTCTAGAGGAATCCAACTGAGTTTTGGATGTTGATCTTATACCCTGCCACTTTGCTGAATCCTCCAATGAGGGCTAATAACTTTTTTACTGACTCTTTGGGGTTTTCTATATATAGGATCATATCGTCTGCAAATAGAGAAAGTTTTACCTCCTCTTTGCCATTTCGGATGCCCTTGATTTCCCTATCTTGCCATATAGCTCTGGCTAAGACTTCCAGCACAATATTGAATAGAAGTGGTGACAGAGGACATCCTTGCCTGGTTCCTGTTC
>NW_006408716.1:4253853-4264606 GCF_000296735.1 Chrysochloris asiatica | reverse complement strand
ATCATTAAGATGCATTTTAAAAAAAAGTTCAATCAAAACAAGGACTTTTGAGGGACTGTGCTGGGCCACTTAAATTCAAGGCATAGTGGTCAGTTCAGAAGACTATGGCAACTGTTTTGTAAGATTCCAAAGGAATGATCTTGGTAAGGTTTGTTTTGTTTTTTGTTTACTTTTTGAAGGACAAGGGACAATCATGGGAGATTATTAGGAAGAAATTTTAAAGAAAATTGAAAACTGGTATTGGTGAGAAAAAGGCTATGATACTTGCACCGAGGAATATTTTTCCATTACAACAATGCACCTGTTCATTCTATGAGTAGCAAGGACTGTCCTATGAGAATTTTATTGGAAAACATTACTCCATCCACCCTACAGCCCTGATCTTACCCCTTCAGACATGTTTCTGTTCTCTAAATTCAAAGACCAATTCAAAGGAATGTGATTTGAGTCCCCTGTGAATGCCAAAGCTGCTACCTTAAAGTGGTACAAATTGAAGAGTGCAGAATTCATCTGGGAATGGTTAGAGAAAAGGAAACACCATGGTCAAAAGTGTATAGATCTAGATGAACTTCCCTGCTTTTGCTAGCATCTGCATAGCTGGCCTGCGGGAGGGATTTAGTCCCTCACTCAAGATGATAGAGCCCAAGGTTATGGATGCAATTAAAACAGGATTTGAGGATTCAGATGCATTTTTAGCAAGGATCAGAAGCCAAGAGGACCTTCCCAACTCATGGGATAAAACAACTCTGGAGTGTGCTTGAAATTAAGCAGGTGCAGTTGATGAAATTGATTCTGAATATTTTAAAGCAGAACATCCCAGTAAGGAAACAAATCAGTCAAATCTACCTCAGCAATTTCCCTGCGGAAGCATTGCAAAGCTGTTTTGTTGCCACATGTTGCTTGTGTCAGCCCATACTAGCATCAGATGCTGATCTTCTATTTTTCAATGACCTTTCCCTCTTGGCCCTGACTCTGCTGGTAGTACTGATGGACATTAAACTCATCCTACTGCAGTGGGGGCACAACCTGTCAGACTTCATGGCAATGGAGTTGTTTTTAACGTTGGATTTATTTCAAGAAATCCTGTGTAAATTTGAATACAGTTTTGTCAATTTTATTTACTGAGAAGGATGGGAGTACAACTAGAGAAGCAGTAAGTTGTGGCCAGTCTGCTCTGTGAGGTGAAGGCCAGGGCCGTGAGGAATGACTATCTGACCCAGGAGATGCTAGACCACTTTGACCTTAGTATGATGCTAGGTATCTCCCATATGTCTGCGGGATACTATTCTACCCTGATACCCTACTGAACCTGAGGTTTCCAAGCACTCTGCCCTCCATCTTCATGTCTTACAGAGGAGTAATCTTGCATCTGATCCAGTACATATTCAGTGCTTTGGCATGGGAAGAGCTTGTGATGCTGGAAAAGATGCTGGTCATGAAAGTCTGTGAAGAATTCCACTCGCCCATTGTTAAGACTAAAGGCCCACCCTCTCTATCCTTCCAGTTCCAGTGGGGATCCAGGAATACCTACCATGTAACCAAGTCATTCCAGGAACTGTCAGAACTGACTTCAAAATCTTTTCCTCAACATCTCAGAGGTAGTGGCCAATAGTCAGTATAACTCGGCCCCAGAGTTCTTGGACATCCTAAACATGGTCTTTCAGATGGTGGTATCCACAGTCGAGGAGCTGCTGCCTTCTTTGGGCCAGGATAGATGTGTCAGCACCTGACCAGGCTACTAAGTCTTATTTCTCTTGTTTTGCTTGAAGACATACTTCCAGATCTGTAATAAGGCATTTTTATGGTGAGTGTGTTGGCTGCAGGACCCCAGGTGACCAGGACAGCCAGATGAGCGTGTGTCCCTTTTGCCTTTTCAGCTACCTGAAGGCAGTGGGTCTCTATATACCTATGGGGGGCAGAGGGCCCATGGAATGGGATCTTTTTAGTTACTGGAATATTGAAGGCAGAGTATGAGCTATTGGGGGAAGACATGGACCTGAGTCAGACCCCAGAGGGAAATTTTAGCATGTGACCCCCTCCAATCGTTCTGAGAACTGGATCCAGCCTCCAGGAAACCTCACTGGTCCTAACTCAAGACCCAAGCCCCTTTCCCCTTGCTCTCTCTGTCCCTCTCAGCCCAAGCAGGTATCTTGTTCTGGTGGCCCCACATATCATCTAACCCTGGTCTCAGGTGGATGTCGCCAATGGCTTGAACCAGCCCACCTTCCAGGACAAGAGTAGAAGGGTCTGCTTCCGCTCCCCTGTTTTGCTGCCCTCCCTTCAAGCCTTAGTCTTGAGGATAAGTCTGCTGTTGATCTTGTTACCCAGGGGACAATCCTGTTCCTGTTTCTTTCCTCCCTCATGATGCTCTTGGCTTTGGCAAGCTTCATAGGTTCTTCCTCTTCTTCTTATTGTAGACACTTGTCACTCCTGATTATTACAGAACCCCCCTTCCCTGCCCCCAAGTCTACCTTATGGTTCATTGGCTTGTCTTAGCCAGGTTGACTGGGACTGGGGCTGATATTTAAATCAAATGAATTTAAGTCTTAAAAAAAGAAAAGTGTATAGATCTAAATGGAGCATATGTCAAATAACAGTAAGTTCAGATTTTGATATTTTGTTCAATAGAGATTTCTATAATTTTCTGGCAATATTTTTAATTAACCTAGTGTATTGTGTATGTATATTAAAGTTCATTGTTGTTAGGTGCTGCTGCCACCACTGTGTCAGTCCATCTCATCGAGTGTCTCGCTGACCCTCCGTTTTACCAAGGATGATGCCCTTCTCCAGGGACCGGTCCCTCCTGATAACATGTCCAAGAGATAAAGCCTCGCCACCTAAGCATGACTTCACTTCTTCCAAGACAGATTTGTTTATTCTATTGGCAGTCCATAGTACTTTTAATATTCTTCTCCAACACCAGAATTCAAATGCTGAGGAGTCCTGGTCTGGCACTGTAGGATAAGCACTCGATTGCTAATAGCAAGGTTGATAACTTGAATCTGACTCAGAAGCACTTAACACAAATGCTTGCTGATAGCAACAAGATCTTGAAGCACTTACTGATGTAGATCAAAGAATACAGCCTTCAGTATGGATTATATTTCCACATAAAGGAAATAAACATCCTCATATCTCTACCAATAAGAAGCATCTTATTAATAAACAGAGAAAACATTGAAGTTGTCCAGGATTTTATTTTAACTTGAATGTATAAGCAAAGCCCATGGATGGAGCAGTGAAGAAGTCAAATGAGTATGCCATTGAAACCCTATGCTGCAAAAGACTTATTTAAAGTGGTATAGATTAAAGGAGCTCTGGTAGCATAGTGGTTATGAGTCGGGCTGCGAACCTCAAGGTCAGTAGTTCGAAACTACCAGAGGTTCCGTGGGAGAAAGATGAGGTGTTCTGCTCCTGTAAAGATTGACAGCCTCAGAAACCCTGTGCAGGGTCACTATGAGTTGGAACCAACTCCATGGTACTCACCAGAGTAAAGCTGTCACTTTGAGAAGTAAGGTGCACGTGACCCAAGCCAGGCTGTTTTTAATCATGTCATTTGCATGCAGAAGCTGGACAATAAGTAAGGAAGACCAAAAAAGATTTGATATCTTTGCATTATTTGCATGGTGTTGATGAATAATTTTGAATTGGACTGGTTGATGAATAATATTGAATTATTTACGATGGATTGCTGAAAGAAAGAATGAGTCTGTCTTGGAAGAAGTATAAGCTTCATTCATTTGCTTTGGACATGTTATCAGGAGAGACCATGCTTGGTATAGGGTTAGCAAAGAAAATGAAGACACTCTATGAGACGGGTTGACGCAGTGGCTACAACAATGGGCTCAAGCAGTAATGATTTTGAGCATGGCACCTGATGGGGTGGTGTTTTGTTCTGTTGTGAATAGGATTACTAGAGTTGGAATTGACTTTACAGCACCTAGAAGCAACAACAGGAAATATGTATAAATATGTACACTTGGGTGGTGCTGTAGGAGCATCATTGGACTGCGAACCACAAGGTTGTCAATTCAAATCCACCAGCTGCCCCTAGGAAACCCTGTGTACAGTCTCTATGAGTCGGATTTGACTTGACAGCACGTAACAACAACAACATATAATATTGACAGAAGATAGATCATAGATAGCTATCTTGCTTTGTTTTATACTTTATTCCCACAAAAATTTGTTTCTGTAATATTTACCTGTGCTGTGTCTGCAGTTTCTTCATTGTTTCTGCCTCCTGAATTTTATTTCTGTAATCATTTTACTTTATATTTTTCAGTTTACTGTCTGTTCCTCTACAAAAAACACATAGTTCCCTTTGATCTAGCCTCTATGAACTTATGTGGAATCTTTCTTAGTGTTGCTAAGTCATATAATGTACTCTTAGTATTAGAATGACATTTCATTTTACACTTCTACTCGAAGCATATGAGGAATTCTGTTTTTCCATCATCCTTTCCCAGCCTTGCATCAGTTAACAAAATCAATGTTGTCTTGTTTTAAAATAGGAATTGTGAAGTGTGGTATAGCAAAATGAATCCATTTTTATCTCATAGAATGTGGATTTAAAATTTATTTATTTATTTATTTTTTGCATTTGGTTGAAAAGTTCAGTCCTTCTCGGAGGTTACAAAATCATTCTGACATACTGCTTGTTTTAAAGTTTCCAGCAGGGAAGTGCAGCTGCTTGTCACTCTTGGTCAAGGAACTGTTCTCCTCCATCTGAGATTTGACTCCACCTCAACCAGATAGGCTGTTTAGGAGAAATTGGGGATAGAGGGAGAAAAATCAAACTTGTATAGTCAGTGTAAGAAAACCACACCTAGACAGTCAGAGTACATGCATTGTTCTGGATAATTAACGGAGTGAGTGTTATCCCAGATAGGGCCTTCTCTAAGACCAGTTAAGATACTTGGAATCAGGACTTGACCCATCAAGTGCAATGTGTCCTAAGGCAAGCACCTTTCCTTTCTAACCTCAAGGCTGTTATGTGTAATATACAGAGGCTAACCAAGGAGATCTTTGCTATTACATCCATTTCAAAAAGTCCCTGATAGAATCTTTATACTAATTTATATATGTCCTCATTTTAGAGCTATAAGAGTGAGGGTTGGGGGCATTAGTTTCTCTTTGTACCCCAGAACAAACCATTTATAAATCAAATTGGTCTCAGATTCTAAGTTGGGGCCATATTTAACTGTTTACCAAGTGTATGAATATTACTTAGCTTAACTGCCATATAGCTAAATTGTCACACCTCAATGATTTCACAAAATAGAAACTGATTTATTACCCATGTAAAAGTCCAGTTGAATGTCTCTGGGTGGATAGCTTTTGAAGCCATTGTTTACATAGGTGGTCTTCTTCTATCTTGTAGTAGCTCCCTTCTTAAAGATATTAAAATTCTTTTTGGACATCTTTGTTGTTGTTGTTAAGTGCCATAGAGTTGGTACTGACTCATAGTGACCTTATGCACAGCAGAACAAAACACTGCCCGATCCTGGGCCAACCTCACTACTGTTGCCACGCTTGAGTCCATCGATGCTGCCACTTGGCTAATGCATCTTTTCGGGGGTCTTCCTCTCTTTCTCTGTCCCTCCACCTTACCAAACATGATATCCTTCTCCAGTGACTGGTCCCTCCTGACAATGTGTTCTAAGTATAAGAGATAAAGTTTGGCCTTCTTGGCCTCCAAGGAGCACCCTGGCTGCACTTCTTCCAACACAGATCTGTTGGTTCTTTTGGCAGCCCATGGCACTTTCAATATTCTCCTCCATCACCATAACTCAAAAGCATCGATTGAACATCTTTAGACAAGAATAAATAACAGAGGATCACTATGGGACAGTATTTTAGCGTAAGCCCTCACGTGGCACACGTGCAGACTGTTCAACATTTTTGTTATTGCTGAAAACATGTGGCTACACTAATAGGAAAATGTGACATTCAGTCCAGTTGTCTGCTAGAAGAAGAGGTCACATCTTTTAGAGAATACAGAGAAACTTCTACCACATCAAGAATATGTGTTAGCCATCTGTAGAACCCAAATTATTATTAATTTTAGAAATGATGTAACAACATTAAAGAAATACTATTTCAAAATTGGGAATGAATTGCCCATAATCCCATGCTAGAAACAAAATATTTGTTATGGATTTAGATTTTACACAGCTTAGAAGGCACACACTTGAATACTACTACTTCCTTCCTTCCTAATGTTCTGGCTTCCTTTTCTAGTAGTTCTTGAATTTCTAATGAGCTAGACACAAGGATACAAAGATGAATAAAATTTAAGATTCAAAATTTCCCCTCAAGTACTTTTACTAGTGTAAGAACAAGTAAATACCCAACTATTTTTGCTTAACAGGGTTGTGATAGAAATTGAGTATTGTAATAGCAATTATTCCAGAGAAAGATGAGAGCAGAGGTAGACAAATAGAAGATGTTTAGAAAAGATGATAGTTAAAGTAGACATTAAAGGATCTGTAGAAACAGTGTGGCAAAAAAAAAAAAAAAAAAATCAAGAGTATTCATGAAATGAGGGCACCATTTCATTGACCTAGAGTTATGAAATAGAACAGTGAATTCTGGAAAGTGCACGTAGATCAGATTGTTTGGACAATTGAGTATGTATATGAAGTGATAAGAATTGAGTCAAGAGAGACTTCATGGGGTCAAGGAAGATATTGTCTTGTTTTATTAAGGAGATATGATTTCTGGCATAAGTACTAAATGAGCCATTTAAATGCTTTAAACAAAGAAGTGAATAACATTGAATCTTCCCTGATAAAGATCACCCTGGTTACTATTGGAAAAAATATACGAGAGGAGGACAGTGTGGAAAGTAAGACATCAATTCTCCATAAACTATTCCAGAATATAGAAAAAGATGGAAACTTTCCTAACACGTTTTATGAAGCAAATATAATCCTCATACCAAAACTAGGGAAGGACATCATTAAAACAGAAAATTATAGACCAATATTCCCGATGAATATCGATGTGAAAATTCTCAACAAAATCCTAACCAATGGAATTCAACGACATATCAAAAAAGTAATATAACCAAGATGGGACTCATACCAAGGATGCAAGGATGGTTCAATATAAAAAAAAAACACACCAATGTAATCCATCAAATAAAGAAAAAAAAGGAAAAGAACCATATGATTGCATCGATTGATACAGAAAAGGCATTTGACAAAATCCAACATCCATTCCTGATAAAAGCACTCAACAAAGTAGAAATCGACAGGAAAGTCCTCAACTTAATTAAGGGCATATATATCAAACCAACAGCCAACATCACTTTCAATGGAGAGAATAGGAACCAGACTAGGATGCCCTTTAGCACTTCTGTTCAATATTGTGTAGGATGCCTTAGCCAGAGCTATAAGGCAAGAAGGGGAAATTTAAGGCATCCAAATTGGCAAAGAAGAAGAAAAACTCTCTTTATTTGCAGCTCATATGATCCTACGCATAGAAATTCCAAAAACTCAGCAAAAAATTATTGTAACTCATTGCTAAATATAGAAAAGTGGCAAAAATCATTTGGATTCCTTTATACTAATAAAGAGAGCTCTGAAAAGGATATTAGGAAAACAATACCATTTACAGTAGCCACCACAAGAATGAAATATTTAGGAATAAATCTAACCATATAAACAAAAGACCTAAACAAAGAAAATGATAAAACACCCAAAGAGATTTACAAAATGGAAGAATACACCATGCTAATGGATAGGAAGACTTAACACTGTTAAAATGTCAATACTACCCAAAGCAGTGGTGCTGTGGGTTAATGCGCTAGACTGCAAAGCCAGTTTGAACAGCAAGATAGGCAGTTCAAGCTCACCAGCTGCTCCTCGGTAGCCCTATGGGTCACAACTGACTCGATGGCACTTCACAACAAGACAACAGCCCAAAGCAATGTACAGCTATAACACGATCTCAGTATAGATTCTAACAACATTCTTTAAAGAGATGGGAAATATGATTGTGAACTTTATTTGGAAGGGAAAGAGACCTCGGATAAGCACAGTGTTGCTTAAGAAGAAGAACAAAGTTGGAGGCTTTCAAATTTTACTATATGACCACAGTGATCAAAACAGCCTGGTATTGATACAATGAAAGATACATAGATGAGTGGAGCAGAATTTAGAACCCAGAAGTGCATCCATCCACATACAGTCAACTGATCTTTGACAAAGGGTTAAAATACTTTAAATGGGGAAGAGATAAGGTTAAAAAATGCAGAGGACAACAAATACTGGTGAGGGTATGGTGAGACTGAAACCCTCCAAGGTTGCTGGTGGGACTTTAAAATGGTTCAACCACTCTGGAGATTGGTATGGCACTTCCTTAGAAAGCTGGAAATAGAAATAGTTTATGATCCAGCAATTCCTCTACTTGGTATATATCCACAAGAAATACAACTCAGAACAAAAGCAGATATATAAACACAAATGTTCATTGCAACATTATTTACAATAGCAAAAAGTTGGAGACAACCTAGTTGTCCATCAACAGAAGAATGGATAAACAAACTCTGGTACATACACACAATAGAATACAATGCTACCTTGATGATAATGATGATACTGTAAAACACCTCAGAAACATGGATGAGCCTTGAGGATATAATGCTGAGTGAAATTAATCTGGCACAAAAGGACAAATATTGCATAGGACCACTGTTGTAAAATCTTAAGAAAGATTTCCATACTGAAAGAATAATTTTTTGAGTTACCAGCATTGGGAATGAGGGGACAGTAACTCACAGGTTAAGGCATAGATGTATAATAGCTTGGGTAACAGGGAGGACAATATATAGGAGGGGAAGCCAATGTACACAAAGGGGATGATAAGATAATGCTTTGGGAGGTATACATGGGCTAAATGGGATACAGGTCGATTGTGATGTGTGCACAGCCTTGGAAAAACAAGGCTTAATCGCTCGACAGCACTTAACAACAACAACATTATATAGGGATGGAGGCATGGTCTGAATGGATAAAGGAGGGGACATAATGTTAGGGTGCTTGACTGTTTTGTGGATATTGGGTTCCCCTGCCTGCTCGTGTAATATAGACATTTAAGTGGGGTAGAAAGGGATAGTGGAAAAGATGATTATAGAATGCTTATAAGCCCATCTTCAGCCTGTCACTGATTGGATTATCTAAAAGGGGACTAGAATGTGCCCAGGGAAACAGGTTTCTTGGTAAGCTTTTGTGAAATATGGGTCTTAAGGTGGAATCCTGAGCCCCACCAAGAACCTTCAGAGGTGGGGCATTCCCAATTGAAAAGATATACAATGCAGGCCAACCCAGACCAACTAAAGGAACAGAAGATGGTTCTTGAACGAAAGAACAACAATTGGGGGAGGGGGAGCGGGGAAGGAGAAGCAGAGTGTTTGGCTGTGCCAATATCAAGCAAACTGTTTGCCTTGGAGCCATCAAGGCAAGAAAAGTCATCCCATCAAGGTCAACCCCTTTCTAAGATTGAAACTCAAAAGGAACACACAAAGTCTTGTAGGCTCACTGGTGACCATCCTGGTCAACTTGTGAGTGGAAGGGGGGAAATGCAGCAAAGAGCAATGGGCTATAAGGTCAGTGGTTCAAACCCATCAGCTGCTCCTTGGAAACCCTATACAGGGTCTGTATGGATTGTAGCTGACTCAATGGCACTTAACAACAACTTTCATTCGATATGCTGAGCAAACAATCTGAGAATCTGGATTATATGGCATCAGGATTGGAGGAATACTCGTTAACAATTTGGGATATGTAGATGATGTAGCCTTGTTCGCTGACTGAAAGTGAAGAGAACTTAAAAGGTTTACTGATGAAGATCAAAGACCACAACCTTCAGTTGCATTGGACCTCAAAGTAAAGAAAACAAAAATCCTCACTATTGGATCAACAAATAATATCATGATAAATGGAGAAGATTGAAGCTTCCAAAGACTTCATTGTGCTTAGATCTACTATCAACGCTCATGGAAACAGCACTCTAGAAATCAAATGATGCCTAATGATTTGCATTAGGCAAATCTGCTGCACAAGACCTTTTTAAAGTATTCGAGAGGAAAGATATCAGTTTGAGGAGGAAGGCGTGCCTAATCCTAGCCATGGTATTTTCGATTGCCTCATTTGCATGTGAAAGTTGAACAATGAATAAGGAAGATCATAGACGAGCTAATGCATCTGAATTATGATGTTGGCAAAAAATATTAAAAGTACCCTGGAATATCAGATGAGCAAACAGATCTGTGTTGGAAGAAGTACAACCAGAATGCTCCTTAGAAGCAAGAATGGCAAGACTAATGTCTCACATATTTCAGACGTATTATCAGGAGTCCTAGTGTGGCACTGTGGGATAAAGCACTGGATCTTATGTTGGTTTGAACCCCAATATCGGTGGTTCAAACTTGCAAGCTGCTCCTTGGAAGCCCGAACAGACAGACATGACAGAACTTAACAACAACAGTGAGTTCTTGGAGAAAGACATTATGTGTTGTGAAGCAAAGGGTCACTAATAAAGAGGAAAACCTCCAATGGGATGGGTTACACCATGACAGGAGTAATGGACTCAAGCGTATCGACAGTTGTGAGGAACGCACAGGACCGGACAATGTTTGGTTCTCTTGTGCATAGGGTCTATGAGTCAGAACCAACTCAAAGGCACTTAGCAACAACAACATATATATACATAAATACATGTGAGTACACACACACACACATATATA
>NW_006408716.1:4242438-4253628 GCF_000296735.1 Chrysochloris asiatica | reverse complement strand
TCTATCTATGTTGGATATATATATATCCAAGGAGTTCTGGTAGCGTAGTGGTTACAAATCAGGCTGTTAATCTCACAGTCAGCAGTTCTAAACCACCAGCTGCTCCAGAGGAGAAAGATGAGTCTTTCTGCTCCCGTAAAGATTTACAGCCTCGGAAAACCTGTACAGGGTCGCTATGAGTCAGAACAGACTCCATGGCACATAACAACAACAACATATGTATAGTGTCAATGCATGGCATTCTAGTATTAAAAATACACACATATTTATATACATAAGTTGTTGTTAAGTGCTGTCGAGTCGGTTCCCCTTCATAGTGGATTTCCAAGGTTTTTTAAATCTTTGTGAGAGCAGAAAGCCTCATCTTTCTCCTCAAGAGTGGCTGGCGATCTCAAAATTATACCTTGTGATTCATAGTACAGTGCTTATCATATAGACCCACCACCCTTCATATATGTATATGGAATCCTAGTGTGACGCTATAGGTTAAAGTACTGGTCTGCAAGGTCAGACTGAACCACAAGGTGGGCTTTCCAAACTCACCATCTGCCCCTTTAAAACCCCACACAGGGTTGCTGTAAATTGGAACCAAATGACTCAATGTCATCTCCATAATCGGTTGCAGATTAGACTGTCGCGATGCATAGTCTTTTCATTGAATGCAAGGAAGTCAAGAATTCTACCCAAGAACTATTAGTATCTCAGATATAGATAGAGATATATGTTGTTGTTAATGCTACTGAGTCAGTTCCAACTCGTAGCGACTCTGTATAGAGTTTCCAAGGAGCAGTTGGTGGGTGTGAACTTGTGAGCCTGGGAGTCGCAGTTCAGTGCTGATACTGTGTGGACCACAGGTTAGTTTGGATGGCAAGATCAGTGGCTCAAACTCACCAACCGCTCCTTGGAAACCCTGTACAGAGTCCCTATGAGTCCAACACTGCTAGAAGATCAAAAAAGTCTGTGTTGGAAGAAATATAGACAGAATGCTCCTTAAAAGTCAGGTTGGCTTTGTCTTTCCTTGCATGTATAATTTCTTTTATAAAAATCAACACAAGACAGGTCTCTATGAGATGGAGACTAAAATTATCCCAACTGTTCAACTTTTCTGGCATGTTTGTACCCCTCCATAGTCCTTGGCATCAATGACCACTCCTCCCTCCCTCAAGTCTCAGGATTCTGCTTCATGCTGCAACAGTCCACAAAACTCACAATTGTCAAAAGAAATGGCTCATGAAATATTGTGAAGGCTGGGAAGAGATCAGGCTAGAGGAAGCTTCTCACCAATGTAGCCTCAGTTGCTGAGAAGCCCAAATTGGCAAGTCAAACAACAGGCTATTAATGCACGGGGCTGCAAGAGCTGCTGAATCAAGTCAGGTGATGGTCCAAAAGTTCCATGAACTAGAGGTCAGACACCATGAGCCAGATACAAGATCCGGGACAACAGAGCGCAAGCTTTTCCAAAGCTGTCTTATAAATTGGAGTCAGACCAAGGCCCCAAGGCAAACTAATGACTTGAGTCACGCCCTCGGCTAAGGTGGTTGTTGTTGTTATATAGCGTGGAGTAGGCTCTGTCTCATAGAGACCCTGCACAGGGTTTCCGAGGCTGTAAATCTTTAGGGGAGCAGAACGCCTTATCTTTCTCCCGCGGAGCAGCTGGTAGTTTTGAACTGTTGATCTTGCGGTTCGCAACCTTACTCATAACCACTACACTACCAGAGCTCCTGGTTGTTGTTGTTGTTGTTAAGTGCCATCGAGTCTATTCCAACCCATAGCGACCCTGTATAGGGTTTCCAAGGAGCAGCTGGTGAGCTTGAACCACCAACCTTGTAGTTCAAATGACTTTGCAGTCTGATGCAGTAACCCACAGTGCTACACCAGAGTTCTTTTAGCCCCATCTTAATTTTTACTCCTTGACAACTCATTTCAAAGCAGGTCCATGATCCCAGGCATAGAGGCTAAGATGGACAACAGATCTTAAAATGGAGAGATTTGGCTAGAAGGGGCCATAATAAATAATCAACTGCCCTGCAGGCCACTCCTGGCTCTTCTAGTCATTTTCCCATTCATATTTAAGGGATTAACTTCTCCCTCACAATAATTTACCAGTCCAAACCAGGCATTAGCAATTAGTTCTTCACTATGGTAGAGTTTTAAGGCCAAGGTTATTTAGATCTGCTGCTTGTGTCCATCTGACCTGGACAAGTTCTCCAAAAGTTTGCCACATTCTTACCTTTTTTGATCCTGAAAATAAAATTTTACTGAGAGATTATTCCATATTCTGATTCTGTATCAAAATGTATGAGCATAATGTTAGCTTGTCCTCCCACTGTGTAATCCATTTATTCATACATTTACCTTCAGTTATTATTTTGTCTTCCTTCCATTTGTCATTTACATTTATCCAAACATTTAAACCTTGGGAAGAGACTAGCTGCTGTGCTACTCCATTCATTGCTGATGTCTGATGGATCTTGGCTGAAAGCAGAGAATACCAGAAGGATGTTTACCTGTACTTTATTGACTATGCAAAGGCTTTCGATTGTGTGGATCATGACAAGCTATGGACAACATTGAAAAGTGTAAGTATTCTGGAACACTTAATTGTGCTCATGGGGAACCTGTATATGGACCAAGAGGCAATTGTTCGAACATAACATGAGAACACTGAATGGTTTTAAATTAAGAAAGATGTGCGACAGGCTTATAGTCTTTTACCATACTTGTTCAACCTGTATGCTGTGCAAATAATCCGAGAAGCTGGGTTCTGTGAAGAAAAACATGGCATCAGAATTGGAGGAAGACTCATAACAAACTGTAATATGCAGATGATACAACCTTGCTTGCTGTAAGTGAAGAGGACTTAAAATACTTACTGATGAAGATTGAAGACCACAGCCTTTGGTATGGATTGCATCTCAATGTAAACAAAACAAAAATCCTCACCACTGGACCAATAAACAACGTTCTTATCAACGGAGAAAAGATTGAAGTTGTCAAGGACTTCATTCTTCTTGGATCAACCATCAACACTCATGGAAGCAGCAGTCAAGAAATCAAACAACATATTGCATTAGGCAAATCTGTTGCGCTAGATCTTTTTAAAGTGTTGAAGTGCAAAGATGTCAACTTGAGGACTAAGGTGCACCTGACCCAAGCCAGGGTATTTTCAATAACCTCATGTGCATGTGAAAGCTAGACAGTGAAGAAGCAAGACCATAGAAAAATTGATGCTTTTGATTTATGGTGTTGGAGGAGAATATTGATAGTGCCATGAGCTGCCAAAAGAACCAATAGATCTGTGTTGGATGAAGCACAGCCAGAGTGCTCCTTGGAGGCCAGGATGGCCAAACTTGGTCTCTCATACTTCGAACATATTGTCAGGAGGGACCAGTCACTGGAGAAGGATATTATGTTGGTAAGGTGGAGGGTCAGAGAAAAAGAGGAAGACCCCCAGTGAGATGTATTGGCAAAGTGGCAGCATTAATGGGCTCAAGCATGGTAACTGTAGTGAGGTTGGACCTGGATCAGGCAGTGTTTCGTTCTGTTGTGCACAGGGTTGCTATGAGTCGGTATTGACTGGATGGCACCTAAGAACAACAACAATAACAGTCTAGCAAGTGCTCCCTCCTCGGTCCACTCTCATTCCTGTTGAGTGTTGTTGTTAAGTGCTATCAAGTCGATTCCAATCCATAGCAACCCTGTATAGGGTTTCTGAGGAGCAGCTAGTAAGCTTGAACCACTGACCTTGCAGTTCAAGCAGCTTTGGAGTCTGGCGCATTAGCCTACAGTACTCCATTCCTGTTGAGTCATGTTACACAGGACTCCATTCCTGTTGGGTCATGTTACATAAATACAATGCGCTGTCCTGAACTAGGCAGTATGGTACTCTCTTCACTGTCAATACCAATTTTGCCAGATGTGGGGAAGGTACAAGCCATCCCATCAGGCTCTTGGGAATTCTGGCATACAGTTTTAGGGATATAGTTACAGTCTCTTGCTTAGGGATAACCCATACTTCTGGTACTCATATGCTGGTCTTGGGACTGCAGGAAAAAAGCAATTTCAGTTGATGTGGCGAACTGTACAGGGAAGAACTTCACCATCCCTCCTTCCCCAGATCCTCCTGAGGAACTTGGGAACCTATCTAGTTGTGATCCTATCTTTGCTCCCTCATGTTGAGTGTGAGCACACACTCATGAAGGCATGTGAACCAGCCTTTCATGCCTTTGTTGTTGTTGTTATGTGCCGTGGAGTCGATTCCGACTCATAGCAACCCTCTACAGGGTTTCCGAGGCTGTAAATCTTTACGGGAGCAGAAAGCCTCATCTTTCTCCCATGGAGCAGCTGATAGTTTCGAACTGCTGACTTTGCAGTTCACAGCCAGATTCATAACCACTACGCTACCAGTTCATGCTTTTATCTCCCCCCATTTTAAATAACAAGTGCTTCAATTGCCCATTTCAATTCTCTATCAAATCATTACTTTGAGGGTGATGTATGCAACATGGTGGAGTCCTGGTGTGGCACTGTGGGTTAATGTACTGGACTGCAAAGTCATTTGAACTGCAAGGTCAGCATTCAAGCTCATCAGCTGCTCCTTGGAAACCCTGTACAGAGTCTCTATGGGTCAGAACCGACTCGATGGCACTTAACAACAGCAATATGCAACATGGTATGTTTATTAAATATGATGCTCCTTGGCCCATTGTTACACCCTGAAGGTTGTAAAGTGTGTTCCTTGATCTGAGAAAATATAACTTGGTGGATAAAATTGGTACAGTTTCTTTCGTTCTCTTAATGGTGTTTTGTCATCCCTGACCTACACAGATGTCCCTTTATTAGGCCAGTTTTCCATTGCTCATTTGCCTGACCATGGCACTGTGGGTTAGTGTGCTGACTGCAAAGTCAGTTTAAACAGCAAGGTTGGTGGTTTAAGCTCACCAGTTATTCCTTGGAAACACTATACAGGGTCGCTATGGGTCGGAACCAATTTAACAGCACTTAAAAACAGTAACAACATAGTCAGGCTATTGGCCATCGCTCATGAATCAGTAAAAATCCAAACATATGGATTCCCACCATTGTCCAATTTGTCCATCACAGCTGGGAAGGTAGCACGCACTTCAGCCCATTGAGCTGACCTGTTCTTACCGTTTTCAGTTAGGGCCTTTCCATCTGCTGGTGTTAATGCAGCGGTTTTCCATATCAAGTGTTGTCCATATATTCTGAAACTGCCATCTCTGAACCAAGCAGCCTTTTTCCGTTCAGAAGAAAGTTCTTCATAGGGCACTGTCCACGTGGCAACGGGCTCCAGCAGCTTTTCAGGTGGTTCCCAGGTAGGACCTATGGGAAGAGGCTCCCTGCTCATGGGTATGGTAGGTGCCTCCGTGCATAACCCCTGCAGCTTATTCCTATATGAACCATTTCCATTTTATTACAGAACTGTTTTTGGTACCGCCTTCCTTGTTCAAGTGTTTCTCCAATATCACCCAAGACATTATGGGTATATCAGGTCTCATGATCATCTTATGTCCTTCTGTATTGAGGTAGTCTCAATCAAAGCCCAATAGCAGGCGTATATCGTGTTGTAGCATCTGGAAATTTTCTAGCCCAGAATCTTGGTCGCCGTAGGGCAGCATTTCTAGTCTTTGTCATAAGCTTCAGTTTGCAGAGGCACATGTGGCAGACACCTCCAAAATCATTTCTGAATGGGGATCAGATGGGCCTAAAGGTAAGGCGAGTGAGACCACTTTCTGTAACTCCAATACAGCCTGCTGTTGCCTAGAGCCCCATTTGAATTCACTTTACTTCCTGAGTGGTTTTATGGATAGAAGCCAGCAGTATTTCCACATGTGGAATATGCATCATCCAGAATTCAAATCGACCAACTAAACATGGGGCTTCTTGCTGAGCTTTGGGGGTGAGTAGTGACAGAAACTTATTCTTGGTTACCTGTGGAATGTCATGGGTGGTTCCAGCCCAAGTTATTCCCACGAATTTCACTGTTTGGACTGGGCCCTGCTTTTTTCCTGGCTTTATTAACCAGCCTCTGTTGGTCATCTGGGCCATCACTATTTTAAAATCTGCCTTAGCCTGTTCTTCTGTATTTGATATAAAAATATTATCATCAGTGTAATGTTTCATCATTGCACTTAAGATCTGCACAAAGTCCAAGCCTTTTCTAACCACACTATGACAGTAAGCCAGTAAGTTTAAATAACCCTTAGGCAACACACTGAAAGTATATTGGGATCCTTCCCACGTACAAGCAAACAATGGCAGGATCTTTTCTGAGATTGGGATCAGAAACAAGCCATTTGCAAGATCCATTACTGAGTACCAGTTTCTTAAGCCTGCTGTATTTTCTGCACGGTGGCTACCATATCTGGAACAGGTGACATTGTTTTATTTTGGCCTCAATAGTCTACTGTCAACTTCCATGAGCCATCTGCCTTTTTTTAACAGGCCATACAGGACACCAATACAGAGAATTTGTTGGCACCAACACTCTAACCTTCAGCGTATCTTTAATCAAACAGTTATCTCTTTTCACCCACCAGGCATCCTATACTGTTTAAAATTAACAACCTGAGTGGGTTCTGGCAATTCTAACGGCGCCCATTAAGCATGTCCAATCAATACTGGCCTTAGGGCAGCCTTACTCTCCTTCCATTTTACAATATCAGATAGAGGGAGTGTTCCCCAATTAGACATAATATCCATACCAATGATATATTCAGATAAAGGAGATATAACTACTTCACACAAGAACTGTTTAAATCTTGCAGTTCTCACCCAAATGTTCACCTTAATTCCGTCAACCATTGCATCTCCATATTCCCCAAGTGTAACCTTTAATGTGTGTTTGTTAGGTGCCTTCTAGTAGGTTCTGACTCACAGTGACCCTGTATAGGGATTCCAAGGAGAAACTGGTGAGTTTGAACTGCCCACCTTGTGGTTCAAACAGATATGGAGGTCCAGTGCTTTATCCCACACCACAGCTTTAAAATTTTATTTTCTGGTTTGGGGGCTACAGTACATTGGGTTCCTGAGTCCAGGAGTTCCAGAAAGGTTTCTTTCCCATTCCCGGGCCATTTTACCGACACATATGTATTTGGCCTTGGGTTCCCTGTTGGGACTGGACCACAATACCCTGACCCCCTTTTCATTCCTGATCTTGATCATCTAGCTGATCCTCTGCTCCAAATGGTCCCAGGTGGGAATTCCCACCATTATATTATTCCAGGCTAGGATGAATAGGATAGATTTGTTCACACCTCTTTACATTTGGGGGGGATCAGCAAAAGTTTCTCTTGGGCCACCCAACCTCCTGTAGTGTGGTGTTAATTAAACCTATGAATCAACTCCCTCTATGTCGCCTAAATTCATTCCATTTCTCAAAACCATCTAAAAATCTCTCTCTTACTGGGGTAAGTTCTGTCCCAATTGTCCCTTCCCATTCTCCTATTAATTATCCTTTCTTTTGTTTTTTGCATCTGTAAAACCCATATAGGGAAGTTATGCCAAAAACTCCAACATGGCTTCTCGAATTGTTGGTTTGTTTCATAGCAGTAAGGTTACATGGGTGACCACATAGAAGGAGCTCCCTTGATTACCATATCTCCCATGACCTGTGTAAGGGGCATGATCATTGGATGAATATCATGGTCATCATTCCAACTCTGCTTCCATCAGCAACACATTAGCTGCTTCCTCTGGAGTGTTCCATTGAGTATTCAAAGAGGGAAAGGTGTGGTTTCCCTTCTCCATGGCCATCCCCTCTGGCTTAACCTTCCATGTAAATGGATTTAGTATTACCATTTATAACTGTTCCATAGTGTGTTGTGGGTCTTGCATCAACCCAAACATACTCTTCTCTTCTGTAACATTAAAAGTAAAGATGCTGCCCCTAGTTACTCTCACAATCCGTTTTAGTAATGGTTCCTCAGGAAGCTGATGATACTGATTTACAAACTGAACAATTCATTTACACTGTACCCCCTGGTTACAATGACTTATTGGTATTTCCCATCCCTTTCTTGGAATACCTTCTTAGTGATCAGGGGTCGTGGGGGGACTTCCTGCTATTATAACCCAATTTTTCCTTTCTGAGTCAGGTCTGAGACAAATGATCATAGCTCTGACTTTAATGGTTCTGAACTTGGTTCAGCACTACCATTAGCCCCTACACTCTTTTTCCTTGCCATTTTAGCTACTTGTTGTTGTTAAGTGCCATCGAGTCGGGTCCGACCCATAGCGACCCTGTACAGGGTTTCCGAGGGTGTAAATCTTTACGGGAGTAGAAAGCCTCATCTTTCTCCCGCGGAGCGGCTGGTAGTTTCGAACCGCTGACCTTAAGGTTCGCAGCCCGATTCGTAACCACTACGCTACCAGAGCTCCTACTGATAACAAAAACCATGGAATTGTATATCTCGCTCTTTCCTTATCACTCGGTATTTCCAAACACATCCAATTAGTTAATTCATCATGACTTAAGTCTACATCAACAACTTCTAAATCCCATGAATAGTTCTTGTGTAGGGTAAGTGATTGTAATAACACAGCCACTTCAATCCATGAGTCATCTTTTATCCCATCCAGCAACCAAAGGTTCCTTGTTCTCCTTTCTATACCTGTTTCTTCAAAATCACATATTATAGTGAGTCAGGCCCATTGCAGAATACCTCACCATTCTGACACCAACTGCATGTATAATTTCTTTTATAAAAATCAACACAAGTCTAGTCCCTATGAGTTGGAGGTTAAAGATATACCAACTGTTCAAAATTTCTGACATATTAGGCCTCTTCATAGTTCCTGATAGCGTAGTGATTATGAATCAGGCTGCTAATCTCACTGTCAGAAGTTCGAAACTACTAGCTCGTCCATGGGAGAAAGATGAGGCTTTCTGCTCCTGTACAGATTTACAGCCTCAGAAACCCTGTACAGGGTTGATATGAGTCGGAACCGACTCCACGGCACACAACAACAGAAGCAGAGTTCTTGATGAGTCCTGGTGTGGCACTATGGACTAATGCATCAGATTGCAAAGTCATTTGAAGTGCAAGGTTGTTGATTCAAGTTCACCAGCTGCTCCTTGAAAACCCTGTACAGGGGTCACTATGGGTTGAAATTGACTCATTGGCACTTAACAACAACAACATAGTCCTTGATAACAATCACCATTCCTCTCTTTCTTCAAGTCCTAAGTTTCTGCAATATGTTGCAATACTCCACAAACCACACAATTGTTTAAAAAAAAAAAAAAAAGGCTCACAAAATTGTGGATGCTGGCAAGTCACAAATCCATAGTTCAGAGATCAGTCTGGAGAAATCTTTTCAGCCTCAAGAGCTGAGGAACTCAAATTGGCAGGTCAGACAACAAGGTATTGATACACGAGATTACAGGAGCTGGTGAATCAGGTCAATTGATATATTGAAAGTCTGTGAACTGGAGGTCAAATACCATGAGCCTGATGCACAATCCAGGGTGAGAGAAACCAAGCTTTTTCAAAGGAATTTTATAAATTTGAGTCAGACCGTGCCGCCCAAGGGAAACTAACAGTGGTGACTTGAATCATACTTTCTAGAGGCATTCTTAATACTTAGATCCATTGTAACACTTACTTCTTGTTGTTATTGTTTGTTGTTATTTGTCATTGAGTTGGTACCAACTCATAGTGACTTTATGGTTTGCAGAATGAAACACTGCCTTATCCTGGGTCAACCTCATTATCATTGCCACGCTTGAGCCCATTGATGCTGCCACTTGGCCAATCCATCTCGCTGAGGGTCTTCCTCTTTTTCCCTGACCCTCAACCTTACCAAACATGATATCCTTCTCCAGAGACTGGTCCCTCCTAACAATATGTCTGAAGTAGGAGAGACGAAATTTGGCCATCTTGGCCTCCAAGGAGCACTCTGGTTGCACTTCTTCCAATACAGATCTGTTGGTTTTTCTGGGAGCCATGGCACTTTCAATATTCTCCTCCAACACCATAAATCAAAGCATCAAAATTTCTATGGTCTTGCTTATTCACTGTCCAGCTTTTGCATGAATATGAGGTTATTGAAAATACCAAGGCTTGGGTCAGGCACACCTTAGTCCTCAAGCTGACATCTTTGTTCTTCAACACTTTCAAAAGGTCTTGTGCAGCAGGTTTGCCTAATGCAATGCGTCATTTAATTTCTTGACTGCTGCTTCCATGATGAAGTCCTTGACAACTTCAATCTTTTCTCCTTTGATAAGAATGTTGTTTACTGGTTCAGTGGTGAGGATTTGTGTTTTCTTTACATTGAGATGCAACCTTTTACTTCTTAGCCCCACCTTACTTCTTTTTTTCCTCCAACAGATTTATTTGTTTTGAAAGGAGTGAATTGTAAGGAAAGAAAAAACGAGGCAGGGAAAAAGTATGGAATAGTACTTTTTAATACAAATGTAGGCCATTTTGCTAATTTTTTTATAACCATAAGTAACTAGTACAGAGAAGGCCCTGTACAGAACAACACAACGAAGGGTCAAAGATGGAGGTGTTCCCTTGGGAAGGCTGAAGATTTCAGTCTCTGGTACTTGGAATTGAGGCTGCAGTCCATGGTTTTGGATAGATCACTGGGTGTGTGGGTACATGTTTTCATCAGATTTGAACAGAAGAATGGCCACTTAGCCCAGGTAGAAGTAGAGGAAGTGCTTAGTTTCATGTGTCACATAACTACTGAAGTTTCTCCCCATGATGCAGTGCCAGGTGGGGTTGTCCTTGTCAAACTCCTTCTTGATGTGGGCCGCGATGTCCTTCTCGAGGTTGTATTTCTCCAGCACCTGCGTAGGGCACTCCAGTGAGTCCTGTTGCATCTCCTCAGACATAATGAGGTCAAAGAGCTGAACAACAGATTTCAAAGGGCAGTTTGAAAAGACAAGTGTTAAAATGAAATGTGCAAAGACCTGGAGTTAGATAACCAAAGGGGAAGACCATGCTTAACATTTCTCAAGTTGAAAGAACTGAAGACAAATTTCAAGCCTCAACTGCAATATTGAAGGATATATTAGCAAAATGTTGAACAGCACAGGATGCTTCAAGAAAACATGGAAGGAATAGACAGTCACTCATGATACATACAACTTGCTTGCTGAAAGTGAAGAGGACTTAAAACATTTACTGATGAAGATCAAAGAGCACAGCCTCTGGTATGGAT
>NW_006408716.1:4233103-4240993 GCF_000296735.1 Chrysochloris asiatica | reverse complement strand
ACAAAATAAAGCAAATCTACAAGACTGAAAATTGGGAACAGAGCTATAATAAAGTCAACTACAAAGCAAAAACAGGGGAGTAGTATAGATACAGAACTTCAAATGCTGAAGCAGTCTAGTAGATTTCAAGATTAGACAGACTGTTTAAACGGGGAAATTTAAAAATAAATTGCCGAATAACCTCAGAGAAAATTAGTATTCTTTCACATCAAAATAAAAAACAGGAAAGTCAGAAAGATTTAGTAAGCATTGTTGTTGTTGTTAAATGTCGTTGAGTCAGTTCTGACTCATAGAGACCCTGTATAGGGTTTCTGAGGAGCTGCTGGTGACTTTGAACCTTGAACACAACAGAAATGAAACTGAAAAGAAAACCTACAAACAAAATGATTTCAGTGCAGAAAATTATGTGGAACAAAGAAACCAGAAGTGCCTATATATATATACAGCAAAATGACAGCAAATCAATTTATACCTATAGATAATTCATTATGCTGAATGTAAATGGAGTCAAGAAACAGAGAGTAGCAGAATGGATAAGAAAACAGGATTCTTTAACATGCTACCTACAAGATACACATCAAAAAGATCGAGACAACATAAATGCCAATCAACAGAAGAACAGTTCAACAAATTTTGTTACATTCACACAATGGAATAATATGCATTGTTGAAAATAACAATAGATCTGAAAATCACCTCACAACATGGATGAACTTGGAGGACATTGTGCTTGATGAAGTTAGTCAGTCACAAATGGACAAATACTGTATGAGACTATTGTTGTAAAAAGTTAAGAAAAGATTGTCTTGATAAAAGAAACATTATATGATGGTTACTGGGGTGGGGAGTGATGGTGTTGGAATTAGCCCTGGTGTGGCACTGTGGGCAAATGTGTCAGACTGCAAAGTTGTTTGAACTGCAAGGTCGGTGGTTCAAGCTCACCGGCTTCTCCTTGGAAACCCTATACAGGGTCGCTATGGGTCAGAATTTTAAGTGCCGTCGAGTCGGTTCTGACCCATAGCGACCCTGTACAGGGTTTCCTAGGGTGTAAAATCTTTACCGGAGTATAAAGCCTCATCTTTCTCCCGCAGAGCGTCTGGTAGTTTTGAACCACTGACCTTAAGGTTCACAGTCCAATTCGTAACCACTACGCTACCAGAGCTCCTTTGTTAACATGGGCGATATTTTGTTGTTAAGTGCCATCGAGCCTCTTCCGAGTCATAGCGACCCTATAGAGGGTTTCTGAAGAGAGCGTGGTGAGTTTGAACTGCAGACTTTGTGGTTCAAATTGATCTTGCAGTCCAGTGCTTGTCCTACAGCACCACACCAGGACTCTAACATAGGTGATGGGGCAGGCAACATACACCAAGAGAGAGGTTGGCACAGGAAAGTTTAAAGTAGAGGGACACAGGGAAGAATGCAAGAGTTAAAGTGAATAGATGTAAATAATGTTAACAGTATGTACATGGAGGGGATTGGAATCATTGTAATGATACAAAGTATATGATCTGCTGAACGTAAAACAGATGAGCTGCTTTGTAAACCTTCACTCAATTCATAATAAAAAGCTAAAAAATAAAAAAAGACTGTAATTTTTCCACAATTTTTTTTGAAACTTAACTTCTAACTAAAAGTTTAGTGGTTGAACCCACCTAGTGACTCCAAGAAATTCTGGTGTGGCATTGTAGGGTAAGCACTGGACTACTGGCTGCAAAGACAAGCTATTCTCATCCACCAGCTGCTCCTTGGAGACCCTATGTCGGGTTGCTATGCCTCACTGGTACTCCACAAGCAGTGACTCCATAGGACAAAGAGCTGGCAATCTACTTCCATAAAGATTACAACCTCTTTATAGGTTCGACTCTGTTACAGAGGATCACTAGATGTGAGCCCAAACAACAATGAGGGTCTCTTTTATTACAACGCATCCAATTATTGTCTGGCTATGTGTTCCTGATTGCTATTCTGCCTGAATCCCAATGAAACCAGCTTCACGGGATATGTTACTTCTGAGCCACCACTTCAAGTCACAAACGCTGTGCCAAGGGGTCAATCTGGACTCTTCTCTAGCCCCACCACGGTCTGTCCACTTTCATATGACTGTGAAGACTAGAAAAAGGTATTCAAGCATGGCTCTGGAAAACTGTACAGCAAAAGGCACATTTAAACAGACCTATTATTTATCCCCGTGGCTTTGTCAACAAAACATTTCAATCCCTGATGAATCCTTCTGTGTTCCTAGATTTATATTTAGGTTCAGCACACCAGATCGTTTCTTTGTTTGCCTTTCCTTTCACTCATGGTTATTACTTCCTTTTAAATGGTCCATCATAGCAGCAGTCATATAAGAATCATTTGGTAGTATATTATTATTTATTATATATCAAGTTCTACAAAGGCTCATAAAGCTTATAAGGTACTTACTTACAATACCAGACACTGGCTTTAACGCTTACAGCTGCTTCTGGACACTTGCTGTGAGCTGGAACTGGAGGCTCAAAGATGAAGCAGGCAGATGAGATGGATATGTTGTTGTTGTTAAGTGCCGTTGATTCGGTTCCGACCTATAGCGACCCTGTACAGGGTTTCGGACGCTGTAAATCTTTACGGGAGCAGAAAGCCTTATCTTTCTCCTGCGGAGTGGCTGGTAGTTTCGAACTGCTGACCTTGCAGTTCGCAGCCCAATTCGTAACAACTATGCTACCAGAGCTCCTTGAGATGGCTATAGAGCTTGGGAATTTGCATTCAGGAAAGACATGAAGGAGGAAGTGGACAGAGCATTTCATTTTGATGAGGGATGGACAAGAGGTGGGGTGTTACCTATCATAAAAGAGGTGATTTGACTCCCTCCTTTATGAAAATAGAGTCCTGGCGTGGCGCTGTGTGTTAATGTGCTGGACTGCAATGTCCATGAAACACAAGGTTGTCGGTTCAAGCTCACCAGCCACTCCTTGGAAACCCTGTAGAGGGTCGCTATGGGTCGGAAAAATTCGACAGAACTTAACCACAACAACAACAATTCTGAAAACACAACTCTGATTCTCATATCTTCTGAAATAAGAATATATATTTGTATAAAAGGTTGAGAAATTAAAAGGTGGCAGTAAAGGTTACTCACATTTATAGATCAACTGTAGGCATTGGCATAGAAAGCACTGGAATATGGATTCCAATCTGTTATGGAAAAAAGACCACAAAAAGATGAATACATAAATGTGTTTGTAATATCTATGAAGGTGGCAAAAATGGGGTAAGGAGATCAAGGATAAAAGCACTATTATTTATGAGAGATTATTTAGAAAAGAGTTTTCCAGATATGACTTTAAATTGAGATCATGAAGATCTAAGGGAGACCAACTATCTGGGGATAATCATTGAATATGTGGAAACATACACAAGGGCCCTGGGAGGGGCATGTTGAAGGGACAGCAATTGGGCCAATGGAATGCAGATTTGTTCCTTGGGTGACTGTGAGCTATGATAGATAAGGTTTTGTGCTAACGTGACTGGGCCAAGATTCTTAGTGGTTTGGTAGTTGAGATGTAGTTATCACCATAATGAGAAAAAATGCAATGTTATTAACTCTGTCATGAGGTCTGCTATGAGAAGGCAATCAATCGAAAGGGTGTTTCCTTGGGGGGGGCGGGTATGGTCTGTTTCCAGTATATTAGACACTCAAACACAAGAATAAAGGGGCAATACCCTTCCAGAATCTTTTCTTTAGAAAGTCTGGAAGGGTATTTCCCCTTTATTCTTGTCTCTGTTGTTGGGTGATGGAGATAAGATGAGTTTGTATTATCCTGGTGGCTAAAATTTCCAGATACATTGTGCCTGCACACTTAGAGTCACCAGTTCATCCCAAGTGCCCAAATAGTCTTCAGAGAGTAAGCTACATTGGTCAAGAGGGTGACATTCTGTGAACGTTCTTCCCACTCTGTGGAATTGCTATTTTTGGTGTAATATAAAAGCCACAAGGTGAAGTTTTCTCCCACTTGTGACCCTCCTGTGCTATCTTCCAAAAACATATGATTCCCTACGTCTGCTCACCCTTAGTACCAGAGTGCTTCTATTACCCAGCATTGACTTTCAGTGCAATAGTAGCCAGTATGGGCTTTGTTGGAGAGTTGTAATGATATCTGACCCAACATTCCCCACCCCCAGTCCACACAAAGGGAGATATCAGTGATTAAAAAAACAACTAGAAAAATTGCATATGCTCTTTTTTTTTGCATATGCTCTTATACATAGAAAATCCCAAAGACTTGACAAGAAAAGTACTAGAACTCATAGAAAAAAGTGGCAGCATACAAGTTCAGTTTGCAAAAGTTAGATTTCGTTACACTAATAAAGAAAGCTCTGGGAAAGAAATCAGGAAAATAATACACCTTGCAATTATTGTTGTTATTAAGTGTCATCAAGTTGGTTCTGACTCGTAGTGACCCTGTATAGGGTTTCCAAGGAGTGACTGGTGAGCTTCAACTGCCAACCTTGTGGTACAAACCTACTTTGCCATCCAGTGCATTAACCCACAGCACCACATCATACCAAGATTCTATTTGCAATAGCAATGTAAAATATGAAATGTTTATGAATAAATTTAACATGATAAACAATAAGCCTATACAAATAAAATGGAAAAAAATACTATTACAAGAAACCAAAAGAGAACAAATTGGAAGACTATACTATGCTCATGGATAGGAAGGCAACATAGTGAAAATATCCACACTACTCAAAGAAATCTGTAGATAAAGTTCAATGCCAATCCATATTCCAACATTATTTTTTAAACAGATGGAAAACATGATCACTTACTTTATATGGAAAGGAAAGCGAGCCAGGTAAGCAAAGCATTACTAAAAGAAATGGACAAAATAGGACGCCTCTCACTCTCTGATCTCAAAATCTACTACATAGTCACAGTGGTCAAAGCAGCTTGGTATTGATACAATGAAAAACACATAGATTAATGAAGCAGAATTGAGAATCCAGAAGTAAATCTATTCAGAAAGGGCTAAAACACTTTAAATGAGAAAGAGATAATCACTTTAACAAGTGGTGCTAGCAAAACTGGAAATGTACTTGCAGAATAATGATACATTTCTCTTAGAATAATGAATAATTTCTTTTAGAAAGTCTGATCCCTACGAGTTGGAGGTCAGAGATATCCCGACAGTTTGACTTTTCTGGCATGTTATACCACTCCAGTCTTTAATAGTAATTACCACTCCTTCCTCCCTTCAAGTTTCAGAGTTCTGCGACATGCTACAGCATCTCACAAATTTACATTTGTCTAGAGAAATGGTTCAAATAACTGTGGAGGTTTGCAAGTCCCAAATGTGTAGTTCAGAGATCATTCTGGAGGAATCTGCTCACCCACATAGTCTCAGGAGTTGAGGAATCCTAATCAGCAGGCAAGTCAGATGACAGGATGTTGATGCACGAAGCTGGTGAATCAGGTCAGGTGATGGGTCCAAGGTCCCATGTACTGGGGGTGTGTCCAAAGCAGTCTATGAAATGAAGTCAAACCATGCCACCAAGGAAAACTAAGTGTAGTGTCTTCAATTACACCCTCTAGTAATGTGGGGCTACCTTAATCCTTAATTCCACTGTAATCTTTATTCTTTAATAACTCATTTGAAAATGGGTCCATAATCATAGGATTATGCCATACTTTTATTCCATTTTTCAGCCTGCCATTTAGAGATATCAGATGTCCATCTCAAGAGAACTCAGGGGCAGGCAGAGGGAGGAGGAAATAGAGAGATGTCTAAGGCAGGTAAATTTCTAGAAATAACTCCCTAATCCTGATCACCTGAGAAGTTGAAGAGACATATGTCCTGTAAGACTGAATACATGGTTTGTGGAAGGCTGGAGTTTACAGTGGGAGCTCTAATTTCATGTTGAGTCTTAACATCAATGAAACTTCCAGTAGAGTTCATTCTAATACTTTTTGTTATTAAGTGCCCTTGAGTCCGTTCTGAGTCATATTGACCCTGTATAGGGTTTGAACCACCAACCTTGGTAGTTAGCAGTGATCCTACACCACCACACGGAGTCGCCTGACTATTAACTGTTGTTGTTGTATGTTGTTGATTAGGTTCTGACTTATAGTGACCCTGTGCAGGGTATCTGAGGAGTGACCGCCATCTTAAGTGGTCTGAACTGCCATCTTAAGGTTCAAACCGACCTTGTGGTTCAGTGCTTACCCTACAGTGCCACTTCAGAATTCCTGAGTACTGTTGTTGTTGTTACTAAGTGCCATCAAGTTGGTTCTGACTCATAGTGACCCTGTATAGGGTTTTCAAGGAGTGGCTGGTATATTTCAACCACAGATCTTGCGATGCAGAAGTTATCCTACACCAGTACTGCATGGGTTTCTGACCATTAACTTCTTGTTGAGTTGGTTCCAACCTGTTATAAGATTTCCAAGGAGCAGCTAGTAGGTTTGAACAGCTGGCCTTGTGATTCGCAGTCCAATGCTGATCCTACAGTGCCAAACCAGGACTATTAACTAGTAAAGTGGAAAAAAAAGAAAAAGAAAAAGGATAAGCTTTGTCCTCAGGCAGAATGTGTTTGGTAGTAGAATGCTATTCTTCTGGTGCAATCCAGGGAGGGGCAGTCTTGCCCTTAGGTAGCTTGGCTGGGCTGTGCCCTTAATGGTTGATAGATGCATGGCAGATATGGCTCAGGAGTGCAAGGTCATGGGTCATACCTCAATCACCAGGAGGGCAGGTAGGCGATGAGCTCCAGAAACAATCCTATAAACTTTTCTAATCTATAATTTTGTAGGTATCCCAATCATGGTTTCTTAGCCTGCTTCTGTACTCCCACTTGCAAAAGTGATGAATCAACCTGCTATTAATCAGGATTTTGTGACAAGTTTTTAAAAATGTTTTCTATGGTCCATAATTGTGGTTCGAATTGAGCTGTGAACCGCAAGGTCAGCAGTTCGAAACTACCAGCTGTTCCATGGGAGAAAGCTGAGGCTTTCTGCTCCTGTAAAGATTTACAGCCTCGGAAACCCTGTACAGGGTCGCTATGGGTCAGAATTGACTCCACAGCACATAACCAACATCACTATGGTCCACAAATAGACAATGAATAAGAAAGACCGCAGAAGAATATGGACAACGAATAAGGAAGACTTTAAGGAAGATCATAGAAGTATAGACGCATTTGAATGATGGTATTGGATGAGAATATTAAAAGTACCATGGACTGCCAGAAGAATGAAGAAATGTGTGTTGGAAAGTAGTACAGACAGAATGGTCCTTAAAACCAGGATGGTCAGACTTAGTCTCTCATACTTAGGACATATTATCAGAAGGGACCAGTTCCTGGAGAAAGACATCATGCTTGGTAAAGTAGCGGGTCAGTGAAAAAGAGGAAGACCCCCAACGAGATGGCCTGGCACAGTGGCAGCAGCAATTGGCTCAAACATAGCAATGATTGTGAGGTTGGCACAGGACTGTGCAGTGTTTTGCTCTATTGTGCATAGGATCGCTATGAGTTGCCAATTTGATTGGCATTTAACAACAACAGCAACAGGATGGTCTATAATTTGCCTCATGGGTTTGAATCACTTGGACATCCTCACAGCCTCATGTTCATGGTTTCTTTATCTGGATGGTATGCTTTTGTCCTGTTTAAGGCTAAATAAAGGGTATCTCTATGAAATAGGTTTGAATTTCGGGTCATTTTTTCCCTAGAACATTGAGGTACCAAACAAACCAACAGAGAAACTAAAACAATAAGAATGTTGCCTTCATGTTGATTTCAACTCCTGCCGAACCCATGTTTGGAGAGTAGAAATGGGCTTCATAGGATATTCAGGTTTATGACATTTCAGAAACAAATTGCCAGACCTTTCCTGAAAGGAATCACTTG
>NW_006408716.1:4204804-4232373 GCF_000296735.1 Chrysochloris asiatica | reverse complement strand
TCCTCCACTTTACCAAGCATGATGTCCTTCTCCGAGGACTGGTCCCTCCTGATAATATGTCCAAAGTATGAGAGACAAAGTATGTCCATCTTGGCTTCTAAGAAGCATTCTGGTTGTATTTCTTCCAACACAGATTTGTTTGTTCTTCTGGCAGTCCATAGTACCTTTAACATTCTTTTCCAATACCATAACTCAAATGCATCAATTCTTCTACAGTCTTCCTAATATATTGTCCTACTTTCATATGCATATGAGACTGTTGCAAATACCTTCACTTGGGTCAAATGACACTCTGAAACTTGCTTTCCAGTGTAGACGTGCTAAAGCAAATTGAATAAATGTGGAGGTAACAGAGTTGAACAGAAACATTCAAAGAATAGCTTGAGAAGACAAAGTATTACAGTGAAATGTACAAAGACCTGGAGTTAGAAAACCAAAAGAGAAGAACACGCTCAGCATTTCTCGAGCTGAAAGAAGTGAAGACAAAATCATGCCTCAACTTGTAATGTTGAAGGATTGATTCTATGGGCAAAATATTGAATGATGCAGAAAGCATGGAAGGTATACACAGAGTATAGTCAGTATACCAAAATAAATGGTGATGTTCAAGAGGGCAAACATAATCATGAGCCAATGGTATTGAAGGAAGACGTCCAAGGTGCATTGAAGGCATTGCCAAAGAACAAGCTCCAGGAATTGATCAAATGCAAATTAAAACATTTCAGTAAACTGAGACAGCACTGGAAGCACTCACATAGCTATGCCAAGGAATTTGGAAAACAGCTACTGGCCGACTGATTGTAATAGATCCATATTTATACCCATTCCAAAAAAAGGTGGTCCAATGGGATGCAGAAACTGTCAGCCAATACTATTAATATCACATGCCAGGTAATTTTGCTGAAGATAACACCCAAACAGCTTCAACAGTACATTGAAAGGGAACCGCCAGAAATTCAAGTCAGATTCATAGGGAGGATTTAGAATGAGGGATATCATTGCTGATGTCAGATGGATCATGGGTGAAAGCAGAGAATGACAGAAAGATGTTTACTTGTGCTTTTTTGCTTGTGCAAAGGCTTTTGGCTGTGGATAGTGACAAGATTTTGATAACATTGTCAAGGCTGTGAATTTCAGGACACTTATTTGTGCTCATGAGGAACCTGTACATAGACTAAGAGGTAGTCATTCGAACAAAAGAAGGGGACACTGAAGGGTTTAAAATCATGAGAGGTGTGTGCCAGGGTAGCTGCCTTTCACCGTAACTATTCTATCTGTTTGCTGAGAAAAAAATCCTAGAATCTAGATCACATGCAGAAGAGCATGTTATCAAGATTGAAGGAAGACCCATCAACAATACGCATATGAAACAACCTTGCTTGCTGAAAGTGATGAGAATTTAAAATACTTATTGATGATTATCAAAGCCTTCAGTTTGCATTACACGTCAAGGTAAAGAAAACAAAAATTTCACAACTGGAGCAATAAAATAACATCATGATAAATGGATAAAAAATTGAAAGACTTCATTTCAATTGTCAAAGACTTCATTTTTTAAAAAAATTTTTTATTGTGAATTGAGTGATAGTTTACATGTGAGAACATTGGTTTTACAAGCATCATTTCATTGCAATGATTATAATCTCTGTGCATCATCATTCAACAGTATGTATTTTATTCCCTCTGGGTTCTTTGTTTGTTTGTTTGTTGTTTTTTGGGGGGGCATGTTCACAAAAACACTTAGGAATATGTAATCGTTTGAACAACCAAAAGGCACATTCTATAAACCTGCCTTTTGGCTGCCAGCACTCAGCCTTTCTCTTTCCATGAGTCTGAAGTCCTCAGCTGCTCTCTCTCTCCACGTCCTCACGTCTGCCTCTATCTCTAATGTCGTTGCTTCTCTGGATAGGGTTCCACATTCTGCTCATGCTCTTCTCCCTTGATGGTCCTAGGATCCTCTGTTCCTGGACTGTAAGATTAACTACTCCCCCCTTTTTGTTACCAAATTTGAATCTTTACAGTTGTGACAGTTGCAATGAGTCATGGTAACAATTACTTAGTATTGAATCATAAGAATCTTATCCCCATCTCTTTTCACCAGACCCATCTATATAAGATAAAAACTATTCAGTGGGGACTCTACTTCAAAGACTTCATTTTGCTTGGATCCACACTCAACACCTATGGAACTAACAGTCAAGCAATTAAACACGTGTTGCATTAAGCAAATCTACTGCACAAGACCTCTTTAAAATGTTCAAGAGCAAAGATTTCAGTTTGAGAACTAAGGTGCACTTGACCCATTCCATGGTATTTTCAGTAGCTTCATATGCAAGTGAACTTGGACAATAAATAAAGAAGACTGTGGAAGAATTGATGCATTTGAGCTATGGCGTTGGAGAAGAATATTAAACGTACCATGGAATACCAGAAGAACAAATAGATCTATGCTGGAAGAAGTAAAATCAGAATGTCCATTAAAAGTCAGGATGGTGAGACTTGGTCTCTCATATTTGGACATTTTATTAGGAGAGACAGGTCCCTGGCGAAGGACGTCATGGTTGTTAAAGTTAAAGTGGAGGGGCAGCGAAAAAGAGGAAAATTCTTAAGGAAATGGATTAGCATAGTGTCAGCAGCAATGGGCCCTTGCGTAAGAATTGTGAGAATTGTTGTGTGTAGGATCCCTAAGAACCAGAACCTTCTAGAAGGCATGTGTAACAAGAACAACAATGCAACCATGGAGTTCTGTGTGCTGCATGGTAACTAGACTGCTAACTGAAAGGTGAGTGTTTCAAACCCACCAGCCACTCTTTAGAAACCATATGATGTCACTATGAGTTGGAACCAATCCAGTGGCACTTAACTACCACCACCCCCTTTCTAATTACGTGAGCCTTAAAAGCATACCAGAATATTTACAGACTTGTAGCAATGAAAACAGAAGTTAAGAAAATGTGAACTCTGAATGACTCAATGTATCTTTGGTGTTTTGAAGAAGAGGAGGACCACCGAAAAGAAATGTGGCTGGCTTCCTGAAGGAGGGCACAACACCTTCAAGAAGACAAAAGGGAATCTTAGTCCTAAAGCTAACAAGAACTGAATTTTGCTAACAGCTTGAATAAGCATGCTGTTGTTATGTGCCGTGGAGTCGGTTCCGACTCATAGCGACCCTGTACAGGGTTTCCAAGGCTGTAAATCTTTACGGGAGCAGAAAGCCTCATCTTTCTCCCGCGGAACAGCTGGTAGTTTCGAACTGCTGACTTTGCAGTTCACAGTCCAATTTGTAACCACTATGCTGAATGAGCATGGGAGTGGAGATTTTCCCACAAGTGACTCCAACAAAGACCTCGGCTCATCTGCACTTTGATTTTAGCTTTGTGAGACCCTGACTATAGACCATAGCTGAGTCCTTCCAGATTAAAAACCCACAGAATTGTGAACTAATGAAAAAGTTTTGTTTTATGCTGCTAAAAATGTGGCAATTCATTACGTGAGAAATGACAATCTAATACATATCCATTTATAAGACTCTAAACAGGACAGATAAATGGAAACCTTGAATATCCTGCTTGCAAAAACTAAATTCAATGGTGAATTCATTTGCATGCTATAAGGACTCTTATATTACAATGTGATAGAAAAGTTCCTTTAAATAGCAGTTATTCAAGTGTTTGTTTATAGATCATTACTTGCTTAACAGAGGAAGAAACTAAAAGCGGGTGCATTCAAAGTTATTGCTAATTTAATGGCAATAAAAGATGAAGATAAAGTATTGGATTATAACAATAATGAATGGGCATTTGTGCACCCATTTCAAATATTTTCATTTTATGCAATTGCAGCTAAAATTCTGAAGTCTCCAGTTCCCTCTAGGACATCCTTCTTCTCCATCCTTCTAGCTGCATCCAGCACAGGTAAGAAAGTGTGTGTCTCCGGAGCCCTTACAAGTACAAAGAGGAGGCAATGATCTCTTGTCCTAAATTTTTTGCTCCCAACTTCTTTGCCCCTTAATTCTTTTTAACACTGTACTTTTATCCATCTATACATTTGGGTTGGAACAGAAGAGCAAAGAAGCAGAGATTACTAGAATCTCAAAAGGGGAGCTGAAGAATGATAAGAACAGAGATCTACATTCTGGGGAAGGAAAACAAAATGTTCCTTTGTCAAGCTCTCACTCCCAGAGAATGGGCCAGGCCCACTTGATTTCTGCCACCTCATTTTACTTTGAACAACTTCATTGCTATGTTTCTAGTAAACAAATGAAGGTTCCAACAGCAAAACCAACTTGCTTAGGTTTACAAAGCATTTGAATGAAGGGCAGATTCGGTTTGGTTCGTAAGCCCATGACATTTCTGATATCTCTTCAGACATTTGCAGAAGTGGTCAGGGGCTGAAGCGAAGTTACAAAATCAACCCAGAACAAGGGTAGTTCTACCTTTGCAAAGGTGACTTTAGGGCTCAGGACGGGTTGCCACAAATTCAAGATTTTGACTAAGAGATTGCCAAGAGCTTTGAAAGGTCATCCTCTTACATATTGCAATAAATTTGCAGTTGTTATTCAGTGAGGTCTACTAAGTCCAGACTCATAGAAACCTGTATAAGGTTTCTGAGGACCAGCTGGTGGGCTTGAACTGCTGACCTTGTGGTCAGCAGTCCACTGCTTATCCTACAGCACCACAGCTGAACTTCAAAGTTGCAATTAGCCTTAATAATTAGTTCTCCTAATTATCCTTAATGATTAGATTTTGGGGTTTAGTTGAAGCAGAGAGACATCAGGCACAAATAGCCAGTTGTCAAACAAACATACTAAAAAAGAATTAAGAGTCTTTTATTGCTAGGATCTCCTATTACCCTGAACACAAATCTTTCCTTCAGAATACTATAATTTAAAAAAGTATATATTGAAAGTAAACATTACTTTCATTGTAATTACAGCTTGCTGAAAACTGCGGTTGTTTATCATAAATACTTAATCTTACTATGTACATTGCCTGGCATAAACTAAGCAGCCCATAAGTATTTCTTAAATTAATAACATTTGATCTTGTTTAGAATAATCAAAACTCAAAGAAATGGAAACATAAGGTTTATTCCAAGCAGTAGCTATTCTATATACATCTAGGGAGAACTTTCTGAATTCAAAAAGAGCTAATGCCTGAGGTAGGCTAGTTACAATGAAAGTTATCAAGAGAAGAGATGGGAAAAGAATGGATCAACCCTTGGCAAAGTTAACATCGAACCCTGCCATCCCTCTTTAACTAAGATCAGCTGATATCAGGTTACTAGGAGGCTACTGGCCTTGCTGCTAAAAATTTAACCCTCCATCCACCTGCAGCCATCAGACTTCTTGAGATTTAAATTAGGTGAGCCTCAAATCTTTTTCATTAAATTGAACCTAATGGGTTTTTTGTTACTATCATTTTCTAGCAAGAAAAGACAAATTTATATTGCTGTGGAGCAGCTCCTAGCAGAAACAAAATCAATGCTTTCGCAGTTTGGGTCAAACTTTTTAGGTCAAAATTTGTTTTAATGGATAAATAAAACCTTAAAATCAAAATAAAATGTCTATTTCTAATTTTCCTCTTCAGCAGTTTCTAGCTAAACATGGCCTTTCTCATTCCACAAAGCAGGCAGTCACACTAACCCATTCTCTGACTCAATTAATAGCTAAAACCCTGATGATCATGCGTCTTGAATTGATGTTCATCCCCTCTATTCGTATGTGTGTGTGTGTGTGTGTATGTGTTCAAAGCTCAAATTTCAGCATTTATTGAATGATTTCTTTGTGAAAAATAAATATTCAGTCAGTTTTCACCAATTTTGATATAAGTCTTAAGCAGAATATTATATTTGGATGCATAAGATTCTGAAAAATTACTGCATTCATTCATCCATTCATTAATTTACTCAACAAACATTTACTTTGTGCCAGCTCTATAAGAATGAAAATACAGATGTGATTGACAGGTTTTCTTACCTTTCAAGAGTTTCCAGTATTTGAAGGTGCCTTAGTTAACTAGTGCTGCTGTAACAAAAACACCCCAAACAGGTGACTTTGAAGAACAGAAACTTAGTCTCACACACAGTTCAGGAGGCCCGAATTCTGAGTGCAAGTGGATCTAAGGACAGTTTTTTCTTTGTCTATTTCAGCTTCTAGTATCTGTAGCAGTTATTGATATCCCAGGGTTTGTAAGGTACCATGGACTACCAGAAGAACAAACAAATCTGTGTTGGAGGAAATACAACCAGAATGCTCCTTAGACACCAAGACGGTCCGACTTTGTCTCTCATACATCGGACATATTATCAGGAGATACCAGTCCCTGGAGAATGACATTGTGTTTGGTAAAGTGGAGGGTCGGAGAAAAAGAGGGAGATTTCCAAGGAGATGGATTGGCACAGTGGCAGCAGCAATGGGCTCAAGTGTAGCAGCAATTGTGAGGCTGACCCAACAACAGACAATTTTTCTGTTGTGCGTAGGGTTGCTTTGGGTTGGAATAGACTTGAGGGCACCTAACAACAACAAGGGTTTGTTGTTGCAGCTATCTTTATTGGCATCTTCCTGTGTCTGTCTCCGTGTCCATCCTATTTTATACATAACTCACCAGAGATTCTGTTTAAGACCAACTCTACTTTGGTAGGGCCTTATCACGATACTACAACAAAACAAAACAAAAATCCCATTTCCAAACAGCATATTGTTCACAGGTACAGGAATTAGGATTTCAACACATATTTTGAGATGACACAATTCCTGTATATATACGAGTCAGGCTGCTAATCTCAAGGTCAGAAGTACGAAACTACCAGCGGTTCCACAGGAGAAAGATGAGGCTTTCGGCTCCCATAAAGATTTACAGCCTCGGAAACCCTGTACAGGGTCGCTATGAGACAGAAGCGACTCCACGACACATAACAACTACAACAATAACTACCACCACAGAAATTTAATATTTTTCATAAAAATATCCCTGTAGTTAGTATATTTCTATGTGATATAATTATATTGTTTGCTAATTTCTACATTCTGTTCAATCATCTTCCTGCTTCCATGAGCATCGATTATGGAAAAAAGTAAAATGAGGCCTTTGACAACTTCAGTCTTTTCTCCTTTTTATCATTGGTCCAGTTGTGAGAATTTTCACTTTTTCTACATTGAGGTGTAATCCATATTGAAGACTGTAGTCTTTGATCTTCATCAGTAAATATTTCAAGTCCTATCACAGGTTGTTAATGAGTCTTCCTCCAATTCTGATGCCATGCTCTTCTTCATATAATGCAGCTTCTCAGATTATATGATCAGCATTCAGAGTGAATATGTATGGTGAAAAGATACAGCCCTTGTACACACTTTTTAAATTTAAACCGTGCTGTTCAAATGACTGCTTCTGAGTCTATGTACAGGTTATTCATGAGCAAAAATAAGTATTCTGGAATACACAGAACATTCTTTGCAATGTTTTCCATAGCTCGTTATGATCTACATAGTCAAATGTCTTTGCATGGGCAATAAAGCAAAAGTAAATTTCTTTCTGGTATTCTTTGCTTTAGGGATAAGGTATCCCTAATTGCATGTCCTCCTCAGAATCTGGCTTAAATTTCTAGCAGCTTCCTCTCGATGTAAAGCTTCAATGTTTTAAAATTATCTTCAGCAAATTTTCCTTGCATAGAATAGTGATATTATTGAATGCTTTTTGCATTCCTCTGGCTCATCTTTCTTTGGAATCCACACAAATATGGATCTGTTTCAGTTTGCCAGGTAGCTGTCTTCCAAATTTCTTGACATTGATGAGTGAGTACCTCCAGTGTTATATCAATTTGTTGAAGCGTATCAATTTATATCCCATCAATTCTTGGAGTCTTGTTTTTACCAATGCTTCCAGTGCAGCTTGGACTTCTTCCTTTAGTATGATCAGGTCTTGATCACATACGACCTTCTGAAATTCTTGAACGTCAGCCAATTCCTTTTGGCACAGTTCCCTGTTTGTTCTTTCCGTCTTCCTGTGATGGTTCCTCGGGTCTTTCAATATTTTGCCCATAGACTCTTTCAATATTGCTAGTCGAGGCTTGAATTTCTTCTTCAGTTCTTTCAGTTGAAGAAATCCTTAGCATGTTCTACCCTTTTGGTTTTCTAATTCCAGGTATTTGCACATTGCATTATAATATGAATTTTATATCTTTGTCTTCTTGAGCTACCCTTTGAAATTTTCTGTGAAGCTCCTTTCATCATTTCTTCCATATGCTTTAGCTCCTCTATGATCAAGAACAAGAGTCTCTTCTGACATCCACTTTTGTCTATTCTTTCTTTCCCGTATTTTTAATAGTCTTTTGTTTTCTTCATATATGATGTGCTTGATGTCATCCCAGAAATCTTCTAGTCCTCAGTCATTAATGTCTAATATATCAAATCTGTTCTAGAGATGGTCTTTAAAGTCACATGGGATATACTCAAAGTTGTATTTTGTGAAGACAATTTAATTTTCTTCAGCTTCAGCCTAAGTTTTCATATAAGCAATCAATAGTTTGTCCCACAGTCAGCCCCTGGCCTTATTTTGGCTGATATTGAACTTCTGCTCCATGGTCTCTTCCCACTAATGTAATCAATTTGATTCCTGTGTGTTCCATCTGGTAAGATCCATATGTCATTTATGTTGTTGAAAAAAGATATTTGCAATGAACAAGTCATTGGAGTTTGAAAATGGTATCGTGTCTCTTCAGTATCCTTTCTCTCATGAAGACCATATTATCCAGCTACTGATCCTTTGTCTTTGTGTCCAACTGTTATATTCCAATCATCATTAATTATCAATGCATCTTGTTTACACATTTGATCCATGTCATACTGAAGAAGTAGGTAGAATTCTTCAATATTATCCCTGGCTTTAGTGGTTCTTATATAAATTTGAATAATTGTGTTAAATGTTCTTTTTTGTAGGTATATGTGTATTATCCTACCACAGAGAGCATTGCACTTCAAGATGGATCTTAAAATGAGTTTGTAGTGGGTTTTTTTCCCCCCATTCCTCTTCAGTTTGACATTTCCAGCATAGTGAAATATTTGGCTGTGTGATTAAAAATGGCCAATACGAGTCCATTTCAACTCACTAATATTTAGGATATCAGTCTTTATGTGTTCCATTTAGCTTTTAACTAATTACAATTTTCTTAAATTCATACTTTGTATCTCCTATATTATAATTATTAGCAAATGTTTGAAGATGTTTTTTCTCACCCCATCAGCAAATGTAGGTCCCCCAAATTCTGCTCCATTTAAGTCATTAATGTCAACTCTACTTTGAGGAGGCAGCTCTTCTCTGGCTGTATTTTGAGTGCCAGAAGTGTTCATCTTCTGGCACTAAATGAGAGAATGTTTCACTGCTATTTAGAAAGTTTTCAGTGGCTAATCATTCAGAAGTGGTCCACCTCTCTTTTCTAGTCTGTGTTAGTATGGAAGCTCTTTTTTTTTTTTTTTTTTTAAGTTTTTATTGTGAATTGAGTGATAGTTTACATGTGAGAACATCAGCTTTACTCTCATCCTATCGTGTTTCATTTCATTGCAATGATTACAATCCCCTCCATGCATCATCATTCAACAGTATTTGCTTCAATTCCCTTTGATTTTTTGGATGTACACCAAAACGCTCAGGAATATATACTCATTCAAACAACCAAAGGGTATACCCTGCAAGCTTGCCCCCCACCCCCAGATGCCAGCACACAGCCCCTCTCCCTCCTTGAGTCTAGAGTCCCCAGTCGCTCCAGTATGGAAGCTCTTTTTTGAAACCTGCCCACCATTGATGACCCTGCTGGTATTTAAACTACTGGCAACATAACTTCAAGGATCACAGCAACACACAACCGACCACAGTACAAAAAGCTGACAGATGAGTGGTGGTCCAGCATCCATACTACTTCCGATTGTCCTTTGATCCGTTAACATATGTATCATCCTTCCATGGCCACTTCAGGAATCTGAGTTTACAACCTCTATCAGAAAACAGATAATGGAACTCCAAGAAATGTATGGTACTGTAGGATAAGTACTGGACTGTTAACCACAGTGTTTGCAGTTCAAACCACCGGCAAGTCCTCAGAAACCCTATAGTTTCCTTATGAGTCAGAACTCACTTGAAGGCACTTAACAACAACAACAAGAGGAAATACCTAATCAGACTGTATAAGATCTGATCAGTGTCCTTTGGTGTTCCATTGATGCCAATTCACGGTGATCCTATGTATGGTGTGTCAGATTAGAACTGTACTTCATAAGATTTTTAATGGTCAAGTTTTCTGAAGTAAATTGGTAGCCATTTCTTCAGCGGTTCCCTGGTGAACTCGGATTTGTCATCTTCCAGTTGGCAGCTAGTGAGTTTAGCTCTAAAAACCAACTCAGATCCTGTCTTATGACAATCCAAGAAATGCAATACTTATAGCATTGTCAGAGACTCTGAATTTTAAGAACAAAATTTATTAGAGCAAATTTTCTTTATTATCGATTTCTCCAATTTTCAGATTAATTAATTCGGATCTAATTAATTTTATTTAAATTATTAAGAACTAAATATAAAGACAAACAGTAGCTGGGTCTCCATCCGCTGTTGCTCTGACGTCAGTCTTTACATCCACCCACAGGCTAGATTGTCTTGGTTCGCTCTTCTCACTAGGATCATTTCCATACTTTACTTCTCAATGTCAAATTTCTTCCAACCTTGGACATCTTCCTTCTGCCTTTGTTCAAGGTCAAAGTGTTGTAAATCATTTCTGGAAACTTGTCTCTTATCAATTTCCCTGTTCAAGAAAGTTGGACACTTTGCTTGATAACCTGTGTAATTCTAGACATTTTCTACTTCCTAATTGAAGGGCATCAAGGCAGAGCTTCCTAACACTTGAATATGGAAGAAAATTAGCAAAGATTACTCATCTGCAGCTTCCAGGGTGAATGGGTTGCCTGGTAATGTTGCCTGGAGGAGTGAGAGGGTATATTCACTCAAACTTCCTGTAATTTAGATTCTCCAGGCCCCAGTTCTGGTAGTGTACTGGTTATGAATCGGGCTGCGAACTGCAAGGTCAGCAGTTTGAAACTACCAGCTGTTTTGTGGGAGAAAGATGAGGTTTTCTGCTCCCTTAAAGATTTACGGCCCCAGAAACCCTGTACAGGGGTACTATGAGTCGGAACCGACTCCACGGCACATAACCACCACCACCACCAAGTCCCAGTTCAGAAATTGCCCTTTGTGATCCACATAGCTAGTTCAAGGTGTAAGGACCCACCTGATTATGCCTAACTAGAGACTACTTGACTAAACTCTAGTCAGGCTTCAGAAAAGCCTTTTGGACAGACAAGGCCTCAGTTTTCAGTTCCCTCCAGAGATGAGGCCAATCGGTCAGCCCTGAAAACCCCAATGTCAAAATAATCCTTGAGAAACTCATAACAGTCAGGCTGACCCAGACGGGTAGGAATATTCAAGCTTCTTGTAAAAGAGGGAATGTAGGACCAAGAAAAAGACTCCATTCTGTACATTAGCCTGAACACGTCCTCCTGTTCCAGGAACGTGTTAAATCAGCTCATGTTGCCTTAGAATATCCTTTCATCCCTAGCAACAGTGAGCCATAGATAAGTAATAGAACAACCCAAGGCCAGATGCCAGATGTTTTCCTTATCCTAGCCTAAGAACAAAAGACCACCAGTAATGACCAGTTAAACTGTAACATCTCATACTTTGCCAAATGTCAACCAATCAGAGACTGTATCTATAATGCTGTGCAATTATGCCCCCTGAAACCCTATAAGAACTTGTGTGTATAGTGAGTCGGGGTCACCTTTGTCTCCTGTTTTAGGAGTCTGTGAAGGTGGACCCCAGCGCGTTGGCAAATAAACCTCTTGCTATTGCATCGAACTCTAGTCCTGATGATCTTTTTGGGGTCTCCTACTGGATTAGGCCACAAGGGGGCCAACAAAGGCTCATTCAAAGAAGTTGCTTACAACAAGAAGATGATCAGTGTCACTGAATTGGGAGAAACTGAGAATACCAGGGAAGTTATGAGTTTCTGAAATTTTAGTTTTAGACTGCTTATACCTGTCCCTATTGATATTCATTGAGAGATTCAAAACTCCAACAACAAACAACAACAACAACAACTACCACTGCCATGGAGTTGATTCTGACGCAACCTTACCCTATACAGTGTTTCCAAGACTGTAATTCATTATGGGAGCAGACAACCTCATCTTTCTCCCCAGGAGCAGGTGGTGGGTTTGAACCACCAACCTTACCCAACACCTTACCCACAGTGTCAGTAAGGCTGCAGGTCCTAGGAATCTGAACAGTTTCATAGTCTGTCTGTTCACTGTCATTTCTCCAACTATCAGTACATAATTGATATTCTAGATAAGAATGATTCCTAACATCTGTAAAACAATTTATCTTCACATCTGTGCCAGGATCTCTTACATCTGTAGCAGATTAAGTATTCACTATCTCATTTGATCTGTACAACTGTCATGTAGAATGATAATAATGATGATAACAATTATGTATTTCTTATTCTATTCCTTAAGCAAGGGGACCCAACTTGTTAAGATCATGCGGTGTTTTGGTTATAGAACTAGTATGAAATATCAGGTATCTAATTCTTCCCTTTGTGGTTGCTTTAACATACTAAACCATCATTGAGTCTGTTCCAACTCATGATAGTCCTATGTGATATACACCACATCTGCTTCACAGCAATTTTCTTGGCTGTAATCTTTACAGATCACCAGATCTTTCTTCTACGACACCACTGAACCCACTATGCTAGTGTTATTGTTGTTAAGTGATGTCTAGGTCAAGTCAGTTCTGACTCATGTTGTTGTTATGTGCTGTGGAGTCAGCTCTGACTCATAGCGACCCTGTACAGGGTTTCCGAGGCTGTAAATCTTTACGGGAGCAGAAAGCCTCATCTTTCTCTTGCAGAACAGCTGGTAGTTTCGAACTGCTGACCTTAAGGTTCACAGCCCGATTCGTAACCACTATGCTACCAGAGCTCCTGACTCATAGTGACCAGTATAGGATTTTCAAAGAGCAACTGGTGGGTTTGAACCACTGACCTTGGGGATAGGAGTCCAGCGCTTATGCTACAGTGCCACAATCATTTGTGCCAGCCAAGGACTTGCTCTAATTAGCCTAGGTTGTTGTATTAACATTCAAATGCAAATTGCAATTCTGTAAATCTAGACTAATGTCCAATGATTTGCATTTTTTCCAACTTCCTGGGTGATGCTGATGTTTTTGTCTAGGAACCTCACTTTGAATAACATAGTAATTGGAGGCTGGAGCTGTCACCTTTGTCCTTTCAGTTCCCATTTAGAAATTTTAGAAATTTGACAAAAGAATGTCATTGCCACTGGGCATCTTCTTGTTCACTGTGACCACTAGCTTGTAAGCAGCTTCTTTGAATGACTGTTGAACCAGCTATGTGGATCACAAAGAGCAATTTCTGAACTGGGGCTTGCAGAACCTAAGTTACAGGATTGTAACTTAATAGTGGTTTTGAG
Organism: Chrysochloris asiatica; assembly: GCF_000296735.1. Taxonomy (NCBI): domain Eukaryota; kingdom Metazoa; phylum Chordata; class Mammalia; order Afrosoricida; family Chrysochloridae; genus Chrysochloris; species Chrysochloris asiatica. The sequence goes on along the minus strand of NW_006408716.1, from coordinate 4,218,836 downwards.
TCAGTTCAGACACCTAGCGACCCTGTATAGGGTTTCCAAAGAGCAGCTGGTGAGTTTGAACCAATGACCTTGTGGTTCAACTGACCTTTCAATCCAGTACTTTATCCCACAGCACCAGGGGACTGCAGTTCCAAAAACCAGAGATCAGATCCCTTGCTCTTTTAGGCAATCTTTCTTGGCTTGGGAGAAGTCATGCTCTGGGGCAGGGAAAGAAACACATTTTATTTAAAAGGAAGAAAGCATTATATACCCAATTGAACCATTTGCAAGATACTTAAAATAACAAAAGAGCTATTTAACTTAACTAGTCCTGGTGTGGCCTTGTAGGATTAACACTGGACTGAGAGGTCCCTTTGAACTACAAGGTCAGTGGATCAAACCCACCAGAGGCTCTTTGGAAACCCTATACAGGGTCTCTATGAGTGAGAACCAACTGGACAACAGTTAACAACAGAGTTCAAAATCTAGCAATGACCACTATTTAGAAGTTTTATGTATTTATGGGGTCCTGGTGTGTCTCTATGGGTTAATGCTCTGTATTACAAGGTTGGTTTGAACCACAAGGTCAAGCACACCAGCTACTCCTTGTTGTTGTTGTTAAGTGCAGTGGAGTCAGTTCCGACTCATAGTGACCCTACACAGGGTTTCCGAGGCTGTAAATCTTTACGGGAGCAGAACGCCTCATCCTTCTCCCGCGGAACAGCTGGTAGTTTCGAACTGCTGACCTTACGGCTCATAGCCCTATTCGTAACCACTGTGCTACCAGAGCTCCTTGAGTTGAACTCTGTAAGGACACTTAACAACAGTAACATTTATTTATAGTAAGCTTTTGAACTAGATGAAGACATCAACTGGTAAATACAACTTTTAACACTACAATTTTAAATTTATGGACTGTATTTGGTTTAATCTTTTGTCAGCAGCATCTTCTTGTATTATTAAGGATTTCTTGGAAACATCATTTTTGGTAGTTGCATAATTTTCCATTGTTTGTCCCTATTACAATTTCTTAGACTCCTGGTTTGGTGCTGTTGGATCAACACTGGACTGAGAACCACGTGGTTCGGTTGTTCAAACTCACCAGTGGCTCCTCGGAAACTGTACACAGGCTTGCTATGGTTGGAACTGACTCAGCAGCACTTAACAACAACAATGGTATAATTTCTTACTCCCACATGCTGTCTTTTCAACTTTTCACTGTTGTGATCAAAACTCAATAAATACGGTTTGCAGGTTTTTTGTTTTCTGTTTCTTTGCAAAAAATTCCTGGGAGTCAAGTTACTGGAGCAGTGGTTTTAAACATGTTTAAGACTTTTGTTACATATTGCCAAGTTGCTTTCCAGAAGAGATGTATTCCAGAAAGGAAGTTATAGAGTTTGTTTCTTTAAAAGGAGATCCGGACTCATGTTGGTCAGCAACTTCCTCCTTGTGGATACCAGAGTCCAGCTCTCTGCTCTGTAATTGTTTCCCTAGTCTTTTTTCCCTCTCATTACCAGAAAAGTGGCAAGGGAGGACCAATTTGTTTCTAAATGCACTTTTACTAATTGCAGCATATGTTAAACAATTGGGTCATGGTAGTTTTGAATTCTGTTTGTGAGTATTCCAGGAAGAAAATAAAAATGAGCTAAGAGAGAAGAAAAACAATTAGATGGGAATCCTGACTCTCTGTGCCTCCAGCTGCAAACCTTTCTCCCTGTAGACAATCCCAGAAATGTACAAAGGGAGCCGGGGATAAAGACACACCCAAGATTGCCTTTTGGGTCCATTTTCATTGTTGGGCAATGTAATTGTAGTTCAGTTGAACAGCACCTAAATTACCAATCATTTAATTGTGGACACTTCTCCACCACCCAGGTTGTGTTTTGTTACTTTTAAAGTCACACACAGCTCATCCATTGCAGAAGGTGTAAAACCATGGTGGATGAGTAGGAGGCAACATCCTATCTTACTATTTTGTGGAGCAATCGCTTACAACTGAACCTTGTCTGGTCTGGGCATGAGGCCTAGAACTCCAGGTTGTCCATACCTGCAGAGCAAGAAAGCCACATATGGGAGAGCCAGTGGGTAAGAGGAGGTGTGGCAAAGAAATGAACCCAAGTCTGCACGGCAGACTCAGTGTGTTGAAGGACGGTCTGGAAACACAATCTGAAAAGTCTGCAGTGTGATTAAAACTAAAAATAATGACTGGGGAAGATCTAGATCCTCAACATAGAGTTAACCATGAGGATGTGAATGGAGTAAAGCTTTTGGAAGACAGAGACGTGGCTAACTGATTGGAAGCGATTTATATCGGGTCCTTGCCAAAGAGACGTGACCCAACAGAATGCAGAAATCATCAAACAATATCATTAACATCATATGTGATTCAAATCGTGCTGAAAGCAAGTCAGCAACTGCTGCAACAGCACCTCAACAGAACAATGCCAGAAATGCAATCCACATTCAGAAGAGGCTGTGGAATGAGGAAAACCATTGCTGACATCAGATAGACTTTGGCTGAAAGCAAAGAATATCAGAAAGATGTTTACTTGTGCTTTATTGGCTATGCAAAGACTTTCAACTATGTGGATAACCTTGAGAAGAATGGGCATTCTAGAACACATGATTGTGTTCCTTAGGAACCTGTATATACAGACCAAGAAAGGAGCTCTGGTAGCATAGTGGTTACGAGTTAGGCTGTGAACCTCAAGGTCAGCCGTTCTGTGGGAGAAAGATGAGGTTTTCTGCTCCCATAAAGATTTACAGCCTCAGAAACCCTATACAGGGTCACTATGAGTTGGAACTGACTCGACGGCACACTACCACCACCACCACCACCATATAGACCATAAGGCAGCCATTCAAACAAAACAAGGAGACACTGAATGATTTAAAATCAGGCAAGGTGTGTGCCAGGGTGGGATTCTTCCACCATACTTAGTCAATCTGTATGCTGAGCAAATAATCCTAGAAGCTGGATTATGTGAAGAAGAACACGGCATCAGAATTTGAGGAGGATTCATTAACAACCTGTGGTATGCAGATGATATAACCTTGCTTGCTGGAAGAAAAAAGGACTTAAACTGTTTTAAAAACTTTGGCCTTCTGTATGGATTGTGCTTCAATGGAAAGAAAATGAAAATCCTTACAACTTGACTGGGAGACAGCTGTCTTTTCAGGGTGCTGGGTGAAGTGGTATGCTTACACACTTGCATATTTCTCTGGGTCTAAGAGCTGATGCATCCTACTAAGCCCCTCACTGCTTTTCTCCCCAGACCACTTCCCAGTCTTTCCACAGCCTTCTTCCGTCACTTGTATTCAATGGAAGCTCTTCAATAGAAAAAGAGGAGCTTTTCTTCTTTAGCGGCTCTCCATACTCACAGCTGTTTCCTATAGGAGCAGATACTCCGAGCTTAGAGAGGCTGGCCTCTGGCCACAACTGAAGTTATCTGCTTCTCCAAAGGCTCTTTAACAATGACCAGAGCTCTCCACCCTGGGGCAGATGTGGTTTGAGGACACCACCTGTCAGTGACTACACCTGACCATATCTGATTCATTTATGATTTGGCCATTAGTGCTGGGGTCCTAGAGATCCCTTGTGGCATGGGGCGATCTGACATCTCCAGCTCAGTGTTTTTTCAAGGAGGAGTTCCCTGGCCTTCTGAACATTTTTCTGTTTTGGTGTGATACCTACCATTCTGGCTCCCTCCCACTCAGTAGTAACCCCAGAGTACATGGGTTAGTGCCTCAAAGGTGATTCTGAATCCCAACTGGAGTTCCCATAGACCATTTCTCTCTGGGATTGACTCAGTCAGATGTTCATCTCTCACTTGGAGATATGAGGGATGGTTCCATGATCGAGTTTCTTTCCTCTTCAAAGAGAACTTGGCCAGAAGGCCCACCAGAATGAGGTCCCTTTAGGTTTAAAACAGACGAGTCCGGATTCATGGATCTTAGACATCAGGAGGAGGGCTGTGTTGTGTTTCTTATTTAAAGGAATAAAGAACTCACAATCATTCATTTAATGTTAAAGACAGCTGTTTTAAGTCAGTTTTATTGTCCCTATTTGCTTAATTAAGAAATTAAAGCTCAGAGATGTTAAAGAAATCATGCACACTCATACAGTTGCTGAAAGAATTGGGATTTGACGGGATAATTTCTCCATTCCGAAGATCATACTATCATATACAGAAAGCCACAAATCAGTGTTTGTTGAATACAAGAATGAACGTCAATTTTCATATGTTTCAGTGATGCATTAACTAGTTCCTCTGCCCATGTCCCTGGCTGGGATGCCTGTTGTTTTTATGTGCCGTGGAATTGGTTCTGTCTCATAGCGACCCTGCACAGGGTTTCCAAGGCTATAAATCTTTACGGGAGCAGAAAGCCTCATATTTCTCCCGCGGAACAGCTGGTAGTTTTGAACTGTTGACTTGGCTGGTATGCCTAGGCCTTTGGAATAAGAAGGGACTTTACAGAACCTTTGTTAATAGCCTTTGTTCATGGAATAGGAAAGCTAGTTCAGGTTGCTTACCTGGCAAGCAGAAGAGGTTTTCTAGGACTGATCTGATGTGAAAGCACAGGTTTTGCCAGAGATCTTAGAGAAGTTTCTTAACCGCCTTTAAACTTCTGTTTCTTTATTTGTAAAATGGGAATAGTAATACCTGTCATCCAGGGATATAGAAAGAATTAAATGAAAGTACATTTCTGAAACAGCTGTCACTGTACTATAAAGCTTTAATGAGAAAATGTCCCAACCTGCAGAGAGTCTGAAATATACACAAATTTGGAACTCAGATCAAATGTCTCTATACCTGCCTTTCCTTCCCTCTTTGCCTGGGGCTCTGCAGTGGTCAGCCCACTCTTCTTCATTCCTGTCACTCTCTCATTCCCTACCCTTGAGCTAACATCATTCAAGCTTCTACCCCACGTGCTGTCTCTTTCTACTATTTTCTGCTGGTCCAAAGTGATTCCAGTCTCCGAGAATATCCATTTGAGCAGTCCAATACACACAGAACTCTTTCTTCTTTATTCTTCTACAGTTAGTTGGTGGCTAACTGTGCTGGCTCATTTTATATGTCAATTTGGCTCTATTGTGATTCTCAGTGCTTTGGCCAGATGCTGGACTAGTTGCTGTTCCATAATACAATGTAAGGTAATATACTGTAAACACTGTCCCTGATGTGATCTGGTGTAATCAACCAATCAGTTGAAAGGGGTGTTTCCTTGAGGGGTGTGGTCACTTTTCAAAATATAAAAGGATATTTAAAAAAACCCAGAACTCATACCCTCTCAACTCTGCACTGTTCTTATCACCTGACCTCCAGATCTTGGGACACAAGCCTACAAAATCTTCTACCTGTCACATGATGAGCAGATTTTGAATTCAACAGCCACTGTAATCCAATGAGCCAGCAGATGTCTCTAGCCTGCCACCTGACCTACAGATTGAGGACTTGCCACCCTTACAGTTGTTTGAACCCTTTACTTGAAGTAAATCTCCCTATGTTCATATATGTCTCACTGCTTTTGCTCCTCGAAAGAACCCAACTAAGATGCCAATTTCTGTTGTTAAGTGCTGTCGAGTCGGTTCCGATTCATAGCGGCCCTGTATAGAATTTCCAAGGAGTGGCTGGTCAGCTTGGACCACCGACCTTGCAATTCAAAATGACCTTGCAGTCCAGCACATTAACCCACAGTGCCACACCAGGGCTCTAAATAACATATGGTAGCTCGAAACTATATATGATAGAATCCAACAGTTTTAGGGGATGTTTTTATCTGATGGATTGTAAGACCTTCAAGGGCAGAGCTTTTCAGAACTGAGAGTAACACTGTACATGTTCTAACCCTCTGACAGTTCCCCAGTCTAACATACTCTAGAACATGAGAAGGGAAAGGAAGAGATGTAGCGTCTTCTATTGCTGTGTCCCTCTTTCCCCACCTCCATTACACACACAGACACATCTACAACCCCATGTATGCACATTCACACCCACATACACATGGTCGCTCGCATTCTAATATACTTACATTCACATAAACACATACTCGCATACGTTTACACTCACTCACATTCACACACTTGCAATTGAGCAAAATGGATACTAGGACGAGGCTAATTACACCATAGTAAACTTTTGTGATTGGTTTACTGTAAGTACCTTGGTGGAAGTCTGTTGCAATGAACTCAGGTTTAGCCTATGCTCAAATTTATCAAAACAACTCCCCCTAGTTTTGCTATTATCTAAGTGCTTAAAGAGATTAACTTCTTACTAAGTGAATTTGCTTGTTTTTGTGAAGGGCCATTGAGTTGACCTGTAAACGCATGCATTGGCAGAGTTCTTTAGTCTGCCACCTGACCTACCTGTATAGGGTTTCCGAGAAGTGGTTAGTGAGTTTGAACTGGTGACCCTGTGGTTCAAATTGACCTTGTGGTCCAGTGTTTATCCTACAGTATCACACTAGGACTCCCACTGATGAATAGGACTTTAGTTAGCAGCATGAGGTAAGCATGAAGGAGAAGAGGAGCTAAATAAAGTGATACTCTGAGTATGACTCTCTGGATATTGGAGAATTGACAGAAAAAGTGAGCCCAAATGATTTCCAGATACTTCTACAAGGCTTGGTTTAAACATAGACCTGTACCCAAACCACACACACAAATCTGACAAAACACACTTACTTTGCCCAACTTGGAACAGTCTCTCAGTTGTTCAAATTGCCTTAGAGACAAAAGGGGAGTCAGAGTAAAACCATATTACTTCTGATTTGATTTCTTTCTCTGTTTCATGGATTATGGGTTTAGGCTATTTTAAGAACTGCTGTGGAAAAAGGAAAGGCAGGAAATTCAATATAATAACATTAGTAACATCATGGAGTCCTGGTGTGGTGCTGTGGGTTAATGTGCTGGACTGCAAAGCCAGTCTGAATTGCAAAGTCGGCAGTTCAAGCTCACCAGCTGCTTCTCGGAAACCCTATACAGGGTCACTATGGGTCGGAACCCACTCAACGGCACACAACAACAACAGTAACGTCATGGAATGGGGCTGTGAAAATGCCTTTCTATTTCTCCTCCCTCACTCCTTCTTTCTTCTTTTCCACCCCTCCCTATCTTCTTTTGGAGTCCTGGTGTGGCACTGTGCATTAATGTGCTGGACTGCAAAGTTGGCTTGAACCTAAAGGTCGGCGGTTCAAGCTCACCTGGTGCTCCTCAGAAACATTATACAGGGGTCGCTGTGGGTCGGAACCGACTCGACGGCACTTAACAACAACAGCAACTACCTTCTTTTATGAATAAAATGTACCTAGGACCATGTCACAAGCTAGGGACTGAGGATAAGGAGGCAAACAGCAACAGCTTTCTGCAGTTCACAGGCTAGTTGACAAAGGGGACAGCAGTTGTGGGTCAGAGTTTTGTCGACATGGGCAGTCACACTGTTGTATGTTCTCCTAGCTCTGCCTTGGTGTTCTCTTAAGGGTTTGCTAGAGATTCAATTGTGTCCCCTCAAAGGATGTGTTAAAATTTGAACTTTCAGTATTTGTGAACATTATTATTATTAAATGGCTTTTGAAGATGTCATCAGTTAAAGTAACATGAAGCCACACTGGAATAAGATGAGTAATGATCCACTAGGAGGAATGTTTTAGAAAAGAGGAGAAGTGATGCAGGCAGACAAGGAAAAGACCATGTGAAAACAGACAGTGGTGGAAGGTATGCACTTACCAATCAAGGAGTGCTAAGGATCAGCAGGTGTCACCAGAAGGTAATTGAGAAACACGGAAAAGACTCTCCCTCAGAACCCTTAGAAGGAGTAAACATAGCTGATACTCTGATTTTGGACTTCCTGTCTTCAAAACTGTGAGACAGAAAGCTTAAGCAAGAGAGAACAGATTATATAAGACAGCATTTGCAGACAATTCTGAATTTAAAAATTCTTCAGTCTCCATTCCTCTTTGCAATACTTGTTTTTAATATACTTGTTTCTTATACACAAAATCAAAGCTCATCTTAGGAATATTACAAAACAAAGATGGTATCTCACATTGACCATATTCTTACTTGGTTGCTAGACCCTGAACATCGAGTTATGCATGAATTGCTCATCTCATTGTTTTCTCATAATAACTCTGTGAGGTTACTGTTATCATCCACATGTTAAAGATAAGGAAACTGAAAGTTGGAGGAATTGAACAATTTACCAATGTGACGGAACAAGCAAATGGCAAACCAGAATTATAACTAAATTCTGTTAGCTGCAGAATGTAGAATGCGGACTATTACCCTATATTCCAAGAAAAAAGGGGGAATTTCATGTCTAACGTTACTTTGGAAGTATGCATTGTTCTAAAATTTACAACACTTATGTTCTTCCAATTACACTGGATTGTGCTGACATACAAACATTGAATAATATTGACTATATTATAATATCTTATGGTGGGCCAGGAGGAGCACAGTGACTCTGTATGATAAGCACTGGACTATGAACCACAATGTCAGTGGTTCAAGTGCTCCAGCCACTCTGTGAGAGAAAGATGAGGCTTCTGCTCTTGCAAAGTTTTACAGCCTTGGAAAACCTATTGATGGTCGACTGACTCAGAACCAACTCAAAGGCACTTAACAACAACAATAAAAACAGTAGTCCGGTTGACAAGAGTTTTAGCAAGAATAGATACTTAGTTTTATCAAATTATTTTTCAGAAACTATTGAGATTACTTTTTGCCTACAAATATGGTTTCAATAAATGTTAAAGCTTCCTTTCATTTCTGGGAAAGTAGATACCAAAGAAATGAAAGAAATTTGATCCTTCCCTAACAATTGTGTATCCAACTGAAATATATACCTCCTGCACTTAGGAGGAATACATAATACATAAATACAATATTTAGAAGTATGATTATTACCACAAATGGAATAAACAGAAATTGTGACAAACAATAATAGGAAGGGGTTATTTCTACTTCCACAAGTCTTCACAAGAAGATTTAATGATGACTTTATAGGGTGCTTTATACTTCAATGCGAAGTCTCTGAAGAGTATTAAGCAATGGAGGAAGAGGATATAATTAATGCTTAATAATGTTTCTTTGGTAATTGTAGAAAAAGTGGGACTTTAGCTTCTGATTTTGACAGAGGAACTGGTACTGGAGAAAACTTCTGTGACAAACAAAAATAAAACTGGGCCAAACATCTGAGATAATTTTTTTATGCATTTCTGTTTCTACTTTGTCAAACCATCTCACTGAGGGACTGCTTTTGTGCTAACCCTTCACATTTCCAAGCATAATGTCCTTCTTTAGGAACAAGTACCACCTGACAACATTTTTTAAAGTACAGGAGATGAAACCTTGCCATCCTGGCTTCTAAGAAGTATTCTGACTGTACTTCTTCCAAGACTGATTTGTTTGCTCTTCTGGTAGTCCAAGGTACTTTCAATATTCTTCTGTAACACCATAATTTAAACACATGGATTCGTCTATAGTCTTCCTTATTCATTATCCAACTTTTACATTCATATGAGACAATTGAAAATACCATGACTTGGGTCAGTTACACTTTAAAGAGTTCTGGAAATTTCCTGTTGATTTACGGAAGCAATCACTGTTTAATGGTCTTTTGCAAGATTTTATTTGTATATGATATTAATGATGTAGTTCAATGATTTCCACATTCCATTGGGGTCACCTTCCTTTGGAATGAGTTCAAATATGTATCTCTTCCAGATACATATTTTCATCAGGTCAAGTGGGTATTATCTGCAAGTGTGGGTGTACTTATGTATATACCCTCTCTTCTTAGCGGCTGGACGCTTCACTCTTCACTCTAGTCCTCTGTGGCTACGTCGCTGACTCGGGGTCCAAGAGTCCCCTGGACTTGGCACACTGCTGGCCAACCAGGTCTCCATCTGGGTTCACAGGCGTCTATTGAGCATTGTAGGGCTTAGTTCATAGCTTCACTGCTGTTTTTCCCTCACTTTCCTTGTTGGTGATGAAAGTGGTCACCAATCAGAGCAGGCATTACATGGGAGAACATTAGCTTTACATTCATCTTATCGTATATCATTTCATTGCCATGGTTACAATCCCTCCATGCATCATCAACCAACCAAAGGGTATATATACCCTGCATGCTTGCCCCCTGGTCGTCAGCCCCTCTCCCTTTCTGGGTCTAAAGTCCCCAGCCACTTCATCTCTCCACATCATTGTCTCTGCCTCCATCTCAGGCATCACTGCTTCTCTGGGTAGGGTCCTGCTCTCCACTCTTCTCCTTTATGGTCCCAGGGACCTCTGCTTCTGGACTGAAAAGTTAATCACTACCCTCCTTGTTACAAAATGTCTACCTTTACATTTCCAGCCCTCACAATCAGTCCTGATAACAATTATTCACTATTGTATCACAAGAGACCTATCCGCATTGCCTTTCATCAGCCCCGCCTAGACAGATATGATACTACTCATTCGTCTCCAAATTTCTGGGTATAGATGAATGAACTCCTCCAGTGCTATATCACTTTATGTTTTTTTAAGATTTCAATTTGTATTCCATCAGTTCTTAGAGTTTTGTTTTTCCTAATGAATTTGGCATATTTTGGAATTCTTCCTTCAATACCACCGGTTGTACATCATACGGTACTTCTTGAAATGACTTAATCAGTAGAAGCCTGAAATTGAAGATGAATCTCTTAATATTATTTTTTAGAGAAACAATTAAAATAAAGAGCAACTCTCCCGCTTTAAAAAAAAAAAATGAAGAAAGTCTAAGAATTATGTAGGACGCCCCCCCCAAAAAAAATCACCATGTAAATTATTGAAAATTTATTGGAAGAAAACTTTCCTAATATACCTATTACTAAAGAAACAACTGAACAGTTCATATAAAAGAAACTCCCAACAAGAAAAAATCCTGACCCAGAAGGTTTCACTGGAAAATTCATCCAAACATTAAGAGAAGGCTAGACACAATGCAAAGATATGCCTTCAAGAAATTCCATGAGTCTTAAATAGAATAGATCCCAGAAGAAAACCAACACAGGTAGTATAATCTAATTTCCCAACACCACAGACAATGAAAGAATTTAGAAAAAATTAAATGTTACCTACAAAGGGGAACCAATAAGACTAATATTTGGTTTCTCAGCAGAAAACATATAGGGAAGAAGAAATGGGATGACATATACAAAACCCTTAAAGAAAAAAATGAATTGCCAACCAAGACTTATATATGACTCTCAAATATGAATGTGAAATTAGGACATCCCCAGTTAAGTAGAAATTAAGGTAAGTTGTAAAAAATAGACAAATCTTACAAGAACTGCTAAGAGGGTGGTGTTTTCAGACATACAACCAACAATGGCAGACAACTACTGGAGACGGAGACAATATCATCATGAAATCAAACAAGATGTGATGATGGCGGTTATGTGCCATGGTGTTGGTTCCAACTCATAGCGACCCTGGATAGGATTTCTGAGGTGGTAAATCTTTATGGGGACAGAAAGCCTCATCTTTATCCTGAAGAGTCGCTGGCAAATTCAAACAGCTGATCTTGTGGTTAACAATCCAAATTCTAAAGCACTATGTTAACAGAGCTCCTTAAACAAGATGTTGTTGTTGTTGTTAAGTGCCATTGAGTCGGTTCTGACTCATAGCAATCATGTATCTGAGGAGAAGCTGTGGGTTTGAACTGCCAACCTTGTTGTTCGAACTTGAGTGCTGATCCCACAGTGCCACACCAGCAGTCCAATCAAGATGCAGAAGGATAAAAATAAAATAAACCTACTGCTATTGCAACATTCTTATCAACGGAGAAAAGATTGAAGTTGTCAAGGACTTCATTCTTCTTGGATCAACCATCAACACTCATAGAAGCAGCAGTCAAGAAATCAGATGACGTATTGCATTAGGCAAATCTGCTGCACAAGACCTTTTTAAATTGTTGAAGAGCAAAGATATCAGCTTGAGGACTAAGGGGTGTCTGACCCAAGCCAAGGTATTTTCAATAACTTCATATGGATGCGAAAGCTGGACAGTGAAAAAGGAAGACCGTAGAAGAATTGATGCCTTTGAATTGTGGTGTTGGAGGAGAATACTAAAAGTGCCATGGGCTGCCAAAGGAACCAATAGATCTGTTTTGGAAGAAGTGCAGCCAGAGTACTCCTTGGAGGCCACACCGGACAACAACAACAACAACTGCTATTGCATGTCATAGAGTTGGGTTCCGACTCATAGTAACTTTGTATAGTATTTCTGAGGCAAATCTTTATGGGAGCGGAAAGTCTCACTGGTCTGTCTCAGAACGGCTGATGAATTAGAACTGTGATTAGCAGATCAACGCATAATCCACTACGCTGTCAGGGCTCTGAATATAAACCTACAACCATAAAAACAGTGAACCAGAGATGTCAACGTATAAATGATGACAACTACAAAGTAAAAAGACCTAATGACGCAGTTGGAGACCTTCAAAATGGAGAGGAAGTCAAAATGGTACCAAGACTGAACAGACTGTTTAAAACTTGGGAAGATAATATAAAATTATTATCAGACAATCTTAAAGAAAGGTAATAAACCTTCTCACCAAAGGAAAAGAAGAACACCTTAAGGTCTCAGTAAACACTAAGACAGTAGCAATGAAGAAAACAAAAAGAAAATCTCTAAATCAAATTAATTTAGCTCAAAATATAGAACAAAGAAGCCACCAACACTACAAAAAACACAAAGCAAAAAAGGCAATAGTACATTCGTACGGGTTGATCAGTATACAAAATCATTTGGGTCGCTCTACGCTAATGAAGAAAACTCTGAAAAGGAAATCAGGAAAATCAAACCACTTCAAGTAACTATGTACAAGATAGGTGTTGTTGTTGTTATGTGCCGTGGAGCTGGTTCTGACTCATAGCGACCATGTACAGGGTTTCCGAGGCTGTAATTCTTTACAGGAGCAGAAAGCTGTCTCCCGCAGAACAGCTGGTAGTTTCAAACTGCTGACCCTGAGGTTAACCGTCCAGCTGGTAGCCACTATGCTATCTAATTACTACAAACTAATTAGAAGAGAGATTTAATAAAAATCAGAAGTCAATGGATTAGAAAGGAGATAAGGAATAAAGGAAATTATTACCTATTTGTCTTTTTTTTTTTTTTTTTAAGGTTAATGAAGTTGGTAAAACTTTAGTTAGGCTATTTTAAAAAAAAGAAAGACAAATTAAAGAATGAAAAGTTATTATCACCACAGATGCTACAAATAATATAAAGACATTAGAGAACATATAAATAACTTTACACCAGTATATTTGTGGAGACTATGGTTCTGCAGGATAAGAAGTAGACTGCCAGCCATGAAGTCGGTGGTTTGAATCCACCAGCTGCTCTGTGGGAGAAAAATGAGACTTTCTGCTCTGGTCTTTTAAACCTTATACAGGGTCACTGTAAGTCAGAAGCAACCGGATGATACTTAACAACAACAACAACATTAACATGTTGGATAACAGATCAGATGGGAAAATTTAGTGGAAGGAGTTTCCACAAAGAAATCCCAGGCCCAGGTTGTTTTATCTTTCTTTTTACCAATGAATTCTACCAAACGTTCAAAGTGGAAATGTTACAGATCTTACAAAAACCCTTACAGAAAATAAAGGGTGAAGAAATACTTATTTAACTCAGTTTATGAATCTTTTCTTATCATGATTTCAAAAACAGACAAATATATTAGAAAAGAATATTCAGACCAATTATCACTCAGGAACATATATACAGAAATCCTTAACTTGCTATGCAATTGTACCTGTAAATGGGCACTTTCCAATGTTGCATTTTCTTTCTACTCTTTAGTTAATTTCAGAATTTTGCTTATTTTATTGATATTCACAAAGACTCATGAAAGTATTCATTCTACTGTTTATTTTACTGTAACATAATAACAGCATGTGTTGTTGTTGTTGTTATGTGCCGTGGAGTCGGTTCCAACTCATAGCGACCCTGTACTGGGTTTCCGAGGCTGTAAATCTTTACGGGAGCAGAAAGCCCTACACTACCAGAGCTCCTTAATAACAG
>NW_006408716.1:4202356-4203409 GCF_000296735.1 Chrysochloris asiatica | reverse complement strand
TCCGTTCAAACTCCTAATGACCCTATATGGGTTTTCCAAAGAGCGGCTGGTGGGCTTGATCCACCGGTCTTGTGATTAGCGTCCAGTGTTTATCCTACAGTGCCACACTAGGATTCTGTGCCATTGTTTTACTCACATTGATGCCATGCCATTCAACATCACTGCAGGACACGTTATTTGAAAACACTTATCATTACCAATAATATTAATCCTAAAAGTACCATTTATCTTTAAGTATCCAGACCAGTAAGTGCCTCCCCTCATAGGCTTAGTCCTTTGCCTCTAAGACACAGGTGCTACAACCCCAAAATTCCCTGTACTTAATGCTTTTGCTGTGACAGAAATATCAGAATTGGGTGGCTTTTTAAAGAAATTTTTTATTGTGAATTGAATGAAAGTTTACACAGTACATCACCAGTTTTATATCCAACAAATCATATACTTCATTTCATTACAGTGATTTCAATCTCCTCCATGCACCATCAGTTAACAGTATTTACTTCTATTCATTTTCTCTCTTCCTGTGTCTTCCACTACCTTCATCTTTCCTCGGCCAATCTCCCTCTTACTGTATATTGCCTTCCTCATCACTCATGTTAACATGTTTCTACCTTCTACCCATGATTAATTTTTCCCTTCCCTCCATGTAACTGTCATATGATGTTTCTTTTATATATAAAAAATACCCCTTTCTTAACTTTTTACAACAGCGTTCTCATATAATACTTTTCTTTTGATATTGACTAAATGGTGTGGCACTGTGGGTTAATGTGCGGGACTGCAAAGTTGATTTGAACTGCCAAGGTTGGTGGTTCAAGCTCGCCAGTTGCTTCTCGAAAACTCTATCCAGGTTGTCTATGGTCAGAATTGACTCTATGGCACTTAACAATAATAACAATTTCACATAGAATAATATCCTCCAGGTCTGTTCATGCTGTGAGGTGTTTGACAACTTCATCTTTATTCTTCAACCCTGGGTAATATTCCATTGTGTGTATGTACCAAAATTTGTTAAACCATTCTTCTGTTGATGGACATTTAGACTGTCTCCAT
>NW_006408716.1:4190414-4199069 GCF_000296735.1 Chrysochloris asiatica | reverse complement strand
TTTTGCATTTTCATTTTCTTGGTATGTTGTGAAGTGTTAATTTTCTTTGAGGTTACCTTATAGTCCATTAATTTTTCCCTTCATTTAGTGCAGTCTATTTTATCCTGTAAGCTAGCAGATTTTCTCACCATCTGGATCTGTGTTCTTACGTGTTTACCTTCTTTTACATTGTAATTGTTTTGATCATAGACTGATCTCCCAGATTCTCTGAATTTGTTCTTATAATTTTGTTTTGTTGTCTATTCTTTCTTCTGTCAATTTAATTCTGGGAGGTGCTGTCACGTATGTCAATCTCTGGTTATTGTCTGTTCTTGGTTGCTCCTTAAAATGAATTCAGGAGTTTTCCATACCTTTTCTATATTCTGGAATACTTTGAATAGAATTAGTGTCATCTTCTCCCTGAATGTTTGGTAGACTTCACCAGTCAAACCATTTGGGACTGGACTTTTTAGTTGGGATTTTTAAAATGACTTGAGAAATTTCTTCTCTTATTATAAGTTTGTTCAAGTTTTCTACTTCTGTTTGTGCTAGTTTAGGTAGGTCATATGTTCTAAAAAAATGTCTGTTTATTCTAGATTTTCCAAATTTTTGGAGTACAATTCTTTGTAGTATTCTTTTATTTTTAAAATCCTTTATTTTAAAAATAGTTTATTAGTTTTATAAAACTTTTTATTGTGACTTGAGTGAAGGTTTATGGAACAGATCATCAGGACCACATTCAATAAAGTATACACTTTGATTCATTACAATGATTGTAATCCCTTCCAGGTACCATCAATGATCAATATTTACCTCCATTCACTTTAACATTTGCATTCCTTCCTGTGTCTTTCATTATTTTCATGTTTCCTGTACCAACTTCCCTCTTGTTATATATTGCCTGCCCTGTCACCCAAGTTAACACGTGTCTTCACTCCTTGAAGTAAATATTTTTCCATTCCCTCCCACCCTTGGTAACCATCATAGAATGTTTCTTTTAGCAATCAAATCTTTTCTTAGCTTTTGCAACAGTAGTTTCATATAATATTTATCCTTTGTGATTGATGAATGTCATTCAGCATGTCTTCCAAATTCATCCATTGTTATGAGGTGTTTCTCAGATTCATCATTATTCTTCATACATAGTATTCCACTGTGTGTATGCACCAAAGTTTGTGTCACTTTGCTACTCTGAACCTCTTGACTGTGCATGTAACTCATTTACATTCTGTATAAATATTGGTAGGTATGAGTTGATTACTGTCATTTTACTGCTTGTTTTCTTGTGGTGTTGGAACTTTCTTTGTTCCACATACATTTCTGTGCTGAGTTAATTTTGTTTGTGGGTTTTCTTTTCATCTTCTTCATTGCTATTCTTCTAATATTTACTAAGTTTCTGATTTTCCTCTTTTTAAAATTTTGATGAGAAGGTGTATTAATTTTCTTTGAAGTTACTCTGCAATTTATGTTATTATTCTTTTAATTTATTAGTTCTACGGACCATATTGGAGACTAGTGTGGCGCTGCGGGTTAATGTGCCAGACTGCAAAGCCACTTGAACTGCAAGGACGGTGGTTCAAGCTCACCAGCTGCTCCTCAGAAAACCCTATATAGGGTCACTGTAGGTTGGAACTGACTTGATGGTACTTAATAAGGACAAGTATTGACCATATTATTTCCTATCCATGTTATTTGTTTCTTTTCCTTTTTTTGTTCTGTTAGATTTGGAAATTGGTCTGTCAATTTTATTAGTCCTTTCAAAGAACCAACTTTTTGTTTTTTCGATTCTATTTTTCTCTTTTCTGTGTTATTTATTTCTGCTCTAAGTTAAGTGCTTTTGAGTCAATTCTCATCCACAGTGACCCTATATGGGGTTTCCGAAGAGCAGTTGGTGAGCTTGAACTGCTGACTTTGTGATTCAACTGACTTTGCAGTACCACACCACTCCATTTTTTTTTTTTTAAAGTTTTTATTGTGAATTATGTGATAGTTTACATGGGAGAACATTATCTTTACATTCATCCTATCGTATTTCATTTCACTGCAATGATTACAATCCCCTGCATGCATCATCAAACAACCAAAGGCTACACCCTATACACCTGTCCCCCGGCCGCCAGACACTCCATTTTTGCGCTAGTATTTATTATTTCTCTTATTCTGTTGTCTGTAGGCTATTTTGATGTTCTTTTCTAATCGTGGCGGTGTTGAGCTAAGGTGTTGATGCTGGCTCTTTCTTGTTTATGGATGTATTTATTGCCTTCTGAGCTATAACTTGCCCTCTGAGTACACTTTTGCTGTGTCTCAAAGGTTTCGGTTTGTTTTGGTTTCATTTTAGTTTGATTCAAGATTTTTTTTTTTTTCATTTCTTCTCTTACCCAGTAGCTTTTAAGTAGGGTGATATTCAATTTCCATGTATTTGATTTTTTCCCCCTTGATCTTCCAGTTTATTTTTAATTTTATAGTGCTGTGATCTGAGAAGATGCTTGCTAGTATTTTGCTGTTTATAAATTTATTGAAGTTTGCTTTCTGGTCTAACACATGGTCTACTCTGAAGAATGTTACACGTGCGTTGAAAAAGAATGCATATTGCACTGTTGTTGGGATGAGTGATCTGTATATGTCTATGAGGTCAAGTTGATTGTGTTGTCTAGGTCTTCTGTCTTTGTTTAGTTTCTTTCTAGTTGTTCTGTCCTTCATTGAAAGTGGTGTGTTAAGATCTTCTACTATCATTGTAGAGTTGTCTATTTATTTCTTAGTTTTATCAGTGTTTACTGTGTATGTATTTTGAAACTCTTTTATGGAACATAGATATTTATTATGATTAAGTCTTATTGTTCAGTAGGCCCTTAATCATAATTTATGCTGGTTTTTGCCTTAAAGTCTATTTTATTAGAAATTAATATTGTGAATCCTGCTCATATTTTGGTTGCCACTAGCTTGATATATCTCTTTCCATCCTTTGATTTTTAAGTCTATTTGTGTCTTTGTATGTAAGGCGTGTCTCTTATAGACAACATATAAAAGGTGCTGTTTTCTCATCTGTTCTGCTATTCTCTGACAGAATAATTATCGATAAGTATGAGTTGATTGCTGTCATATTGCTGTATATATATTTGTGTGTGTGTGTGTGGTGTTGGTTCTGACTTATAGTGGCCCTCTATAGGGATTCCAGGGCTATAAAACTGGGATTGTTAATTTCACTATCCAGCTAGGCTAAAAAGGTGCCACTTTAGAAACAGAGACAGAAGATCCTAAGACCATCAAGAAGAAGAGCATGAGTGACAAGTGCGATCCCTACCTAGAGAAATAGTGACTGCAGAGTTGATGGCAAGAGGCAATAGCAAAAGGTGACAGCGAGAGTTAAAGGCTCTGAACTTCTGGAAAGCAGGGTCTGGGCTAGGGGTAGATGAGAGTGGGGGCTGACCAGACCTCTGGTCACTAGAGGAGCGTGGGGGGAAAGAAGGAATCACACCTTTCCCATTTGAATCTGCTTCACCAAGTCCAGCATCTGTTTCCAAATCTGTGTGCAAAAGTTCAAGATGGTTATGCCATGTCTGGTTCACCCGTCAGTCTTCTTTGCCACACCTGCTCAGGTTCTCCTCGTAGTAAGTATTCACACCAGTTTTCTAACCTTTCCACTAAAACTCAGGCTTCCAAGATTATCATCTGTGTCTGTCTGTTTTATTTGGTCTCCTGTATCTTTGTTGTGGAGTTCTGGCATGGCACTGTGAGTTAATGCACTGAACTGAAAAGTCAGTTTGAACCACAAGATTGGCAGTTCAAACTCACGAGCTGCTCCTGGGAAACCCTATGCAGGGTCACTATGGGTCAGAACCAACTTGATGGTATTTAGCAGCAACAGCACTATTGGTTCTAGAGGGTCTGTGTAGCAGTAGATGATTCTCATGGCATGAATCTTTCCTTCTGTATATTTCTGTGTTTGTTCTTCTCTGGTTATAACCCACAAGTTCGATTTAGAACCTACCCTACTTGAGTGAAGGACTCCTGGGGTCTCAATGGTTAAACCCTTGGTTATTAACTGATAGGTTATTGGTTCCAATTCACCAGCCTCTGCTCCAGTAGAAAGACTCAGATATCTGTTCCCATTATAATTAGAGTCTAGGACCTTATGGAGTAATTCTACTCTGTCATACGAATCCCTATGAGTCAGAATCAACTCCAAGCCACACACAAACTACTTGGACATGATCTAATTAATATAACAACAACAACAACAAACCCCATTCTCCAACAGGATTACATCCACAGGCATAGGGGTTAGGACTCCAGCATATTTTTGGGTTGCTATTGTTAAGGGCCATTGAGTTGGTTCCGAATCATAGTGCTTCTGTATAGAGTTTCCGAGGAACAGCAGGTGGGTTTGAACTGCTGACCTTGTGGTTCATAGTACAGTGCTGATCCTACAGCACCACACCAGGAGTCCATTTTTGCGGGGTGACGGGGCACTATTCAATCTATAATGCAACACAGCTTCTGGGACAACTATGCACAGAGCCACATGTTGTCCATCTTTTGCATTCCCTATATTTAGTGGAGAACACACAGTCCTAGTGAGGTGCTGTGGGATAAAGCACTGGACTACAATGTCTATTTGAACCACAAACAATGTCAGTGGTCCAAACTCATCAGCTGCTCTTTGGAAACCTTATACAGGGTTGCTATGAGTTGGAACCAACTTGGTGGCACTTAACAACAACAACAACAACAACAACACAGTCATACTTAAAAAACAGTTGTAAAATGATTGGCATTGATGATGTTGTGATGTTCCGTGGAGTCGGTTCTGACTCATAGCGACCCTGTACAGGGTTTCCGAGGGTGTAAATCTTTACGGGAGCAGAAAGCCTCATCTTTCTCCTGCGGAACAGCTGGTAGTTTCGAACTGCTGACCATGAGATTAGAAGCCTGATTTGTAACCACTACGCTACCAGAGCTCCTTATAGGTAGGTAATAACTGGAGGGAGAAAGCTTTTGTTTCAATGACCAGACTTTTTGGAAATATGTCTGTTTTTTTTAATTCCCCACAATTTGTCCATAAATTTTCTACCATGTAAAAATTCCCTTATCCCAAACATATGCAGACAACTGGAAGAAAGTCTAGCTCCTAATATTTCTGAAGAAACATCGTGTGCCAGCTTTGGTGCAGATATGGAATCAAGTTTCTGTTTTTGTGTTTTTTTTTTCCCTCTTGCTCCTGGCATGGGACTTGGTCAAGTTACATTATTTTTAGCCAGTTTAGTCATCTGTAAAATATAGATATTAACCTCTACTCCTTTTGGCATAACCAACCACCTGTGAATTTTTTATTCTGATAAATTTTATATGAAATCTAATCTAGGATTTATGTCTCCCCTGAGTATTGTGGAAATTAAATGAGATGACATAGAGCACTGATCGGAACTGCTTGTGAGTATAGGCCATGTACCTCCTTCTGCTCCAAATACAGCAGTGATGGATGAGCTCTGCTCAAAGTGAGAGTCTTTCAGGCTCACAGTATCGCTGAAGCCCTACTTGCAGAGCAGAGCAGAGCAGAGCAGAATAGAACAGAAGTCCAAGGCCAGCTGAACTCAGTCTCTGGAAGCAGGCAGAGGCAGGAGGGAATGTGTGTCTGTGGGCATTGGGAACCAAACACTCCATTCTGTATGGGGTGAGGCTTCTTCATGAAACCAGAATTAGGGAAGAGTTCTTCTATCTGGGAGGTTTTTGAGTTATTGCTAGCTGCCAGCTCATGACGCCCTTATGAATAACAGAACTAATTGTTGGCCACTCCTGTGGTATTTTAATAATCATTGGTATGCTTGATTATACCATTATGCCAATCCATCTCATTGGCTTTTCCATTTTTTTGTTGGCCCTATGTTTTACTATTTCCTAGTGACTGGATTTTCCTTATGATATATTCAAAGTGATGAGCTGAAGTATTCCTGTTCTGCTTCTAAGAAACAATCAGGCTTTGTTTCTACTAAGACTGATATGTTCATTCATATGTAAGTCCATGGTATACTCAGGTTTTCAACACCAGAGTTTGAACATATTAATTCTTCTGTTTCCTTTATCATTATCCAACTTGCACATGCATATGAAGTGATTGAAAAGCTAGGGGTAGTCAAACCTTAACCATCCAAGTACTATCTTTGTTAAAAAACATCAAAGATGTCTTTTGCAGCAGATTTTCCAATTGCAATATGTGGGAGAGACGGCACAAAAAGAGCTGTACATGCCATTACTGAAGAAAGAATAGTGAAGTTCACTTCGATAGGAGTCAGCCGAATCTCTTACTATCTGAGAGCGGGGGCTGCCTGGGTGACATCTGCAATATCACACTTGGATGGAGATCCAAGTCACCAAAAATGTGGTTAGGGGACATAAAGTTGCAAGTATGAAGTCACTCAGTTGCAAGGGGTGAGTACAAAGGGAAGACAACAAAGATACAAAACAAAGAAAACAGCCTTTTCAGCAAAGGAAAATTCTGGGCATTTGAGAGACATACTGCCTCACAACTCCCTGCCATCTTAGTTGGTTTCTACTCATAGAGATCCTGCATAGGATTTCTGAGCTTGCAATTCTTTACAGAAGCAGAAAGCTTTCTGTTTATTCCCCCTCCCCCTGCCCCCAGGAGCAGCTTGTGGGTTTGAACAGCCAACCTTGTAGTTAGCAGCCCAGTGCTTATCCTCCAGTGGTACCAGGGCTCTTCCTGAGATATACTAGAAATTAAAAAATTATTAGCACCATCTATTGTTCTGGTAACATAGTGGTTATGAATTGGGCTGTGAACCTTAAGGTCAGCAGTTCGAAACTGCCAGCTGTTCCATGGGAGAAAGATGAGGCTTTCTGCTCCCGTAAAGATTTACAGCCTCGGAAAACCCTGTACAGGGTCACTATGAGTCGGAACCGACTCCACGGCACATAACAACAACAACAACAACAACAACATCCTTATCTTTGGTGGCCCTAGTATTTTTTACTTTATCTTATATGTAAGTACTGGCCCATTTTACCTATAGTGTGTTCCTCACAGCACAATGGGTTTCTCTAACTCTGTGGACCTGGGCAAACAGTAGAGGGTCAGAGATGGTTTACTAAACTGGTTTTAAGGAGAAATTTGTATATGCCGAAGACTGACTGTGAAGTGAAATCATTACACAGAGCTCAGTGTGATTGGTGTTTGCAGGAGAAGGAACTTGAAATGCTTCCTTTCCAATTGACCATTTATGAAGATTGGGCAGTTGCTCGCGGGACCTTTTCTTATTTCTTAGTACTAATGATGTCCTATCCAAATACAGGCTTGGTGCACACAAATTCTCCTGACTATGGATGCCTCTTTCACCATGGAGCAGGGGAACTCTTGGCTAGCAGTTTCCCTGTGTTCAAGGCTCATCAAGTTTATTTCTATTTTCTTGCTGGCCAGTGTTAATTTAGTGTTCTTTCTTCATTGCTTTTTGGACTTTTTTCCTGCCAATGTCTTTTACTCTCTGGTCTGGGAAAGCCAGTTGCTTTCAAAACACGAGGATAGTTTCCTTTGTGTGTTCCCCTCTTCTAAGCATTTGATTTAGAGTCCTGGTGTTGTATTATAGCAGTTCAAACTCACCAGCTACTCCTTGGAAATCCTATACAGGGTAGCTATCAGTTGGAACTGACTTGATGGCATTTAACAACAACAACAGGCATTTGATAGTATTTGCTGTGAATTTCATGTCATTTGGTAACACGGTTATCAATACATATCCTAGGGCAATGATGATACACTGCAGAGGAAGCAAATTTTAACTCTGAAATTCTATCCAATAGTTACTGATGTTTTGATCCTGGAGTCCTGGTATGGCATTGAACTGCAAGGTCAGCAGTTCAAACTCACCAGCCACTCCTTGGAAACCCCATATAGGGTCGCTATGAGGCAGAACCAACTCGACAGCATTTAACCACAACACCAGCTTTTTGATCCTGCTCTGTTAGCTCACATCTATTCTTTGGCTTCACTTATCTCCACTTGGAGCTGTCATCATGATATCTTTGTTCTCAAGGGCCTGAGTTTGAAGAGCGAGTCCTGCTTCTTGTTAAGCATTTCTCTCACTGCTGCAATTAAATCAAGCCCCCTCTCACCTATAGCTAACTGTTCACGAGTCAGCAGTTAATTGCACAGTCTTCATATCTAATATCTCATTTAAATTCAAAACATTATTTAAAGTAGATGAGATAGAGATGACTCGTGCTGTCTTCTGAATACAAAAATGTCAAGAATCAGGCACTATGGTAAGCAACTATGGTGTAATTTTTTTTTGGACTCCAATTTACATCCGTATTATTATAAAGTCCACTCTTTCTCCATCTACCATGTTGATTTTCTACTTCCTTAAGTCATCCCAGTCTTACCACATCATCCACCATGTTTATTTTCTGGTATTATTGGTATCTTTTATTTAGAATGTAGAAGTCCAAGGTGCATTGAAGGAATTTGCAAAGAACAAGGCTCCAGGAATTAATGGAATAAAAATTGAAATCTTTCAAGAAAGTGAGGTGGCACAGGAGGCACTCACTCATCTCTACCAAGAAATTTGGAAGACAACTATCTGACCAACTGATTGGAAGAGATCCACAATTGTGTCCATTCCAAAGAGAGATGACCCAACGGAATGCGGACATCATCAGACAATC
>NW_006408716.1:4186166-4188804 GCF_000296735.1 Chrysochloris asiatica | reverse complement strand
CAACAATTATGAGGTTGGCCCAGGACCGGGCAGTGTTTCGTTCTGTTGTGCATAGAGTCTCTAGGTGTCAGTACCGACTCAATGGCATCTAACAACAAGAACAGAAGTTTTTTTAAGAGTGCTTGAAATTTTGTAGCTATATGGAAATACTGACTTCTCAATTATCAGTAATCTGCTTCTTCCCTGACAATTTTAGTGATATGAAAGTCCTAGCCCTTTCTCTCCAGCCTACTTCCTGTTTTATAAAGCTCTCCTCCTGTCGACCCATGACTTTACTTCATCCTGATCCTGCCCCTATCCTCTTTCATTGCTTCCTTTCTGGACTCTTAACTTACGTTTTTGGTCACTGGTGCTGGAAAAACTTGAGTTCTCTCTCTCTGTTGCAGTTGTGAGACCAAGAAGACTCAAGGCTTTTTTTTTGGTTAGAAGAAATGATCAGTTTTATTGTATTTCTTTTTTAGTTTCTAGTTGTTCTGACATTCATCAAAAGTGATGTATTAAAATCTCCAAATGTTATTGGTGACCTAATGTGGTGCTGTAGGATAAGCACTGAGCTGCTAGACACAAAGTTGGTGGTTCTAACCAGTCTTGGAATCACAAATAGGTTTCCTATGGAAATCAAAGACTACAGTCTTCAATATGGATTTCACCTCAATGAAAAGAAAGCAAACGTCCTTATGACTGGATTGACAAAAAATAATGATAGAGAAAAGATTGTATTTGTCAAAGACTTCATTTTTCTTGGATCCATGATGAGCACTCAAGGAAGCAGCAGTCAAGAAATCAAAGACATACTGCATTAGGCAAATCTACTATACAAGTCCTCTTTAAAAATTTTCAAGAGCAAAGATATCAGTTTGAGGACGAAAGTGTTACTAACCTAATTCATGATATTTTAAGTTGTCTCATGTGTATGTGAAAGTTGGCCAACGAATAAGGAAGACTGTAGAAGAACTGATGCATTTGATTTATGGTGTTGGAGAAGAATATTGGCATTACCATGGACTGCCAGAAGAACAAACAAATTTATATTGAAAGAAATACATCCAGAATGATCCTTAGAAGCGAGCATGGTGAAACTTAGTCTCTCATACTTCGGACATCAGGAGATGGCCGTTGCTGGAGAAAGCTATTATGTTTGGTAAAGTAGAAGGTCAGCATAAAAAAGGAAATCCTCCAATGAGAGGGCTTGACACATTGATAACAGCAATGGGTTCAGGCGTAACAACAATTGTGAAGTTGGGGCAGGACCAGGCAATGATTTGTTCTGTTGTGCATACGGCTGCTGTTACTCAGAGCTGACTCGATGGTACCTAACGGCAACAACAACATGACTTGGAACTAACTTGACAGCACTTAACAATTACCACAACAATTTTACTGTATAGTTTTTGATTTCTCTTTCAATTTTGTTAAAGTTTGATTTATATATTTTTTTAGTTTCTTTCATTGAATGTGTAATCACTTACTTTGGTTATATTACCTTGTTGGATCAATTCTTTAATCATTATTTAATGTTCATTTTTGTCTTTTTTTTTGTTGGCTTTTGCATTAAAACCTATTTTATCAAAAAATAAATTGCCATCACTGTTCTTTTTTGGTTTCCATTTGTTAGATATATGTTTTTCCATCATTTGATCTTTAGTTTATTTTGCTTTTATAGATATATTTGGAGTCCTGGTGTGGTGCTGTAGGATAAGCACTGAATGCAATATTGGTTTGAACCGCAAGATCAGTAGTTCAAACTCACAAGCAACTCCTTGGAAACCTTATTCAGGGTCACTATGAGTTGGAACCAACTCGATGGCACTTAATGACAACGTAGATATATTGTATCTCTTATAGACATATGTTGAAGGTGTGTCTCTTATAGACATATATTGATGGGTCATATTTACTTATTCATTCTGTTACTATCTATTCTTTGACTGGTGTATTTAACCTATTCACTTTCAGTGCAATTATCAACAAGTATGTATTTACTTTTGTCATTTGTTTGCTGGTGTTGATGGTTTCTTGTTACATATATTTTTCCAAACTGAGTTCATTTTGATTACAAAGTTTCTTATCATTTCTTTCATTGCTGTTGTTTTAGAACTTATGGAATATTTTAAGTTATACATTTGTATTGTATTAGAATGTGACCAATAACATTTTCTGCATGGTGTCAGGAATTTGAATCACTTCATGGCAACCAACATTTCCATCTATGTCAGGATTTATAAGTAATGCTGCTCTTCATTTTATTTAAATTATCATTCCATCTATGTTATCTGATATATATGGCAAAATTTTTACAAAGTTATATTGCTGTTGTTGTTAAATGCCATCAAGTAGCAACCCAGAGCAACCCTATATAGGGTTTCCAAGAAGTGGCTGGTGAGTTAGAACTGCTGACTTTGCAGTCTAGCACATTAACACCAGGGCTCCTTATATAAAATTATATAATCTACCTAATATCTGTAGGATCAGTAATGACTCCTCTTATAAATGCTGATTTAAATTTTATTTTATCTCTTTTCTTCACCATTAGTGTTGCTAATGTTTTATCATTCTGTTTTAAATTTTTAAAAAATTACATTTGGTATTCTCTTCCTTGCTCTGTTTGAATGACTGCATTTTGTTCTATGTAAAGGTG
>NW_006408716.1:4156021-4185041 GCF_000296735.1 Chrysochloris asiatica | reverse complement strand
ACTTTGTAGTCTGGTGCATTAACCCCCAGCACCACACCAGGCCTCCATTGATAGTCATTTGTTGCTGTTAAGTGCCCGTTGAGCCGGTTCCAACCCACAGTGACCCTGTGTAGGGTTTCCCAGGAGCAGCTGGTGAGCTTCAACTAGCTACCTTGCAGTTCAAATGGCTTTGCAGTCCAGTGCATTAACCCACAGTGCCACAACAGGAAGCCCATTGATAGTCATAAGTCCTACTAATTCACAGTTTAACATCACACACTACACATGCAAATTTTCATCCTTTCAGTAGATTACCATGACCACAGAACGCACATAATTCTGACAGGTAAAGCCAAAATGAGTGAAACAATGCTGGCAAAAAACAGCATGGGAATAGAATTGAAAATGTTTATGTCATACAAATGCATGAATATGATCCCCAAATGTCATTAAGTATGCCTTTTATTATGGAATATAAAAATTCTGCCTATAACCCATGAAATGTAACTTGACACCCAAGATTGTCAAAACCTCTCACAAATCAACATTCCATTGTACAAAAAGTAAACAACCAGCAATTAATTTGATCTCTTAATAAAAGAATTTCCACTTAAAAAATGGGATGAAGTGGGCTTTTCTCCTTCTTAAAAGTATTTCCGGAGCTGCTAAAAAACTTGCATCTACAAAATAGTTGATAAAAAAAAAAAATTCATCTAGATTGTACAAAAAGAGAGAGGCTCCACTGAGCAGACATGGTAGAAAAACATTAACCAAACTGGGCTTATTTCTCTTGTGCTTCAGCAGAGATTGGCCTCTTCTTATTTTTAGTTGCTCTAATTTGGCAGGTAAATCTTTAGTTTCTTCGTTAGCTATTTCAGCCTGTTTTCCCTTTGCTCCCCGTATTTCTTTAGTTTGCTATTTTTGTCTGCAGATTTATCCTTTTCTGCTGCATGTTTTGGCCTTGTTTTCACTTTTCAGGAGCAGATTTAGCTGAAAACCTCACGTGTCTTATCTCTGGCTACTTCACTGCCCCTTTGGTCAAGCTGACCTTCTTCTCTGCTATGTTGGCAGTGGGGAAGGCATGTACCAGGAGGCTGAGGGCTATGGGGCACTGCGAACTTTTGGGCAGCTGAGTTGCCTGGCTGCTGTTGCTCTTCCTGCTGTTCAAGCTGCTGGGACCCACAGTGGGGGTGGTAGGAGAACTGGATAGAACCAGACTGGGAGAATGCCCCTCCTTCTCTTTGTTTTCTATTGTTCCTTCTGGAATTTTGATAACCCAGTGGTGATTCTTCTTCATGTTTCCCCACACAAATCTCAGGCTTTCTTCTTATTTTTCCATTCTTTTCCTGATTTTTCTTTTAGCTTGTTGTATTGAGAGCTTTATCTTTAAGGTCACTAATTCGGGCTTCTATTGATTCAAATCTACTCCTTTGCCCTTTTAGGGTATTGTCCATTTCTGAGATCGTAATATTAATCTGAATTTCTATTTGCAGGTTTTGTATTGTTTCAAAATTTATATTTATTTTGTCTGTATTTGTAGTGTTTTCTTAGATTCTTCTGAAGATTTACCTGCGTTCTCCTTTCTTTCATCTGTTAATCAATTGTTGTTGTTAAGTGCCATCAAGTCAATTCTGACCCATAGCGACCCTGTATCCGGTTTCTGAGGAGCAGCTAGTGAGCTTGAACTGCCAATCTTGCAGTTCAAACGGCTTTGCAGCCTGGCGCATTAACCCACAGCACCACACCAGGACTCTAGTAAAAGGTAGCAAATAGAGGAAAAGAGAAAGTAAAAGAGCTGAATAGAAAATTTCAAAGGCCATCTCAAGAAGACAAAGGCAAGTATTATAATGAAAAGATCTGGAGTTTGAAAACCAAAAGGGAAAAACACTCTTGGCATTCCTCAAGCTGAAAGAACTGAATAAAATTTCAAGGCTTGACTTTCAATATTGAAGGATTAGATGGGCAAAATACTAAATGATGCAGAAAGCTTCAAAAGAATACGGAAGGTACACTATACTAAAAAGAAATATTCAATGTTTAACCATTTTAAGGGGTGGTATACGAACAAGTGCCAATGGTACTGAAGGAAGAAGTCCAAGGTG
The DNA here is from genome assembly GCF_000296735.1 of Chrysochloris asiatica. Classification (NCBI taxonomy): domain Eukaryota; kingdom Metazoa; phylum Chordata; class Mammalia; order Afrosoricida; family Chrysochloridae; genus Chrysochloris; species Chrysochloris asiatica. The sequence continues at coordinate 4,182,960 of NW_006408716.1, read as the reverse complement.
CAATGGAGGCATTGGCAAAGAACAAGGCTTTGGGAATTGATGGAATACAAATAGAAATCTTTCAGTAAACTGATGTATTACTGGAAGCACTCACTCATCTATACCAAGAAATTTGGAAGAAAACCGTTTGTCCAACTGATTGGAAGAGTTCCATATTTGTGTACACTCCAAAGAGAGGTGATCCAATGGAATGCAGAAATCATTGGACAATATCATTACTATTGCACACAAGTAAAATTTTGCTAAAGATAATACAACGACGCTGTAACAGTACGTAGACAGGGAACTGTCAAAGCTTCAAGGTGGATTAAGACAATTATGTGGTACAGAGGATATCATTGCTGACAGTTGATGAATCTTGGCTGAAAGCAGAGAATACCAGAAAGATGTTTACTTGTGCTTTATTTTATTGGCTATGCAAAGACGTTTGACTGTGTAGATCATGACAAGTTTTGGATAACATTGCAAAGAATGGATATTCCAGAACACTTAATTGTGTGAATGAAGAACATTTAAATAGATCAAGAAACAGTTGTTCAAATGGAACAAGGGAACACTGAATGGTTTAAATTCTGGAAAGGTGTGTTCCAAGGCTGTATAATTTGCCATACTTATTCAATCTGTATGCTGAGCAAATAATCAGAAAAGCTAGATTATATAAAGAAGCATGTGCATCAAGATTGAAAGAAAACTCATGAACAATGTGATATACAGATTACACATCCTTGCTTGTTGAAAGTAAAGAGAACTTAAAATACTTACTGATGAAGATCAAAGACCACAGCTTTCAGTATGGGTTGCAACTCAAAGTAAAGAAAATAAAAATCTTCACCACTGGACCAGTAAATAGCATCAGGATAAATGGAGAAAAGATTGAAGCTATCAAAGACCCCATTTTGCTTGGAACCACTGTCAACACTCATGAAGGCAGCAGTTAAAAAATCAAACAACGTGTTACATTAGGTTAATTCACTTCACAAGACCTCTTTCAAGTGTTCAAGAGCAAAGATGTCAGTTTGAGGACTAAGGTACATTTGTCCCAAACCATGGTATTTCCACTAGCCTCGTATGCATTTGAAAGTTGGGCAATGTATAATGAAGACGGTAGAGGAATCGATGTATTTGAGTTATGGTGTTGGAGAAGAATACCATGGACTGCCATAAGGAAAATCAAATCTGTGTTGGAAGGAGTACAGCCAGAATGCTCCTTAGAAGTCAGAATGCTGAGACTTTATCTCTCATACTTCAGACAAGTCCCTGAAGAAGGACATTATGCTTGGTAAAGTGGTGGTTCAATAAACAAGAGGATGACCTTCAATAAGGTAGAGTGGTACAGTAGCAGCAGCAATGGGTCCCAGTATAACAATGATTGTGAGGATGGCATAAGACTGGGCAGTGTTTTGTTCTGTTGTGCAGAGGGTCGCTATGAGTCAGAATTGACTTGATGGCACCTAACCGCATTAACACCATCTTTGTTGTAGGTGTTCTGTGTAAGCGTGTCTGTCTTGTTCAACATCTTGCCAGAAGTCTCAAGAGTCTAGAATAAATGTTTGAAGAAAAAAAATATATATATTTGTTTTTGTAATCTGAAGAAAAACACCAGCCCACAGACTCAAAAACTTTGTAAACTCAAGCTCAATTAATATAACCTACACAACATCATAGCGGTATCATAATGAAATTTCTAAAAAAACAAAAACCAAGAGGAAAAGTTCCTAGCTGTCAGAGAAGGAGAGAAGACAAATTATCTTTAAAGATACAGTGATAAAAATGACTTTTGCCTTCTAAATATAAGCATACCTATAAAATTATCTTTCAAAAAAATAATATTATTTTCAATCAAACAAAAGTTGAGAACATTCATTGCTAGTAAACAGGCACTACAAGAAAAATAAATTAAAGTAAATTCTCTTTACTGAAGAAATAAAATACCAGATGAAATAAATACTTAAGAAGAAATGAGGAGCAGAGGGGTGAAAAAGAAAATAACAGACAGAATATGTTGAAAGAAAGAAATAGCAAAAATTATAGCAGAAATAATAATATCAAAAAGAAATATACAATAGTATCAAAAACTAAATGTGGACTCTTCAATAATATTCATAAAAACAATAAGCCAAAAAAACTCTTAATACGCTACCTACCAAACTGATCACTGCTAATGAGAAAAAGTATAAATAATGAAATTAAATGGGTTATATCAATCCACTCCACTCCTACAGACTTTAACAAGATAAAACTTTATTCCAATAATTTTGAAAACTTTGGTAAAGTTTACAAATTATACTAACATCCAGTATATAAAATAGATTATGAAATGGTTATACATTATTTTATATATGAGCTATACAAATCATTAAAAAGCTCACAAATGCAACACAACACAGTAAAATGATTGAAACAAAAGCTGTAAACTCGTGGTTTTACAGGTAAAATCTCATACTCATTTAAGAGACAAATATATAAATTTTCTAAAAATACTTTGAAGCTAGACAATGGTGTTATTTTATGACTCATTTTCTAAGGTTATCAGAATCTTGGTAATAAAGCATCATGCAATAAACTGAAATTTCATGTCAGCATCTCTCATGAAAGCACATGGCAAATAGAATACAAAATACTACCAAACAGAATCCAGCAATCCATCCAAATGAAAATACATCTTGATTTATAATTAATACCTTATTAAATATTGCAAAAATATTTTGTTATCTAGAAATCAATGATTTTGATTACTGAAATAACAGAACAAAGGAAACATATGGAAAGTATAAAGTAATTTTAATTGGACAGAATAAAGCGTTTGGTAAGATTCAATATCAATTCATAAATGTATTTTTAGGCAAGGAATAGAAAGATATTTCCTTAGTCAGATTAAATATGGACAAAATGCGTACAGCAAGTATTTTATCCACTGGTGAAACAGGAAACCATTTCCTGATAAAGTAACACACAGAAAACAAAGGAAAAGGTGTCTACTATCGTCACTGGGTTCCGTTTTGTGTTAGAGGTTCTACTAGGTTCCATACGGCAATGAAAAAAATTATTAAATGTATATAGATTGAACATTTAAAAAATGTATTTGATTGGAAAAAGACAATCGGTGACAATGATAGCGTATGTAGATAATCTTAAAGAATTCCTAAACAAGTCTAATTATTAAATTTATTTATCATGTCCACTGTATTCAAACATCAATGGCACATTTAATGTTGTTGTTAAGTATGGTGGAGTTGGTTCCGACTCATGGTGACCCGAAACAGGGTTTCCGAGGCTGTAAATCTTTATGGGAGCAGAAAGCCTCACCTTTCTTCCGTGGAACAGCTGGTAGTTTCGAACTGCCAACCTTGAGGTTAGCAGCCTGATTCATAACCACTACGTTACCAGAGGCACATTTAATGTATATACAAAATTTTGAAAATGATGTTTAGAAATGTCATATATAATGCCATAGAACATCTACTAAAGGTAAGTCAAAAACTATTGCAGGAAAATCACAGAAGCCTTTTCCAACAAAAATATCAAAATGTGAAGCTATTGTTTCACAACATCTAGTTTTATACATTAAGGGGTATTTCCATCCCTCTAAACTTTCCCAGAAGAATTCTATACTCCTCAATTTACACCACATCAAAATTGTAGCGTTGGCATCCTTAAAGGACTGAAATGGTGTTCCTTTCAAAGGTTCTTTAATTGTTTTGAAACAAAAATTCATTGGAAAGAAGCAAGCTCAGTGCTATAGGGTGGATGGGATAAGGTTTCCCAATGAAATTCTCATTGCTTCCCTCAACAAATGAGCAGCTATATTGTCATGATGGACAAAAGAAAATTTCCTGGTCTTTTTCTCATCAATGAAATTTTTAATTTTCTTAAAAGTCTTTCCTAATAACCCCCCAGGGTTGTTCTTTGTCCTTTGAAAAACTGTAGCAAGATTACACCTTTGGAATTCCAAACAACAGTTGCCATAACTTTTGAGCTAACTTCTCTGTCTTGATCTTAATTGGTGCAGCAGCTCCCCTTGGAAGTCACTCTGTTGATTGGACCTTTTATTTTTCTTTTTTGAAAGCACCTTAGTGAGATGAAGAGAAGTGTTTTATTACAGACACAGCTTGTCTGCAGCCATCCATTGATTGTAGAAACACGTTTGAACACTTTTTGGTTGCATCAACTGGAATCCTCGTATTAGTACGTTTTGACTTACCCTCATATCAGACACCACATATGCAAGGCCGATACAAAGAAAAATAAATGATATTACTAAGAAACATTTAAGAAGACATATGAGAGCTAGATCCCATTCATGAGTAAGGATAGTTCAGATGTCAAATATTCTCAATTTGATTTATAGTTTAAGTGTAGAAATTGTATTTTTGGTGTGTATGAAAATTTATAAGTAGATTTAATGAAAATAGTGTGGTATTGACACATCATAAACAGTAGATCTTTAAGTTGCAGAAATAGAGCCTCACATACACAATTGATTGAATTGGGGTAAGCACACTACCACAGCTCATTAAGAAAAAAAGTTTTTTCAATAAATGAAACAGTGAATCTTAACAGATATATAATTTAGGTAGGTGTTAATCCTAAATACGAAATGTCACACAAAGTTCTAGATTATTTCCGATGATGTCCACAACAGTATCTCACTTCAAGCCTTTGGAAATGGACTTTGCTACTCCTATCATCAAGCAGCAAGGAGCTCTGGTAGCGTAGTGGTTACGAATCGGGCTGCAAACCTTAAGGTCAGCGGTTTGAAACTACCAGCTGCTCCGCGGGAGAAAGATGAGGCTTTCTACTCCCGTAAAGATTTACACCCTCGGAAACCCTATACAGGGTCGCTATGGGTCGGAGCCGACTCAATGGCACATAACATCAACAACAACATCATCAAGCAGCAGAATCTAATCTTTTCTCTCCCTGAGCTGGCGCTGGTCTTTTTTAGTTGCTTCCACTGTTGTTTTCATAGAGTCCAAATAGGATAGTGGTTACAAATCAGGCTGTTAACCTCAAGGTCAGCAGTTCGAAACTACCAGCTGTTTCGTGGGAGAAAGATGAGGCATTCTGCTCCAGTAAAGATTTACAGCCTCGGAAACCCTGTGCAGGGTCACTATGAGTTGGAACCGACTCCACAGTACTTAACAACAACAACAACAAATACAATTATGTAAAGAAGTCCAGTCTAGGCTACTGAATAATTAGAAACCATTTGAAATAGCACAAGAGCAACAGTCATATGAGTAATGCCTTCATGGACTTTACAGTGTAGCTTAACTACTTGTTAATTACAGCCAATGAGAGCCTCCAGTAAAAGCAATTTGCATAAAGCAGAACTGCCCAGCCGAACTGGGCATGAATTAGGAATGAAAAAAACATAAATACTTTTTGTTCAGTAACATGTTGAGGTATAACAAATCATGCCAACACTTAATGATTTAAAATAACAATGATTTATTATTATTTTTTCCATTCATGGTAACTTTTTAATTCTAAGTGTTTATTGTGAATTATGTGGGTTTACATGGGAGAACATCAGTTTATATCCATCGTACTGTTTTTCATCTCATTACAATGATTACAATACCCTCCATGCATTATCAAATAACCAAAGAATACACCCCAAAGAATACTGCCCCCCCACCCCTCAGCACACAGCCCTTCTCCCTTCCTGAGTCCAGTGTCCATCTGTCCATGTCGTCTTCTCTCTCCATCCCTGGAGTCATTGCATATCTGAGTAGGGTCATGTTCTCCATTCTTCTCATTTTATGGTCCCAGGGACCTCCACTCCTGGGCTGCAAAATCAATCACTCCCCTCCTTTAGTCAAAAAACATCTACCTCTATATTTGTGACCTTCACAGTCAGTCCTGATGGTAATTATTCACTATTGTAGCACAAGAGTCTTATCCCCACTTCCTTTCGCCAGCCCTGTCCCAACAGATTGGAAACCATTCAGTGGAACTAGGCTCCCTCTTGAAAGCTTGTAAACCAGTCACTTCTTGCCTTTATAGCCCCCCGCCCCCATTTTGGGTAGCCAATGTCTAAGTTGCCCATCCTTGTCAGTCCTGAGTACTGAGGGGGTGGGAGTGATCCTCACTGTAAAGATTTGTTCCCAAGCTACTACATCTATACGTATAGGTAAAGTTCTTCAAATTGTAGTGGGTTGCTCTTTCCCCCCCGCCCCCCTTCCCTCTTCTTTCTTCTTCTAATTGAGTTCTGATCATCCAGCCATTGAACACCCAGCAAGTATGGGTGTTCGTGTGCATCTCCCCTCACTTCATATCAGCTGGACGCTTCACTCTCCATTCTAGTCCTCTGTGGCCATGTTGCTGCCTCTGGACCACGGAGTTCCTGGGTCTTGCTGTAACTGCTGGCCATCCAGGTCTCCACCCAGGTTCACAGGAGTCTATTGAATGTGGTCGGACTTAGATCCAAACTTCATTGCTGTGTTTCCCTCCTCTTCCCCTTATTGGTGACCAACGTGGTCACCAGCCAGACCACATGCCTGCTCGTGTATTCCCCCTGAGTCTTAGTCTTGGAAGGGAGTTTGCTCTGAGGGGACCTGACGGCTTGCCTTGATGGCTCCCAGGTGAACAACTTACTTGTTCTTGTAGTAATGAATCATACTGCCATTATTGTTTCTGATTTTTCCTTTGGTCTTTCTTCATGAAGTATCTTCTGTTCTTCTAGCCACTCCAGGCTGTTCTACTCATCCTTTCTAGTGGAAATGTCCCACCTCAGACAATTCTGGATGGGATTCTGGTTTTCACCTACTGTCTTATGCAATGCATAAAGCTCCACAGGCGGTCCCTTTCACTGGGCAACTTCTAGCCCCCTTTAAGGTATTCCAATCAGTTATAGGCTGAAGACGGACTTGTTGTTGTTGTTAAGTGCTGTCGAGTCGGATCCGACCCATAGAGATCCTATACAGGGTTTCCAAGGAGCAACTGGTGAGCTTGAACGGCCGACCTTGCAGTTCAAAGGGCTTTGCAGTCTGGCACATTAACCCACAGTGCCACACCAGGACTACTTACAAGCTTTCTATTGTGATGTTTCTGGCCATTCCTTATTTCTGCCCTCAAGTGTCTATTTCACAATGATAGGCAAGGGAAACCAAGATTCAAAAGACAGTCAAGCATCTTAACATTATTCCCCTCTTTTAGCCCTTCAAACCATGCCTCAATCCCTGTTATCTCGAAGCCCTGTAGTTCCAAGGTTGTGCATATATCATCATTTACATCTGTCCCACTAAGCCCATGTGAACCTGCCTAACTGTTCGCCCATCAGCCTTGTTCTTCCACTCCCCTACCCCTTCTTGTGTATTGTCCATGGCAGTCCCTGCTCCCAGCACCCAACCCTTCCTGTGTTGCTCCCTACCCTGTGCTCTATCTTCCCCTTCCTCCCTCCCCTCATCTCATCCTATATATCCAGGTGATCAGCAATTAAATATATAATTTTCCCCCCTTTTGGGTGGGTTCTTTTTCTTAGTCTTTTACAATAATGGTCCTATGCAGTATTTCTCCTTTGGTGACTGACTAATTTCACTCAGCATAATGTCCTCAAGGCTCATCCATGTTATGAGGTGGCTTGCAGCTTCCTTGTTGTTCTTCAAGGTAGCAAGTACTCCATTGTGTGTATGTACCACAGTTTGTTTATCCATTCTTCAATTCATGAGCATTTAGGCTGTCTCCATCTTTTTGCTATTATAAATAGTGCTGCTATGAACATTGGTGTGCATATATCTACTCGTGTTATGGCTCGTATTTCTTGTGAGTAAATACCAAGTAGAGGAGCTCTGGTAGCATAGTGGTTACAAGTCGGGCTGTGAACTGCAAGGTTAGCAGTTCAAATCTACCAGCTGTTTCGTGGGAGAAAGATGAGGCGTTCTGCTCCTGTAAAGATTTACAGCCTCTGAAATCCTGTAAGGGTCGCTATGAGTCAGAACTGACTCCACGGCACATAGTCACCAGAGGAATTGCTGGATCATAAGGTATTTCTATTTCCAACCTTCTGAGGAAGCGCCATATTGCTTTCCAGAGTGGTTGGAACAAGTTGCAATCCCACTAACTATGTAGAAGGGTCCCAATTTCTCCGCATCCTCGCCAGCATTTATTGTCCTCTACATTTTTGATCTTTGCTATTATTGCTGGTGTGAGATGATATCTCATTGTTGTTTTGATTTGCATTTCTCTGATAGCTAGTGATCGTGAACATTTCTTTATATGTTTGTTGGCTTCCCGGCTCTCCTTCTTGGTGAAGTGTCTGTTCATGTCCTGTGCCCATTTTTAAATTGGGTTATTTGTCTTTTTCTTGTATATGTGTTGTAGTTTACTATTTATTTTAGAAATGAGTCCCTTATCTGATGTGTCATTGCAAAATATTTTTTCCCATTCTGTGGGTTCCTTTTTTACTCTTTTGGTGAGGTCTTTTGATGCACATAAGTTTTTAATTTTTAGTATGTCCCAATCACTTATTTTGTCTACTTTTGTTTGTGTAATTTAAAAAATGTTTGGTAGTCTGTGTATACCCTGAATTAGAGCCCTCAGATTTGTCCCTAGTTTTTTATTGATCACTTTCATAATTTTGGGATTTACATTTAGTTCTTTAATCCATGCTGAGTTGGTTTTTGTATAGGGCGTGATGTAAAGGTCAATCCTTTCCATATCATATTACAGTTCTGCCAGCATCATCTGTTAGAGACTATCTCCTCCCCATGCAATATACGTAGGCACTTTGTCGAAAATCACTTGGCTTTATGTGTATGGGTTAATTTCTGGATTCTCGATTCTGTTCCATTCATCAATGTGTATTTCATTGTACCAGTACAAGGCTGTTTTGACCACTGTAGCCATGTAGTAAATTTTGAAATTGGGGAGTGAGAGTCCTCCAACCTTGTTCTTCTTAAGCAGTGCTTTGCTTATCCTGGGTCTCTTTCCTTTCCATATAAATTTAGTAATTGTCCTTTCCATCTCTTTGAAGAATGTTGTTGGAATCTGGATTGGGATTGCACTGTATGTGCAAATTGCTCTGGATAGTATAGACATTTTCATGATGTTGAGTCTTCCTATCCAGGAACATGGTATGTTCTTGGACTTCTGTAGGTCTCTTTTGGTTTCTTGTAGTAGTGCTTTGTAATTTGCTTTGTATAAGTCCTTTGTTTCTCTGGTTATGTTTATTCCTAAATATTTCATCCTTTGGGTGGCTATTGTAAATGGTATTGCTTCCCCAATGTCCTTTTCAGTGCTGTCGTTTTTGGTATAAAGGAATCCAGCTAATTTTTATATGTTGATCTTATACCCTGCCACTTTGCTGAATCTTCCAGTGATGTCTAGAAGCTTTTTTTTACTGAGTCTTTGGGGTTTTTGATGTATAGTATCGTATCATCTGCAAATAGAGAGAGTTTTATTTCCTCTTTGCCAATTTGGATGCCTTTAATCTCTATCTTGCCATTTAGCTCTGGATAAGTCTTCTAAAAAATACTAAATAGGAGTGGTGACAAAGGTCATCCTTGTCTGGTTTCTGTTCGCAGAGGGGAGATTTCAGTTTCTCTCCATTGAGAGTGATGTAGACTGTTGGTTTTATATATATGCTCTTGATTATGTTGAGGAATTTTCCTTTGATTCCTACTTTGTTGAGTGTTTTTATCAGGAATGGATGTTGGATTTTTAAAATGCCTTTTCTGCATCAATCGATATGATCATATGGTTCTTTTCCTTTTTCTTATTTATATGGTGGATTACATAGATTGTTTTTCTAATGTTGAATCATCCTTGCATCCCTTTTATGTAACCCACTTGGTCATGATGTATTATTTTTTTGATGTGCTGCTGGATTCTGTCGGCTAGGATTTTGTTGAGAATTTTTGTGTCTATGTTTACAAGGGATATTGGTCTATAATTTTCTTTCTTAGTGATGTCCTTCTTTGGTTTTGGTATGAAGAATATGCTTGCTTCATAAAAAGTATTAGCAAGTTTTCCGTCCTGTTCTATATTCTGGAATAATTTGAGTAGAATTGGTGATAGCTCTTCCCTGAATGTTTGGTAGAACTCACCCGTGAAGACATCTGGGTCTGGACTTCTTTTGGTTTGGAGTTTTTGATGACCTGATCAACTTCTTTTGTAGTAGGTCTGTTCAGGTTTTCTACTTCACTGTGTGTAAGTTTAGGTAGGTCGTGTTTTTATAAAAATTTATCCATCTCATCTTAGTTTTTGAAATTGTTGGAGCACAACTTTTCAGAGTATTCTGTTATTATCCTTTTGATTTCCTTTGGCTCCCTTGTGACATCACCCATGTGGTTTCTAATGCGACTTATTTGTGTCTTTTCCTTCTTTTCTTCTGTTAGTTTTGCCAATGGTTTCTCAATTTTATTAATCCTCTCAAAGTACCAGCTTCTTGTCCTGTTGATTCTTTCTATAGTTTTTCTGTTTTCCATCTCATTTATTTCTGCTCTTACATTTATTATTTCTTTTCTTTTGGTGACTGTAGGTTCCTTTTGTTGGTTCTGTTTCTAATTGTTGGAGATGCTGTGTTAATGTGTTAATTTTGGTTCTTTCCTTTTTTTGGATGTGCACATTTATCACAATAAATTGTCCTCTCAGCACAACTTTTGCCGTTTCCCAAAGATTTTGGTATTTTGCGCTTTCATTCTTGTTTGCTTCTAGGAACATTGTGAATCACATTTAATTTCTTCTTTTATCCAGTCACTTTTCAGCAGGGTGTTATTCAGTTTCCATGTATTCGACTTATTGCCTTGGTCTTCTTATTGTTGATTTCTAGTTTTATAGTGTTGTGGTCTGAGAAGATGCTCTGTAGAATTTTGATGTTTGTAAATTCATGGAGGCTTGCTTTGTGACCTAACACATGGTTAATTCTGGAGAATTTTCCATGTGCAGTGGAGAAGAATGTATATTGTGCTGTTGTTGGGTTGAATGCTCTGTACACATCTATGAGGTTAAGTTGATTGATTGTGTTGTTTAGCTCCTCTGTAACTTTGTCAAGTTTCTTTCTGGTTGTTCTGTCCCTTTTAAAAAGTGGCGTATTAAAATCTCCCACTATAATTGTAGATTTATCTATATCTTTCTTCAGTTTTAGTAAGGTTTGCTTCATATATCTTGGTGCTCTTTCACTGAGAGCTTAGATACTTATTACGGTTATGTCGTCTTGCTCAACTGATCCTTTGATCATGAGATAGTGTCCTTTATCTCTTGTGCTGGCTTTTGTTTTAAAGTTTACTTTATCAGAGATTAGTATTGCCACTCCTGCTTGATTATTGTTGCAGTTACCTTGGTAAAATTTTTTTGTCCTTTAACTTTTAGTCTGTTTTTGGCTTTGTATATAAGGTGTGTCTCTCGCAGGCAGCATATTGAAGGGTCTTGCTTTCTTATCCATTCTGCCACTCTCTGCCTCTTCACTGGTGCATTTAATCCATTGACATTCAATGTTATTATCGATAGGTATGAATGAATTGCTGCCATTATGTTTTTATTATTTTTTTTTGTAGTGCTGTTCATTGCTTTGTTCTGCATGCCTTCTTGTGCTGAATTTGTGTTTTTCATGTTAGTTCTTGTAGGTTTCTTCTTAGTTTTCATGTTTGCTTGTTCTGCTTGGATGTTCATTTTCATGGTAAGTTGTGAAGTATGAACTTTCTTTGGGGTTACCTTATAGTCTATTGACTTTTCTCTCCATTTAAGACAATCTATTGTATCCTGTAATCTACCTGACCTCCTAACCTTCTGGATCTCTGTTCCTACATTTCCCCCTTCTTTGACATTGTTATTATTTTGATCTTCAGTTGACCTCCCAGCTCCTTTGAATTCATTGTTATAATTTTGTTCTTTTCTTGATTCTGCTATCCATCATCAGAGTTTCAGGTGGTGTTGCCATGGCTGTCAATCTCTGGTTGTTGTCTGTTCTTGTTGGTTTTCAGTCCAAAGAACTCCCTTTAGGATGTTTTGAAGTGCTGGATTGGTTTTGACACAATCTCTTAGCTTCTGTTTATCCTGGAATGTTTTGATTGTACGATTGCAGTTGATTGACAGTTTTGATGGGTAGATGATTCTTGGTTGACAGTTTTTTCTTTTCTTTTAGGATTTTGTATAAGTCTCCCAATTACCTTCTTTCCTGCATTGTTTGTTCTGAATAGTCAGAGCTTAATCTGATTTGCTTGCCTTTGTAAGTAATATTTCTGTTTTCCCTGGCTGCTTTTAAGATTGTTTCCTTGTCTTTGATTTTGGAGAGCTTGATAATTATATGTCTTGATGATTTTTTTTTTTTGGGGGGGGGCAGAGGGTCCATCCTTCCTGGGGTATGTTCGGCTTCTTGCATGTTTATTTCCTCATATTTCAGGATGTTAGGGAAATTTTCTTCCAGAAGCTCTTCCACTATCTCCCCTGTGGACTTCTCTGATTCTTCCTATTCCGGAATGCCAATAATTCTTAAGTTGTTCCTCTTCATGTTATCCAGCATGAATCTTAGACTCTCTTCAGATTTTTTAAAATCTTTTTTTCTGCTTGCTCTTCTATCTTAGCAGTATTGAGAGATTTGTCTTCCAGTTCGCTGGTTCTGGCTTACATCTCTTCAATTCTGCTCGTTTCTCCTTTCTTTCAGTCTATTGTCCATTTCTGATATTTTATTATTAATCATCTGGACCTCTTTTTGCAGGTTTCAAATTGTTTCCAATGCTGTATCGATCTTGTTTGATTGCTCTTGTAGTACTTTCCTGACTTCTTCCTTGTTTTTCTCCACCCCTTTTTGGAGCATTTGAATTTGTTTCCATATCATTCTTCTGAATTCCTTCTCAGGCAAATCTAAAACCTACTCTTCCTCTTCTGGAAAACTTTTGTCTGCCTCAAGCTCATTTGTCTCAGCTACTCTTTTCTGTTTTGGGACATGTTTTGATATCTTTTGTTGTTGTTTTTTTTGTTTTTTTAGTCACTTCCGGTGTTATATGGATTTTTAATGCTTAAATGGATGTTTGTTGCTGTGTTACCTAGCTTACAGGGTGTCTCCTGGTGGATATGATCAGGAGATAGGCTTTCCTTTACATATGTAATGCTTAGAAGCTGTTATTGGCTCTTGCCTCAATGATGGAATATTATGGGGTATGCTTATAGCTTGGCTATATGGCCACATTGCTGACTCTTCTTGGGTAACGTAGGGAGAAAAAGCTCCCGTCTCCCAGAAAAATGTGAGATCAAAAGGCCCCAAAACAGAAGTAATATAAAAGCACAGACAAAAACCATCACTTTGAAACAAAAATAAAACTGTGGCCAACTGGCCAGTTGACTTGCTACACAGGGAGTGTGTGCATACCGTAGAAGCCTCCAGTAGTGGGTGGATGTGTCCACTTGCTCAGGCCTCCTCTAGTCACCACCATAGAGGTATGCAGATAGATATTGAGAAGTTAATGGGAGAAAGATTGTTTACTATTTTTGTCTGTGAATGTCAGTTAGGTATCTGTGTGTGCACAGTGTAATTCTTGAAATATGGTGTCTTTTTATGTTGGGGTTTTACAGATTGTTCATATGGTTTGTCTGTCATGCCAAACCTGCATTTTTTCTTGCTGGGTTGTTGTTGATGTTGTTGTTAAGTGCCGATGAGTCGGTTCTAACCCATAGCAACCCTGAACAGGGTTTCCTAGGCTTTACGGGAGCAGAAAGCCTCATCTTTCTCCCTCAGAGCAGCTGGTAGTTTCAAATTGCTGACCTTGAGGTTTGCAGCCTGATTCATAACCACTACGCTAGGCAGGGGTAAAGAGTCCTGCACTAGTTAACTTTAGGGCTGGAACCCACAGGCAGAAGTCAAAAGCAACAGCCAAAGAATTTGGACCGATGGGGTGCTTTCTCTCTGTGCCGTGGGAAAGCTGTGGTCTCAATGCTGGATATTTTTGGGGGTGCGCACCCACCTGCTTAAATGTGTCCGGCCAGGGTAAAGAAGGTGTGACAGGGAAGAGGAGGAAAAAATGTGTAGAATCTCCCCACACCTCCTTTTGCAAATGTTACTTCGCCATTTTTATTACCAGTTCCCCATGCAGGTCTGGCTGTAGCCCCACCTTCTGACCTCTGCCCAGGTGGATGGCCCCAGAGGGAGTCCTGTGTCTTGTCCATTTTCTAAATCACAATATTTTCCTTTGAACTGTGAGTTTCCCATTGGCAGTTGTGGGAAACTAATGGCCTGACCCTTATGCTAGATCCAGAGCCCTGGTGCTGTTCTGGCTGAGCAATATTCCCTGAGTGTTCAGCTCCTCCCCCACACAGCATGTCCTACCTGACTCTGCTCTGCTGCCAACAAACTGGAAGCTCGATTTATATTCTTTTGATATCCTAATAAATTGCCATCAATAGTTAAATGAATAAAGTATGATAAATGCATGTAATATAATATAACTTAACAATAAAATAAAATGAACTTCTGATGCAGGTAATTACATGCATGACACCTACGGATATTTTGTTGAGTACATTAAGCCAGAAGCAAAACTGCAACTGTATGATTCCATCTGTACAAAAATCACAAACAACAATTAATCTCTGGCAGTAGAAGTCAGAATACTTTTGTGAGGGTTAGTGACTGGGAAGAACTGTAAGAGTACCTTCTAGGCTTATGAAAATGTTCTGTATCTAGCTGTGGGTAGTGGTTACACAGTTTTATAGAGATGAAAAGCATGATTGAGCTGTAAACTTAAGATTGATATTATCTAGTTTATTTTAGTCATATTCAATTTTTAAAAAGAAAAAAATATACAATTAAAATGGGGGATAGAATCCTGATTGGTACTGCAGGATAAACACTACATGGTCCATAATTTAAACCCACCAGCTATTCCTCAGAAACCCCACACAGAGTCACTATGAGTTGGAACTGACTCGATGGCGCATAACAACAACAACAAAATCATTCATAACAATAAGACAAAAACAGTAGGAAACATATAGAATGAAAGAATATGTTAGTTGTTATTAGGTACTGTCGAGTCATTTATAACTCATACGGAGTCTATGCACAACAGAACGAAACACTACCCAGTTTTACAACGTCCTCATGATTGTTGTTACCCTTGAGCTCATTGTTGCCACTACAGTACCACAACCCATTTAGTTGGGATTCTTCCTCTTTTTCACTGAATCTCCACTTTGCCAAGCATAATTACCTTCTCAAGGATCTGGTCCCTCCTAATACATAGTAAGTCTGGAGTATGAGAGATGAAGTCTTGCCATTCTGGTTTCTAAGCAGCATTGTGGCTGTATTTCTAACACAGGTTTGATAGTTCTTTTGGCAGTCCATGGTACTTTCAATATTCTCCTCCAACACCATAACTCAAATGTATCAATTCTTGCATAGTCTTCCTCATTATTTGCCCAACTTTCACATGCATATCAGGCTACTGAAAATACCATGGCTTGAGTCAGGTGCACCTTCGTCCTCAAACTGACATCTTTGCTCTTCAACACTTTAAATAGGTTTTGTGCAGCAGATTTGCCTAATGCAATATGTCCTTTGATTTCTTGACAGCTGCTTCCATGAGTGTTGATGACTGAACCAAACAAAATGAAGTCTTTGACAACTTTCAATCTCGTCTCCATTTATATGGATGTTGTTTATTGGTTCAGTGGTGAGGACTTTTGTTTTGTTTACACTGTGGTGCAACCCATACTGAAAGCTATGGTCTTCGATCTTCATCAGTAAGTATTTTAAGTTCTCTTTGCTTTCTGCAAGCAAGCTTATATCATCTGTTCATCACAGGCTTTTAATGTGTCTTCCTCCAGTCCTAATGCTATACTTTCTTTTATATAATTGATTTTTTCCATACAAATTAAATAAGTATGGTACAAGAATACACCTCTGGTACACACCTTTACTGATTTTAAACCATTCAGTATCCCTTTGTTCTGTTCCAATGACTGCCTCTTGGTCAATATACAGGTTCTTCACGAGCACATTCAAGTGTCTGGAATACCCATTAGTTACAATGTTATCTATAGTTTGTCACATGCCACATAACTGAAAGCCTTTGCGCAGTTAATAAAGCACAGTATCCCTGGTGTGGCATTGTAGGATAAGCACTGGACTGTAAACTACAGTATTAGCAATTAAAACCCACCAGCTGTTCTCAAAAACTCTATAAAGGGTTACTATGAGTTGGAACTGACTCGACAACACACAACAAAAGCAACAAACATGTTTCTGGTATTCTCTGCTTTCAGTCTAGATCCATCTGATATCAGCAATGATATCCCTAGTTGTATGCTTTCTTCTGAATCCTTCTTGAGCTTTTGGCAGCTCCCTGTATCGGTGCAATCATTTTTGAATGATCTTCAGCAAAATTTTACTGGCATATGATATTAATGATATTGTTTGATAACTTCCATATTCCGTTGGGCTACTTTTCTTTGGAATGGGCACAGATATGGATCACCTCCCATTGATTGGCCAAGTAGCTGTCTTTCAAATTTCTTGGTATAGATAAGTGAGCACCTCCAGTACTGCGTCAGTTTGTCAAAAGATTGCAATTTGTATTCCATCAATTCCTGGAATTTTGTTTTTCAGGAATACCTTCATGCAGCTTTTACTTCTTCCTTCAGTATCATCAGTTCTTCATCATATGCTAACTCGTGAAATTGTTGAACATAAACTATTTCTTTTTGGCCCAGCGACTGTGCACACCTTCCATCTTCTTTTGTTGCTTTCTGTATCATTCGATATTTGGTTAATTGAATCCTTCATTATTGCCTGTTGACTTTTGAGTCTTTTCTTTAGTTATTTCAGGTTGAGAAGGGCTGAGTGTGTTTTTCCTTTTTACCTCCCTAATATCAGGTCTTTGAACATTTCGCTATAATGCTTGACTTTGTCTTCTTGAGTTGCCCACTGCAATTTTCTGTTGAGCTTTTTTACTTCCTCATTCCTTCAAGTTACTTTAACATCTCTACACAGGAGACCAAGTTTCAGTGTCTCTTCTGATATCCATTTTGGTCTTTTCTTACTTTCCTGTCTTTTTAATAATGACTTTTTGATTTCTTCCTATAAAATGTTCTTGAAGCCATCCCTTAGTTCTTATGATCTTCAGCTATCAGTGTCTAAAGGATCCTATCTGTTCATGAGATCATTTCTCAATCTAGGTGGGAATATGCTGAAGGTCGTGTTTTAGCTCTGCTGGATTGATCTTAATTTTCTTTAACCTCAGCTTTCATTTGCATATGAACAATTGATATTGTTGTTGTTATGTGCCGTGAAGTTGGTTCCAACCCATAGCAACCCTGCATAGGGTTTCCGAGGCTGTGAATCTTTACAGGAGCAGAGAGCCTCATCTTTCTCCTGCAGAATAGCTGGTTGTTTCGAACTGCTGACCCTGAAGTTATCAGCCCAGTTCATAACCACTATGCTACTAGAGCTCCTGGAACAATTGATAGCCTATTTTAAAGTTTATCCCTTGCATTTTGTTGAAGATACGGAGCTTTTCTACCAACTCTTCCCACAGATGTAGTCAATTGATTTCTGTGTAATCCCTACTGGTGAGGTCCATGTTTATCTGCCTCTTATGTTATTATAAACAGGTATTTTCAATGAATAAGTCATTGTCTTGCAAAATTCTATCATGTACTCTCTAGCATCATTTCTATTACCAAGACCATATTTTCCAATTTCATTTCCAACCTTTGCATTGCAGTCACAGTAATTATCAACACATCTTGATTGCCTGTTTGATCAATTGCAGACTGAATAAATTGGTATCACCTGGGTAATTTAAAAAGTAACAATTATACTAAATTAATTATGCCTGATGCTATATCTAAGCTAAAGCACTGTAAAAATGATTTGGGGCAATGTTTGATCTCATCAGACTTCAAAAGGAGTGGGGAGAATCAAAGTCTGTATCAGCCCAAGGCTGGTTTCTGTGAAGCAGGGGTCAGACTTGCCTCTACCCTTCAACCTTTCTAATTAATTCTTCCCACATCAACTGTTCTTTGCACAGCACTTTTGACTTCTTAGCTAGGTTAAAAATCCATTGTAATGGCCACACAGAAGTCACATACTATACTTACGATGATGGGGTTTATTAGGGAAATTGACAGTTTGCAATTGAGGATCAGAAATGCTAAAGACACAGTTTGCCCAGTCAGGACCACTCTTTCTCAGCCATTTCTGCAGCAGACTCCTCTCTCTCTCTGTTTCCTGTCCTCTCAGCCACAGGTCTCCTTGGCCTCTGCATAGCTCAGGCAATGATACAAAGTTCTTTCAGTTCCCTGATAAATGCCACAAAGACACTCCACTTTGCTCTAAGTCTCCATCGGAAGGTGTTCAGCTCTAGCTTTTTGGGTTGGCAAACCTAGCTCCTCAGATGATAGCAGATCTAAGCATACCAATGACTTTATCTAGTTGGTATATATTGCAATAGTAAACTCAATTTATGTACTTTTTTGATGGATTAGTGAAGGAAGTATATTTTGAATCCTTCAAGGAGATATAGTCATGGGGTGTGTGTGTGAGAGAGTGAATTGTTTATATATTATGAATCCACTTGCCAATTCCATTTTCCTAATTCATCAGAATTCTTCCTCTACAACAGGACAGGGAATTCCTGGCATCTCAGCATCACTGAATGTAGGTCACCACAGAATCCATCTAAACAAAAAAATTAGTTACATCTGTTTCTAGCTCCTTAAACTAACATGAAATTAAGAATCTTGGTAATGTTCATTTATATAGATGAATTCAACTTTATTCATCATTATGCTTCATACTCCTTGGGATTCTACCACTAGAATCAATTGTTTCACATGTTTTCCTGGTTTCTGCTACATATATGACAATTCTTTTTTTAATATAATCATCTCTTGGATTAGATGACATAAGTTTTCCCTGAGCTATGCATGAATCTGCTTCTATAATTGTTGTTAAGTGCTATCTAGTCAGTTCCCACTCAAAGCTACCTTATATAGGGTTTCCAAGGAGCAGCTGGTGGGCTTGAACTGTTGACCTTGTGGTTCAAAGTCTAGGGCTGACCCTACAGCTATAATGGGCATGACTATAATGAGGAGTGGTGGGAGTAGATTTTGAGGATAATGGGAATCTCCTTTCAAGGTAATTTACTCAAATAAATTCAGTCAGAAGCTATAAACCAGAGAAGAAGGCTATTCTCCTCAGACAGAACATGAAGGTTTTTGGGGTTTTTTTGCTGAAGAAGGAGACTCAGGAGAATCCATAGGTTCAAAGTACTCATATTTATATAGTTTTGCTCTATTGAATCCAGCTTAAATCTCCTGGTCTAATTCCTTCCAAATTAATGCCATAAATTTAACGTAAGAAATTTGGCAAATATATGAATCCTATTTTCATTGCATTCCTGCAACTTACATAATTACATTTCTGAGCTTACCCCTCTGCCATATTTTCTAAGTAGCAACAGGAATTAAAAAATATATATTTTTAAAGTTTCTATAATGGCTTATTTATCCTTTGGCTATATCTTGAAGTGAGACTTTAAACCACAGTTTATCATTTTCCCTTTGTATTTTCTCCAGTGCAGGCATGAATAACTCTCTGACTCTCTTACTATCAGAATAGTTATATATCAAAATTGTATAATATAACACATATTTGGATCTCCCACGTCTTGCTTTCAAGCTGCACTTTATTCCATATAGATAATCCAAGTAATTTGGGATGCCCCTTAATAATTTATCCAGTTTTTAATGTTCACACATCCATACTGCATTCACGTTCAAAAGAGAGCAAAGCGAATCCCTTTGAAGATTTACTTTTACTGGCTCTACTCTTGATACCACCAATTTTATTACTTATGCTCAATTAGGAAAGAGAATACAATGTTTTCAAAGGAAGGAATGTAATATGTGGAAAGAGAAATACGCCAGAAGATCTGAAAAGCTAACTAGAGAATAATGAGAAAACTTAGAGATGAATCATTGCAACAATCTAGCAACATTCCTAGGGTTGGAGGAAAACAGGTAGATGTAGTACTTGTATTACTTGTATTGTCAGAGATCTAAAGCCAAGCGATGGAAGTTAGAACAATGAGACTGCCATCCATGGATTCTGGAACCCCAGAAAGAAGTCTGGTAGGAATGGAAATCATGGAGAAGATGCAGCCACAAACTAATAGACTTCATCTAAAAACAGAGAGATGGGAAGAAATACCCCGATTTTCCCGTTGCTCCTGCCTTCGAATGTTCCACAAGTGCCTCCATTTGCCCGAACTAGCTATAACTCAGGAGCCTGGGTAGTGTAGTAAATTATATGTTGGATGGCTAACCAAAAGATCACCAAATGGAATCCACATGTTGCTCCATGGGAGAAAGATGAGGTTTCTGCTCCATAGTCTTGGTAGTTTAGTGGACTATGAGCTAGGCTGCTAACCACAAGTTTAGTAGTTCAAACCTTCCAGTCATTCCATGGGAGAAAGATGGGACTTTCTACTCCTGTAAAGATTTACAGTCTAGGAAACCCTATACAGTCACTATGACTCAGAAGCGACTCAGTGGCACACAAACACAACCAAAGATTTACTACAGCCTCAGAAATTCTATACAGGAATTGACTCGATGGCACACACCAGTTACAAGTCAGTTGGAAAGGGAGTTTAGAAAATATAGTTTAAAGGGTTCATTCCCTTGTAATGTGAAAGAGAAAGCGAAGGTCAGAAAAAAACATGTGAAAGCAAGAAGGGAACATCAGAAAAGAATCGATTCTTTTGATATTCAGGAGAGAAATTTTGTGGAGCCTCTTTGCTATAACAGAAATAAAAACTCTCTAGATGAGTTCAATAGTAGAGTAAACATGACTGAATATAGAATCAGTGAACTTGAGGACATATCAATAGAATTTAACCAATCTCAACTACAGAGAGAAAACAGTCTGCAAAAGAAAAACCCAACAGAGAATCAGGGAATTATGGGACAATAACAAAACAGCCAACATCCATATCAGAGTCTCAGAAGAAGAGAAAGATTGATCCTAAAAGTATTTGGGAAAATAATGGCTCAAAACTTTCCAAATATGTTGAAATTCGTAAGCAAATGACTTCAAGAATTGCGTGAACTCCAAATAGGATAAAACTCAAAATATGTATGCCAGGACACTAAAGATAAAGAAAAAATACTAAAAGCAACCAGTGAGAAATAATATGTTACCCATATGGAAATCCCAATTCAGATGAAGTCAAATTTCTCATTTGAAACTGTGAGTTTTAGAAGGAATTGGCAAAATATTTTTAAAGAGCTCAAAGTAATGTATTGTCAACTGTGAATTCTATACCCAGTAAAATTAAGAATGGAGAAATGAGGATGAGAATTTCAAATTCTCATGGAATCCAGACTTTATGAACCTTTTGATACTAGAAAGACTCCCAAGCCCTGGGAATCCAAACCCTTATCCATTGTTGGTAGGAATGCAAAATGGTGGTTCCTCAGAAAACTAAAAATAACACTACTACACAGCTGAGAAATTCCACTCTTAGGAATACACCCAAGGAACTTGAAAGTAGTGGCATGAACAAGTACATCAGTGTTCGTCACAGCATTATTCCCAATAACCAAAGGGTTGTTGTTGTTGTTGTTGTTAAGTGCCATCGAGTCGGGTCCGACCCATAGCGACCCTGTACAGGGTTTCCGAGGGTGTAAATCCTTACGGGAGTAGAAAGCCTCATCTTTCTCCCGCGGAGCGACTGGTAGTTTCGAACCGCTGACCTTAAGGTTCGCAGCCCGATTCGTAACCACTACGCTACCAGAGCTCCTACATATCCATCAATACGTGAAAGAGTAAACAAAATGTGGTACATGCATACAAATAAATACTATTCAGTCATCACAAGAAATGAAGTCTTGATACATGGTTGGATGAAGCCTAAAGACACTCTTCTGAGTGAAATAAGGAATTCACAAAAAGAAAAAATATTGTGAGCCCTTACTTAAAGGAAAGAGGCAAGAATAGGAAAATGTATAGAAAGCAATGTTTACTAGTGGGTACCAGGGACAGAGAGAGGAGGGGGGAGAAAGAAGAGATTATTGCTTATGAAACACTGAATTCGTGTTGATTCATAAACAATAACCTGATGGTTTATGAATAATAAAGCTGATTAATATAATTGATGTCAAGAAGCTGTACAACTGTAGAACACTGAATTGACCAATACTGAATGATAAATATCTGTAACAATGCCCAAAATGGAAAAGCTGCTGAGCCTGCTTATGTACAAATGCCTCATGGGCTTTGGTTTCTTGATTTAGAGATTTAGGGTCATGGTTTCATGGGCCATTCCAGTTAATTGGCCTGATATTGTATTTAGTGTTTCTATTCTACTTCCTATATTGTCACAAATTACCCGGGGTCTTAAAAGTTTGCAAACAGTCATCCAAGGTGTAAGAATTAGTCTCTACTTGCCTGGAGCAATGGAAGAAGGAGAGTCAGGAATAAGAAGGATATGAAACATGTGGCTAATTTTCTCCTTGAACAACGGCCTCATTTGTCATGAGACCAGAAAAACTGAATGAGGTCCAGCTACCATACTGAAAGTTTTTCAATCAAAGTTACTATAGAATGATAATCAAAAGGGATAAAATACAAAATAATTTCAAATTCTAATGGAATCCAGACTTTCCTGAGCCTCTGAGACTAGACAAATCCCCCAAACTAGTGTCCTAAGATACAAGGGTAAATCAAAAAGTATTGCTATAAAATAATGTGAATATTAAGTGCCGTCGAGTTGGTTCCGACTCACAGTGACCCTGTATCTGGTTCCTGAGGAGCATCTGGTGGGTTTGAATTGCCAACCCTGTGGTTCTCAATCCAGTGCTGATCGTACAGCACCACACAGAAACCTTTATTAAACAAAAATATCAACTTGTGAAGCTGTTGGTTCTCCACATCTCCTCCATCTAAGTCTCTACACTTCTGAAGGCAGTGTTTCCATCTCTCTAACCTTTCTTCAATGGAGTCCTGGTTTGGCGCTGTAGCATAAGCACTAGACTGCTAACCACAAGGTTGGCGGTTCAAGCTCATCAGCCTTTTCTCAGAAACCCTATAAAACTTCACGATGATTTGGAATGAACTGGACAGCACTTGCCAATTTGACAACAACAATAAAATCCTTTCTCAAAGAATTCTGCATTCTTCAACTTATACCACATCAAAACGATAGTTTTGGCATCCTTGAGGGACCCAGATTGTGTTCCTTTTAAATGTTCCTTGAGTTTGGGGAACTAAAGCAAGTCTAAAGAGTCAAGGTCAGGATTATAGAGTGGACGGAGTAAGTTTTTCCAATAAAATTCTCATAGGACAGCTGTTGCACCACTCAGAGAATGTATAGGTGCATTGTGGTTATGGAAAACCAGTCCTCAGTGCAAATGTCCTCACAAAAGCAATTTTCAATTTTCTTAAAACTTCTTAACTGAGGACTATAGACTCATGGAGAGAGAAAAACAATGCTGGCAGCCAGGAGGCTGGTTTGCAGAATGTGACCTTTACTTGTTTAAATTATTATATATTCTCAAGTGTTTCTGTGTACAACCCCCCCCCCCCCCAAAAAAAAAACAACAACACCCAAAACCCAGAAGGAATAGAAACAAATACTGTTGAATGATGACGCACGGAGGAGATTGTAATCATTGCAATGAAATGATGGTGTAAAACCCATGTTCTACCATGGAAACTATCACTCAATTCACAATAAAACAACAAAAACATCAAAAAACTTCTTATGAAGCATCCGTGGTTGTCCTATGTTTATAAAGAAAATCTATGAAGATAACCTCTAGAATGCCAAAAAGCCCATAACTTTCTGAACTGACCTCTGTGTTTGCATTTATCTGACCTAACAGAAACCATCAGAAGTCCCCATTTTGATTGAGGAAACCATTTGAAACCATTCTAATGACATAAGGCAAATGTATTATTGATATAATTTGTCTGTAGCCATCTATTGATAATAGACACGTATTTAAGCATATTTTGGAGTAAACAAATGTATGTATTAACTGACATTGTGGTAGCATTACTTTTTGACTTATCTTGTAACCTTAAACCAAAAATAGCTCCTTGAAGTCTTTAGACCAAACAATTGTTTAACCTAATTCACATAGGCTGACTGCCTTGAGCATTGTGAATATTTAAGAGTTATCTATAGGAGATCAAATTAACAAAAGTTAATTCAGTAGATTAGATACAAGATTTGGGGATAGTTGTGTGCCATCTAGTCGACTCCGACTCACAGTGCCCCTGTATAGGGTTTCTGAGAAGCAGCTGGTGAGATTGAATTGCCTACCTTGTAGTCCAGAGCAGTAATCCACAGCATTACTAAGTTAATGTTGTTGTTAAGTGCCATCGAGTTGATTCTGAGTCACAGTGACCCTGTATGGGTTTCCGGGGAGCGAATGATGAGCTTGAACTGCAGACTTTGAAGTTCAAACCGACTTTGCAGTCAGGCACATTAACCCACAGTGCCACACCAGGATGCCACACCAGGACTAAGGGAATAGAATTTAGTATAGGAGGTTGAGAATGATGATACACCTTGAAAAACCTAATAATGCTACTGAATTGTGCCTGTACAAATTGTTCAATTGTTTGTTTTTTTAAAAAGTTTTTATTGTGAATTGAGTGATAGTTTACTTGGGAGAAAATCAGCTTTACATTCATCCTATCATATTTCGTTTCATTGCAATAATTACAATCCCCTCCATGCATCATCAAACAACCAAAGGGTATACCCCACAAGCCTGCACCCCCGGCTGTCAGCACACAGCCCCTCTACCTCCCTAAGTCCAGGGTTGCCAGCCACTCCATTTCTCCACGTCATCATCATCTCTACCTCTATTTCTGGTGGCACTGCTTCTCTGGATAGGATCCCGCACTCCACTCTTCTCCTTTGATGGTCCCAGGGTCCTCTGCTCCTGGACTGCAAAATCAGTCTACAGTTTGTTACAAATCATCTACCTTTACATTTGCAACTCTCACAGTCAGTCCTGATAGCAGTTATTCACCATTGAACCACAGAGTCTTATCCCCATCTCCTTCCACCAGCCCTGTCCAGACACATTAGAAACCACTCAGTGGAAATTTTGCCTTCCCCTGCACCCTCAAGAACTAGGCTCCCTCTTGAAAGCTTATAAGCCAGTCACTTCTTGACTTTGTGCAACCCACCACACCATTTTGGGTAGCCAATGTCTAAGTTGCCCATCCCTGTCAACCCTTTGTACCTAGCGGGTGGGAATGATCCTCGCTGTAAAGATTTGTTTCCTCTTTTGAGCTACTACATCCATAAGTATAGGTCAAGTTCATCAAATTGTAGGATTACTCTTTTTATCCTCTTCTTTCTTCCTCTAGTTGAGTTCTGATCATCCAGCCATTGAAGCCAGGTAAAGTGGGTACTATCTGCAAGTATGGGTGTTCTTGTTTTTTCCTCTTCTTTCTTCCTCTAGATGAGTTCTGATCATCCAGCCATTGAAGCCAGGTAAAGTGGGTACTATCTGCAAGTATGGGTGTTCTTGTGCATCTCCCCTCACTTCATATCAGCTGGACACTTCACTGTCTGCTTTAGTCATCTGTGGTCATGTTCCTGTCCTTGAGCCCTGGAGTCCCCAGGTCTTGCCATACTACTGGCCAACCAGGTCTCAACCCAGATTGACAGGAATCTGCTGAAAGTGGTCTGACTAAGCTCACAACATCATGGCTGTTTTACCCCCACTCCCCCTTATTGGTAGACCAACATGGTCATCAGTAAGGTCACATGCCTGCTCGTGTATTCCCCTTGAGTCTCAGTCTTGGAAGGGGGTTTGCCCTGAGGGGACCTGACTGCTTGCCTTGATAGCTCCTGAGCGAACAACTTGTTTGTTCTTGTAATAGTCAATTGGACTGCCATTATTGTTTTTGATTTTTCCTGCTGGTCTTCCTTTCAAAGAAGTATCTTCTGTTCTTCTATCTGCTCTAGGCTGGTCTGCTTGTTCTTTCAAGTGGAAATTTCCCACCTCAGAGGATTCTGGATGAGGATCAGGATTCCACCTATGGTATTATGCATTGCAAAGGCTCTGCAGGAAGCCTCCTTCACTGGGCAAGTTCTAGCCCTATTTTAGATGGGTTAATGTGCCAGACTGCAAAGCCATTTGAACTGCAAAGTTGGCAGTTCAAGCTCACCAGCTGCTCCTCAGAAACCCTATACAGGGTCGCTATGGGTTGGAACCAATTTGATGGCACTTAACAACAACAACATTGTATCCTGAAATCTACCTGACCTCCTCACCACCTGGATCTCTGTTCCTATATTTTTCCCTTCTTTGACATTGTTATTATTTTGAACTTTGATTGGCCTCACAGGTCCTCTGAATTCATTGTTGTAATTTTGTTCTATTCTGGATTCTGCTATCTGTCGACTGAATTCCGGGTGGTGTTGCCATGTCTGTACATCTCTGGTGGTTGTCTGTTCTTGTTGGTTTTCAGTCCAAAGAAGTCCCCTTTAGGATATTTTGAAGTGCTGGATTGGCTTTGACAAAATCCCTTATCTTCTGTAGATTCTGGAATGTTTTGATTGCAACATTGTATATGATTGGCAGTTTTGCTGGATAGACGATTCTTGGCTGGCAGTTTTTTTCTTTTAGGATTTTGTATATGTCTCCCCATTGCCTTCTTGCATGCATGGTTTCTGATGAATAGTCCGAGCTTAATCTTATTCCCTGGCTGTTTTTAGGATTCTTTCCTTGTCTTTGATTTTGGAGATCTTGATTATGATATATCTTGGTGGTTTTCTTTTGGGGTCTATTCTTCCTGGGTTACCTTTGGCTTCTTGAATGTTTATATTCTCATCTTTTAAGATGTTAGGGGAATTTTCTTCCAGAACTTCTTCAACTATCTCCTCTATGGACTTCTGTAATTCTTCCTGTTCTGAAATGCCAATAATTCTTAAGTTATTCCTCTTCATGTTATCTAGCATGAATCTTAG
>NW_006408716.1:4153242-4155382 GCF_000296735.1 Chrysochloris asiatica | reverse complement strand
GGAGAAAGATGAGGCTTTCTGCTCCCATAAAGATTTACAGACTTGCAAACCCTGTACCGGGTTGCTATGAGTCGGAACTGAATCTACAGCAGAAAACCACAATATATATATATGTATATATATTGGAACATACAAGGTATTTATTTGAATATCTTGAAAAATAACCAAATAACTGTTCATTAGAAATCAATAACTTTTCTAAATAGAGGCTTTAATAAATAAGTAGAAAAGCAGAACTTCTAATAAACCCACAGATAACCCTGAAAAACTAAGTTCTAAGTAGTTTTATAGATACTATGTTAGACTTGTAGTGGAAACCATGGGAGGCCATGAAGATGATTAATCTCACTCTGAAATTCAAACTGAAAGGCACAAGGATAGCACCAGAATTAAAAATCCACCAGTCAGACGTAAAGAACATTGATACGATTTCCCTTTGCTTCTTTATAGAAAACCCAACATGTGACAAGTACCCGTCTACTGCTACTCTATTCCAAGAGCTGCTATGTTGGACAAATTAGCATTCTCAATTGCTTGTTCCTATTTCTTTCCTAAATCTTGTGGGTATTTGATATATCAGTGATTAGAAACTCTATATAGAATGATGGTTGAAGTTTGCTATCAAGTTCAAATTAGTTGAGCCATATCTTCCTTCCCCTAAGCCCTTCCCTCATGGTAAATTATGAGGCATTGTAACTTCCAAACCAACAGAGTACTGTTGAGTGCTTAATTGCTGTAGGGCTTTATCCAGCGGTATCCCAAGGCATTATTGTATCATGTGCTTCCCTGGATCCAAAATCCTTGATGAGTTCAAGAGTTCCCCTAAGTACCTTAATTCTAAATAGGAAGATACTTCCATGACTTAAGTAAATGTGGTAACTCAAAGGTTAAGTGTAAATACATTGATACTTCGCCAGTTGCCATCAAGTTGAACCCACATATGTCAAAGCAGAACTGTGTTCCATAAGGTTTCAGTGACTGACTGTTTGGAAAGAGATCACCAGGCTTTTATTCCAAGGTGCTTATGGGTGAACGTAAACCTACAACTTTTCTGTGAGCAGCCAAGTATGTTACCCATTTGCATAACCCAGGGACTCCATATTGGTGTTTTATTGTTGTTGTTAAGTCCATCGAGTCGGTTCTGACCCATAGTGACCCTGTAGAGGGTTTCCAAGGAGCGACTGGTGAGTTTTAACCACCAAACTTGCAGTACAAACTGACTTTGAAATCTAGAACATTAACCCACAGCACCACACCAGGACTCCATATTGGTATTTATCCATATTTAACTTTCTTTCTCTCAGTATCCTACATATTGCTAAATTTCACTTCTGATATTTTATTATTAATCACTGGACCTCTTTTTGCAAGTTTTGAATTGTATACAATGCTATATTCATCTTATTTGTAGCACTCTCCTGAATTCTTCCTTATTTTTCTCCACCCCTCTGTGGAGCATTTGGATTTGTCTACATGTCATTCTTCTGAATTCCTTCTCAGGCAGATCCAAAGCCTGCTCTTCTTCTAATGGGAAGTCTATGTCTGCCTCCAGCTCATTTGTCTCACTTATTCTTTTCTATTTTGGAACATGTGCTGAGATCTTTTGTTGTTTTTTCTTGGACAATTTCAATAGTTAGATGCATTTTCAATGATTAAATAAATGTATGTTGCTGTGTTGTTAAGCTTACTGAGTGTCTCCTGGTGGATGAGATCTGGAGATAGGCTTCCCTTTTTCATGAGTAATGCCTAGCAGCTGGTATTTGCTCCTGTCCAGATGGTGGGGTATTATGGGGTATGCTTGTAGCTTGGCTATATGGCCACAATTGTTGTCTCTTCTTGGATAAGGTAGGGAGAGAAAGCTCCCACCCCAAGGAAAAAGTGAGACCAAAAGGACCTAAAACAGAAACAATATAAAAGCAGAGGCTAAAAGCAGAGATAAAAACCACCACTCAAAAACAAAAGTAAAAGTATAGCCGACTGTTCAGTAGCCTTTGCTGTGCAGGTCAGTGTGCATGCACATAGAAACCTCCAGCGCTGGGTGGGGGTGTCCACTCACTCAGGTCCCTCCTCTAGTCACCACCATGGAGGCGAACAGATAGCTATGGAGAAATTAATGGAAGAAAGATTGTCCACTTTTTTT